>NC_046641.1:22167673-22535798 GCF_900324485.2 Mastacembelus armatus
GCTTCATTGTATCGGTATTACGTGAGTAATCTTCTCATTGGCCCATCACATGGACAGGCAGCAGCAGATCATTGCTTAAGAACACATTCACAAAGAGCATGTGTCTGTGGACTCTGAAGATTGGTGACGCCAAACCCAACACGCCCTCTGAAATCACCAACATCCACACACACAAACAGACAAACAAGATAAAATATACCCCCACAGTCCGGATGGCCAGAGGGAGAGGGACAGATGTATATCTTGTAGCGGCAAGAGAAGCAATCCATTACTCTTTGATACAGAAGGCCTGAGAACCACAACACATGTTCACACACATGACCTGTACACATGTACTGTTTATCTGGTACTATATGTAAATACTGTTCTTCTATATAGATTAACAGCGATACAAATAAAAGAGCCAAACAGAACAACCTTACCACATGCGTTAGGGCACAGTCCTGAGGGAGACACAAACACATATTAAACAATTATATCTTGTAGAAAGAAATAACACTGTCACTCATGCCAATCACCATCACTGATGAAGGTGTCCAAGTGTTTCTCTAAGATCTGCCTTCCTTTCTCCATGATCTGAATTGTATCAAAGGTTATAGATCCTTTAAAAAAGACCAGGGTTGTTATGATTACCACATACTGTGTGTAGTTACATTTGGTCGTATCCATTTGGAACTATAGTTTTTCACACACCTCATTCTAATGACGTTTTTTTTTGTTTCTTACCAGGTTGCCTGGTTTTCAAAAAGCGGTCAAATTCACTCTGGTACTCAGTTCTGGCTCTGTAGAGAGTGGTGGGATCTGAGCCATGGAAAACAGATAATCGTCAATATTAATATATTATGTTTTAAGCATGTAACTCAGACTTTAATCCAGAAGAAAATGAGGTCCATAGCAGTAAATGCTATAATGGCCTGATCATAAAAACAACAGTAACTTGATATTTTAAAAACCTGTAATGAAAATAAACAACAAGCTAAATTGTTTTCACAAATTATCACAAATTACAGTCATGCCATGTCATAAATCAGTTCTTAATGTCACCAATGACTCCCATTCGCTCCTGGCTGGTCTCTTTGTAGGTCACATAGGCATGGTCACAGATCTTTTCCATCTCAATCTGGTCGGCCACAGTGGGAGCAGATAGCACCAAGTCTTCATGCAGGACCTTAACCCTGCGGTCACACTGCAGGCATGCCTTGGCTGCAGGGACACAGCAAAGCAGGGACACCACTACCAAGAGCATCTCTCCTCTGCACGCTGAACTTCCTGCACATTAGGAGCGGTCAGTTTATGAAATAACATACCATAAATACCACAATTACTATCCCCACAGCTGTTCAACTGGCATTTGTACAGATACTACTGCTACTTTACCATTAGATTGTATTTTTGTTGCATTATTCAGTTTAATGTCATAGATAGCCTGTTAGCAAAATAAGTAAAATATATTATTATTGCTGAGTCCATGTTTGCTTCTAGTTTTCTAAGGCAAGATTACAACATGTATAGTGTAACAGAAAATAGAGACAATCTGATGATCATTTCCCAAAGGGGATGTCTTCTATTTAGACTCCAGACAGACACAAGACAAACAAAAAATAACACTGTACTATACAGTTTCTGTTTCTCCAACACAATCTGTTGTTAAACTACAAAAACCAAAACTCACATAGAGAGAACTTAGACATTTTCTTGTCTCTTTAGTTATCTTTGGTGGCACCACTGCTTATTTTGCCAGTGAACATAACTAAGAAATTCAGTAAACCTCCTGTGGTTTCATCGTCTCATGTACAGCTTGTTGCTGCCACCCAGTGGTAGAAAGAATATCACAATCACAACGTGATTATTGACTCACCCTGTGGTTTGGTTTGTTCAGGGCGGTTGTGCAATGTTGCTCCTGTGCCAGTTTATTTATCCACACAGACAATATTATCATTGTTGTTATTATTCCATACAAACTGACACAAAATGACCTGTTTACCCTTCAGATAATAACAAACTGCAGCTCAGCTGAATCGCATATATTCCCAGTGTCCATGAAAACAGAGACAGAATAGTATTTGTAATGATATTTGAATTGTTTCTATGGAAAACTGTAACGTTTGCAAGTAAGATAGAAAACAAAGACGACACTTTAAAAAATGTTGCTAATAATAATAATTAAAATTAGTTTTGGTTTAAATTTCTGTGTCGTATTTTTGTCAATTATGGCTTATAACATGAAAACAAACTTTAAAGTTCTCGTAACTGTTTATATTTTAAAACGATTTCCCAATACTACTACGTTTCCCAGAAACCCACTAACGTGTGATTGACAGACACGTGGACAAATCCGCTGCTATCCCGTTGGTCGTTGGGCGGGACCATAGGGCTCTGCAGCTGCGCAGTGGGTTACTGCGCTCACAGACACGGTACGTACAAATAAACTGTACGGAGCAGCCCGCGGAGGTAAGGCAGCTACTCTCAACGCTAGAAACGACAATTACTGTCTTTTCTAACTTATCCGTGTGTTATTGACAGAGTCAGGGACTCGTGTTTCAGCCTCATAGCTTTTTAGCTGTGGACATGACCGTTTTGAAACGCAGTGCGTGACAACTGGTACAACCGGTTCCCGTCACTTGTGCATAATAATCTGGTTCTCATGGGTTATTGATCAGACACAGACACATTGTTCGGTCAGTTTGTCATATCCCACTTTGATATTCTTATGGAAAACTACACATCATTTTCATATTGAGTCGTCAGAGGTCAGTGGTTTTTATGGCGGAAACGAGTGTCTGTGTTTATCGTGCTGCACTGCTGCTGTTTGAAGAGAAACCCTGCACTATAAAGTCACCAAAACAGGCCTAATTAAAAGTAATGACACAATGTGAAATAATAAAAGCATTTCTGGCCTAAATATGGAGGGTAATTTACAGGATCTCACAATGATCTGAAGAGAGACACATTAGTTCTGAATGTTCTATGAGTATTTTCTATTAGGATAGGCCTAGATCATAATGAAACATAATGTGTGTGCAGAACTGACTTTTGAAGCAGCTTGTATTTGGGACTTGAAAATGCAAAGTCTCACGCAAATTGCAGGGAAATGATTGTATAAATGTATAGTGTTTGTGTAATCTGCAGTCTGTGAAGAGCTAATATACATACAAGGTTTAAATGACAAGGTTCCCTTCACTCCCTGCTGCATTGCCACAAACCTTCATTGGAAAAAAATAAGAATGTTGAACTGGAACATAATAATCCAGGGCTGTTTGTGGAAGATCTGGATCTGCTCTGTCTGAAAACTGGAGGCTTGCTGCAGTATGGTTGAGTACTACTCTTAAACATTGTTTACTCTTGTGCTTTTACCAGAGATAAAAGTAACTGGACCATGCTGACTTTGTGTCTGCACTCTCTCTGATCGTAGCCTGTTTTTATGGTCTCCCTGGTTCTGCTACCATCGGTGCCTATGTGGCTGCAGAGCCTGGCTACCTGCCATTTACAGGATTAAAGCTCCTGCGCTCTCAGTCTCAGTTGGACACTGCAGCTGAACTACACTGCAGGACTCACTTAGTGGAGAGACTATCACTCAGACTAAGCTAGTGTGGTGGTGGTGGGACACATACTGTACATCAGCACTATGCACAAATCTGATTACAAGCATGTTTAGTAAGCACACCTCTTAATCTACATGTTTTTTAAAAAATAACAGTCTTACAAAATTGCTGTACAATACATTTTTATTCTTTTTCTCAGTGTAATTAGGAAACAGAAGGTGAGTGATCAATTCCTGTAATGCAGTCTGCAGTTTGGATCATGCAGTGTGGAGAGATCCAAAGCTGTTTAGAACTGTAGTTCTCCAGAGACAGTCTGTCAGTGGTGGTAATTAGAGCTTCTCAAGAAAATTCCCTGTGTGACGGGGTTACTGTAGACCAGCGGTGGATTTGTACATTCTGTGCCACTTATTTGAAATTTAGCTTGTATGCCTGCTATTTTCTTACAATACATTTACATTATTTAGTGCAGGGGTGCCTTGAGGGCCACTGTGCTGCTTCTATTTCAACTATCCCTGCCCTACCCACTGCTAATTACCTGGATCAGGTGTGTTCAGCCAGTCAGAAGCCAGGGGATACCATTTCACTTTGTCTTCCCTCACTTCCACCCTCATCTGAGATGGTATCTTCCAGATTCTAACGGACTGAACACACCTGATCCAGGTAATCAGCAGTGGGTAGGGCAGGGACAGTTGGAAAACAAGCAGACCAGGATTGAGCACCCCTGATTTAGTGTAAGAGTGTATGACATGGTGTGCTTTAGGTATCTGCAGTGCTATATTTCTGTGTTTTCTGCTCATTGTTATACGTGTTGTCCTTCCTCTGAATGTTACTCCCTGTCTCCCTCTGTCAGTCTTATAGAGTTGGAGAAATCACCCGTCATTCAAAAATGGAGGATTTACTAAAGATCAGCAGGTAGAAACTTCCACTTAACTTCACTTTCACTACTGCCAGTGTGAAGATCTACTCCAGACTGACAGACGGTTAACTACAGCTGCCCATCATCCTGTAGACCTGCTTCACACACCTCATTACCAAAAGGTTTCAGTATGTATCAGATTGTCCCGGTGGCTCCTGGGGAACAGCAGACCTCTAGGGGAGCTGGTGGCTCTCCCCTAAAGAAGAAACTGGCTAATGAAGGGCGGCCGCTGTTGATGGCAGGACTGTTAGGCTGTGTATTGGTGCTGGCTGCTGTGGTCGCCTGGTGCTACTACTCAGCATCTCTCCGTAAGGCCCAGCTCCTGAAGACTGAGTTGTTAAACCTTAACAAGGATGGTTTTATCATTCATAACCAGGCAGGGGCTGTCATCTTTACTATGAACTTCAGGTGAGTTCACTGTGGAAATTATTTTTTATTATTGATTTATCTGCAGGTTATTGTTTTGATTTGGCTTTTTGTCTTTGAAATAACAGGAAGCACTGAGTTGACATATCAAAGTAGCAAATTTTTTCCCATCAGTAGTCAAAAACCCAGTGATATTTAATTTACAAGAAAATAAAACACACAAAAATACTCAAATGTAAGCAGCTTCTGCCAGCGAATTGTAGGCGATTTTGTTTTTAAAGTGACTGAAACAATTAATTCATGCACAAAATAGTTGCAGATAAAAGTTTTGCCAACTGGGAATGTTTTCAGCTTAGTTAATAACCAAAGTAGATGTAATATAGTATGTAGGTTATGAGTACGATGCTGCTGATGCTATGACCATTCGCACAAACCGTACAACTGTAATCTAATACGTTCCTGTAATAAAACCTACCCCTGTGAAACAGCCATTAAAGCTTGACTGACTATAACCCCTGTAACATAAATCACTTGTTCTGGTGAGTGTAGCTGCTCCTCTTTGCCGTACTAAAAGCCTGCCTGTCTGCAATGTGTGGCTGGCTAATGGAAAGCTGGCTGACACACACATGATTACACCCACAGGCGAGACTGATTTAGTCATGCCCTTTATCAGCAGAGCTCACATTCACATGGATAGCCCTAGTACAGAAAATCAATCTAGTACAGTCCCTGCACTTGGAGAGATATAGAGAACTCAATATGTTCTGTGTAGTGTAGTACTGTAATAGTCTCAGACATTTGAGCTTGATGTCTTTAGCAATACAGAAACAAGACTACTTTCTAATATTTACTCAGTTAGTGGTGTGCACTAACAGCTCCTCTTATATTTTCGTCCTCTCTGTCTACACACTGTCCCAGGTCTGGCACTCTGGATCTGGACTCCTGCTCAAAGGACGGAAGTATTCTGAGCTGCACTCGGTCACATTCTGGCAAGCTCAACTTCTTTATCCAGACGGTCCGGCCAAAGGGCACTGTGATGTGTTACCGTGTTCGCTGGGAGGAGTTGGAAAGTAAACAATTGGTTGAGCATGCCATGGCCTATAATGACTCCCACTGGTATGGAGGGGCAGAGACAGCAACACAGTACTGGCCTCTTAGGATCCAGGGCGAGGAGGATCCGCAGCCTTTCATCACCAGTGACATCTACACCAATCGAAATGCTTTTGGGGGAATCCTAGAACGCTATTGGTTGTCATCAAACGCAACTGCGATCAAGATTAATGATTCAGTACCATTTCATTTGGGCTGGTCAGAGAAGAACAGGACACTCAGATTCCAGGCCCGGTACCAGGACTCTCCATTTAGACCACCAGCTGGACAGCAGGCCTTACCTGAACTCAGCTATAGAGTGTGTGTGGGGTCGGATGTTACCTCTATTCACAAATACATGGTGAGTACAGACATACTGTGGACCCTTATATTGTTTTGATGGTAAGAGCATACTACCCATCTTATCCGCTGTATAACTTTTTATTATACAAATATGTGTAGTGTTTTTTGTTCTGGCTGACTCTCATGTTCAAATACGCATCCCCAGCCCATGTTGGTCAGCTGGCTGGTGACGTCCTCCAGAGCCAGACTAGCTATTACACCCTGATTCTAGTCATTATGCTAAGCTTTATGAGAATAGTCTTGCTTTCCCCATCTAACTCTCAACAAGAAAGTATTCTTTTAAACTAAACCAAATAATTTTGGATTCATTTTGCTGTTAACATAAACACCTCTGTTCTGTGTATGCATGTTTTGCTCAGGTACGTCGGTATTTCCCAAAGCCTATCAAGGTCCCGTCTCCTGAAGTGTTCAAATACCCAGTGTGGTCTACATGGGCTCTCCACAAAACAGCTGTAACTCAGGAGAAGCTGCTGCGCTACGCCTCTGACATCACCAAGCATGGCTTCACATGTTCCCAGCTGGACCTGGACGACCGCTACACGGCTGACTATGGAGAGTTTGACTTTGACCCACAGAAGTTCCCCAATGCCAGTGGTATGTTTGACAAGCTCAGAGAGGATGGGTTTCAGGTGTCACTCTGGACACATCCTTTCATCAACTACGACTCCATGAATTTTGGCGTTGCTGTGGAGAAAGGACTGTTTGTTCGAGAGCCGAGCGGCGAGCTACCTGCTCTGGTGCGCTGGTGGAATGGCATCGGAGGAATCCTGGACTTTACCAACCCTGAAACCCGGGAGTGGTATTCCTCACATCTGCGCATGCTCAAAACCCGTTATGATGTGACCTCCTTTAAGTTTGATGCAGGAGAAACGAGCTACCTCCCACGTCAGTTTAGCACCCTGGTCCCACTGTCCGACCCCTCCACCTTCTCCCGCCGCTACACGGAGATGGCCATCCCTTTCAGTGAGCGTGCAGAGCTGAGGGTGGGTTACCAGAGCCAGAACATTTCCTGCTTCTTCAGGATCACTGACAGAGACTCGGTGTGGGGTTATGAGCTGGGCCTCAAGTCCATCATTCCGACAGTTCTGACTATTAGCATTCTGGGTTACCAGTTTGTCTTACCTGATATGATAGGAGGAAATGCATACCCCAACCACACCACAGGTATGACACTGCCTTACATATGTGCACACAGAGCTTTCCAGCTCAAAATTGGCTGTGTTGGTCTTTTGACATGGTTTGTTTTGCATTTTAGGTGGTTCAGATGGCAAAAATGGTCTGCCAGACAGAGAGCTGTACATTCGATGGTTGGAGCTGTCTGCTTTCATGCCTGCCATGCAGTTCTCTATACCACCGTGGGCCTATGATAATGAGGTAAATAATGTAAAACATTTTCTATGAACAGCATCGGGACAGTACATTAGACTGTATGTATAAATTCAATAATGAGAGGAGACAAATCTGTGTTGTCATAGACACATAGATACTTTTCTTGTCTGCCAGTTTCTGTTCCAGAATCATAATAGTGTAGATTCTTCTTCTATTTTATTTTTTTACTTTATTATATTAAATGTGTAAAATGTAAAGGATTCAGTGCCATCTAGTGGTGAGATTGCAGAACGCAATCTTCTGAGCACCATTCAGTGACATTGAGCATCAGAGACTACATCCTCTGAAATGATCATACAGTTCAATCAACACTTCTTTAAATCATGAAATGATTTACTGCAGGACTGTGCCATTTGTAGCTAGATACAGCTGTCTGTTAGGTGACATGTCCCACTGTGATGCTAACACTTTACCTTTGGGCATTTATCTGCAGGTGGTACAGATAGCACAGAAGTTCACAGAACTCCACGAGACTCTGGTTGCCCCAAGGGTTCTTGAACTGGCAAGTGAGGTTGTTGATACGGGAGACCCAATCATAAGGCCCCTCTGGTGGATCGCCAACGACGACGAGGCAGCCTATAAGATCGACTCCCAGTTCTTGATTGGGGATGACCTGATGGTGGCTCCGGTGCTAGAGCCTGGAAAGCAGGAGAGGGACATCTACTTGCCTGCAGGACGATGGAGAAGCTACAAGGGGGAACATTTTGATAAAGGCCCCATTTACCTCACTGATTATCCCGTGGACCTAGATGAAATAGCTTTCTTTACATGGGTTCACTGAAGACATTTAAAAAGAAAGACATATAACTAACACATTTACTTTATGCACATGTATATTCTTTAAGCACACATGCCAAGAAATAGCACGTCATGTTTTTGTTTCTTTCAAAGGGAAATCTCTCCCTGGGAACTGCTGCCACAGCATAGAGTGAGTTTGGTAAATATTAACTTCCTGTCCTCTCTGACATGCTCTTTGTCTCAGCTTCTGCCTGCAGGTTATAACCATCCAAAGAGATAGAAAGAAACATACACTGACTTCTGATCCTTTCGTACCATCAGGCTGATCCTCATCCTCGTGTGCCTTCCACAACTAATACTAAAACCAATCTCAGATTGTATCGTCACAGCAGTCTTCCACCCCAGTGGACATCTAAGACATCTAATTTACAGATTTTATTCGGATCCTGAATTGTATAGCTTCAGTGGTTTTGTTTCTCTCAGAAGTCAGATTAAATTGTGCAATATGTTAACTTGATATTTGTCTTTAGTTGTGCTTTGACAGGTTTGAACCAGCAATAAAAATGCTCTGTTGGACAGATGCACCGCTGCTCAGAGGCCGTGCCTAACCTTATGTCACCATGGAAACTGCTGTGTTGTGGAAAATTGTTATTTTCCAGTGTTTAAGATAAAATGCATTCATTTGCTTTTCAATGACAACATGTAACTTTATTTGAATTTGTAGTTTGCATTTAAGTTTACAAATGGTAAATGAATGTGATCCGGGTTTTAATTAGGGGATAAACAGACTGTGAATATTTTTGTGTCAACATTCCTTGTTCTATTGTGCCATCTTGTCACTTCAGTGCTAAAATCTGCTGCTTTACAGTCCATGTTTTCCTTCATTTGCACATGTTAAAATCACAGCTCAGGGTAGATTTAAAAATGTATTTGTTAAAATTAATTGTCTTGATCCTACGCAAGAACTAGATTTATTACACTCTGTACTGGTTTGCCTTGCAGAACAATTTGTTCTCACAGACTGCCGTCCGTGTCTGCCTTGTGACTTATGTGTTTAACTAGTGCACGCTAACCTTGGTACAGAGAACCAGTGGAATGATAAAACACATACCTCTGCACACTGTAACATGCTTGATGCATTGCATTTACATGGCACGTTACACAAGGAGTTTGATTTTTCTCAAGACATGTGCCATCTACTGTACCTTTGTATGCTCTTCCACAGTGATTGTGACTGAGAGTAAAGCACACTACTGATTAATGAATCTAAATGCCTTGCTTGAAAATGATTATCCTTTGTAAGATGGTCAGTGCTGTTTAAAAATGTTTAAGTTATCTATAATTGTTCTGGGGTTAGATAATCCTTGAAAGGGTTTGGATGTTTTTTGTTTGATGAAACTATCTTGATGTAAATCGATGGTTACTTTCTTGCATCCTTGATACGTCCAACAAATCACATAAAAGTCAGAAATGCTCAGATTTGACACACAGTCACTAAATTAAATTAAACAGCAGCATTTCTTAAATAAACGAATGTACAATTTGGAATATTATTACCTGTATGTGTTTCTGGCAGGCATATAGAGGAAGCACTGTAAGAAAAACAATTATATTTTGTAATTTGCACTGAGATGACGCAAAGCAAAATCAGAAATGGCAGATTTGCACAGGTTAACATCATCTAATGGGATTTGAAAGGGTAAGTTGTTGAAACACTGAATACATGAATTTGCCATAATTTTACTGATGGAATAGTTTGTGAAATCCATCCAGATGTTTCCAGTGGAATGAACAGGTGAATAGTGGAGAGTGTTTATAGCTACGGGTTTTGCTGTGAGTGAATACTTGCTACATTATAAAGGTAAACTACAAACAACAAAAGATACTGTTGCTGCGTTTTCTTCATACATGCATTAGACAATACCGTATGTTTGTTGTGTCAAAAGCCTGCGAATGTTGGAAGGTTTGAAGGGATAAGAAGTTTTGTTAAACACGAGTATGGTTTCAAAACCTGAGCACCAACATTCAGAGGTTTTCTCATGGCAGCAATGTGCTCCATTTCAGATGAACAATTCAGTGAATACACCTTTGATTAAGCTCTTGCTAACAAACTAGACAAACTCTTGAACAAATATATTTTTCTCTTGGGTTAAGTGTAGATTTTCTTCAGTCTATCTACCTTTCAATGCTTGGCACATTCATTTCCATACAGTAGTTCATCTAGTTTTTCTACACAAATATTCTATTTTATTCTGTTTTTAAAAGCTTTTCAAAAAATGTTGTATGTACTTCAGCCTACACAGCCACTGACACTGAAAGCTGGTTAAAGTTCTTCATACTACATCTATGTTTGCTGGACTACTCTCTTACATCTCAGGTTTAAAATTCTAACCAAAATGTAATTTATTCATTTTCTCTTGTTTGTTTTCTGTCCTGTTTTGTCAAACATGTGTTTGTACCCCAACTCACAGCCAATGCAGAAATAAGTGTTAAGATTTTAGTTTCCTGCACAGGCATTTCCTGACCTGGACCTGTATTGTTTAGAAGGGTTTACAGAGATCAACATCTTTGGAAAATTGACACAGGAAGAGGTCTGGCAGACCAAAAACCACAGAAACAGAAGACAAGATTCTGAGAATCAACAGCCTGTTTGAACAATATTTGACTTTTGTTGTAGAGATAATGCCACAGACATGATTGGCTGTTATAGCTGCAGAATCAATAAATCAAAATCAACATCCCTGCTGACCATCAGACTCCATGGCTGTTACTGAACATTGTTAACCTGTGTGTTCATGTTTGGCTGCATCTCACTGACTCTTATTATTGCATTAGAGTATCTTATTATTATTATATTGTGATTATTTGCTTGATGCTGTGGCCCCTGAATTTCCCTGCCAGGGGACAAATAAATTGTTATTCATTATAATCTAAAAGATGGAGACTTCAAAATTTATATTAAATTTTCCTAAACAAAATGGTTCCATGATGTTTATGTCCAATTCTTTATTTGTTTTATACTTTAATTTCATAGTATATGAGACATTAATTTTCAGTAAAAGCTCACTATTCCATAATACATACATTATAATGTTAATGATGAAGCTTTTACTTGTACTGATCTGTTAACTTTACCACATTACAGTATAGGGAAATATAGTTATTTTTGCCTCTTTACATATAAGCGATTGCTTAAATATAAAATCATATCATCCACTAAATTTGGTTTTATGAGAGAAAGACTGTTTAAAACCAGGGACTGAGTGTTTTTGTATAGATCTTTATGTTTAGCTGGTCTACTTTCACCACTTGTAACAGTAAACGACACTGGCAGAGTCTCTGTCTTAGTACTGCTGGATCTAAGTGCTGTGTTTGACACAGTGGACCATGTGATCCTATTACAAAGGTTAGAGGACTGGATAGGCATCTCTGGTACTGCCCTTAAATGCTTTAAATCCTATCTTGAAGACAGGAAGTGCTTCATTGAAATTGATAACTGTGTCTCAGACCAAACGGTGTTGACATATGGAGTTCTCCAGGGGTCCATCTTGGGACCACTTTTGTTCAATCTTTACATGTTTCCTTTACGCCAGTTAATATGCAGCAATAATGTGTCCTATCATAACTATGCAGATGACACTCAGATTTACATATCACTCACAGCTGGTGAATACGGACCAGTCGATTCACTGTGCAGCTGTATTGAACAGATCAGTCTGTGGATGCAAAACAACTCTCTCCAAACAGTGACAAGACTGAAGTAATCATCTTTGGGCCTCAGAAACAAAGAGAAAGTGTCAGCAGTCACCTCGAGTCTCTTTCTCTAAAATTTAAAAATCAAGTTATAAATCTAGGGGTAATCATGGACTCAGACATGAATTTTAAAACAGCCCTGCTTGTGTATAAGTCTCTCCATGGCTCAGCACCACATTACATCTCTGACATGTTGATGCCATATGAACCATCTCGAACTCTGAGAACATCAGGGACAGGCCTTCTGCTCGTGCCCAGAGTCAAGACTAAACAGAGAGAAGCAGCGTTTCAGTTCTATGCAGCTAAAACCTGGAATAGTCTCCTGATGATGTTAGACAAGCCTCATCTCTGGCAATGTCCAAACTAAAAACTTTTCTTTTTAGTGTGGCATATAACATATGACAACTGACAGTGTTTTATCCAGTTATTTATCTGCACTGAGTCTCCTTTAATTTTATTTGAAGTTCATCTCCCACTATTTGCTGTTTCTTATTTTGATTCTTGCCTATGTACTTTTAACTTGTCTTTTATTTCTGTAAAGCACTTTGAATTACTCTGTGTATGAATTGTGCTATATAAATAAACCTGCCCTGCCTAAACTAGTGTTACAGTAACATAATCTACCACAGGTCTTAGAAGAAGGTGTCTGATATTCTGTCCACCCCACTATAACATACATTTATTGATAAATAAGCTTGAACATATTTCCTTTGAATTTGTAACATCGAGCTTGTGTAGTGGCACCAGATGTCTGACACATGGTGTTTGATAACCTAGGAAGTTATTAGTACACTTTACTGAAGCAGTGCAATGATTTTGTTTATCTCTTTCCTGACACAGGTGTACATATGGAAACTGTGAGCAGAGCAGAAAATATTTCCTATATTATTCTTTTTCAATTAATTGTACATACTTTTAAAAAAACTCATAGATAAATTAGTGATGAAATATAACATCAATAATTTTATATTACATTTTACAAAGTTCACATCATATATAAAGATAGATAAATAGATAGCTAGAGATACGTGTGTGTGTGTGTGTGTGTGTGTGTAGCATATTGCTCTCATGATGGAGAGAAAAGGGTAATTAACAAATTAACAAAGGACGACAGACAGACCATAATTAAAAGACTTAAAGTTTAGGTCTTTCACTTTAGAGAAATTACAAACCACGTTGTCAGTGACTATAGTTTCCTACACCACTGAAAGGCTTTTGGAAAATTGGCACAGGAAGAGGTCTGGCAGACCAAAAGCCACAAGCCACAAAAGTAGAAAACATGATTCTGACAATCAACAGAACTTTTTGAACATTATTTGATTTTTAATGTAGAGATAATGCCACAAGCATGATTGGCTTTTAGATCACAATAAATGACACTTAATATATTTAAATTCAGGTGCCACAGCATCAAGGAAATAATCACAATCTAATAATAATAATAATAATAATGATACAAAAAGCAAAATAAAGCTTGGAAAGAAAAACAGAGCACAACATAAAAATATGTGGCTCTTTTTTGTTTTATGCTTTCATTTCAGATTACATGAGAGATTATTTTTTTAATTTTTTAAAACTGGAGAAGGATTAACAATGAAAAGTTTTGCTCATATTGTAAGTACAGCAGAGCTATAACTAAATATTTTCTAGCTGTAGCTGCTGCAGGCCCTCAGAGAAAGAGTGAGGTGATGGCTGAGGACACCAGCAGGAGGAAGACACTGGACCCAGTAGGTATGGCACTGTTACACAAGTCCCCTTCACAGCAATTCATGTCAGGTATACATGTCAGGCTGGATTGGCAACCCTTGGTGACCAAGTTACCACCTGCAAAAAAAGATGGAAAAACTCTCAGTGAACAAAACATAATGTTTATAGTAGCTACTGAAACTCAGTGCAGAAACATCTTGTTTCCACCTTTTGATGGTTGATTTTGATGTGTGGCTGAAATTACAGGTTATTGAAACTTCATGAAACAAGAACTTACCGTCCAGCTTCATAGAGAAGCAACGGTTGAAGATGTCTGAACAAGTACTGATGGCTGTGCAGGATGTGGACCCAGCAGCTGTGCATGTGTAGCATCTTAACCCACATGCTATAGAGAGACACAGACCACAGCTGCTCAGGACATGTTACACACAAAGTTTGTTTTCACACAAAGTTTAAGTCAAATAAGAAAATGTGACACTTGAATTCACAGGAAATTGAAACCAGCTACAGACTGAGTTCTCACAACTGGTGTTTTATTACTTTTAAATGTACATGTATGTATCTATTCAGTAAAGTGAAATGAATTAGACCTTGCACACTGCTGAGTTTAATAGAATAGACTGACATTATATTGTTAGATTTTAATTACTTTCTGGGACATTTTGTGCCTCCCTGGGAAGCAAAACCCATAAAAGCAGAAACTGTTTTTGTTTATGTTGTTCACATAAAGCACAAAGGCCTAACTCCACTAAGCTGTTCTTACCTGTACCCAGGACCATAAACAGGATCAGAGCTCTGTAAAGCTGCATCATGACCGGAGAGTAAAACAGACGTGTTGAAACCAAAGGTGAACGTGAAGTGTTCTCTCTCAGCCCAACTTCTCAGGCTTCTTTTAAGATCTTCTTCCTCTCAAAGTCTCCTCCCAGGTGGCCTGAATAACGTCAGCCCTTGTCCCTGACAGGTCGTGCAAATTAACATTTTTTTGGTGGAGATGTAGGCTCCTGATACCAGTACGTATTTTTGATATGTTTTTTGATACAAACCAAACATTATGTAATTCCCACACTGCAGGACACACAATAAACACACAACATTGTCAGATTTATATTATTTTTTAATTTCAGGAACCTTAATGTCCAGAAAATCAAATATAACCTTATCCACAAAGATGGACAATTTTTTAGAGCTGTCCCTGAACGTCTCAGGAGATGATCTTAAAGCAGCTCATGACTTTTTTAGGGGAGCCCAGGTCCCATTAGCTTCCCCTTAATTCAGAATTAGCAGGTTGGGTTATTTTAGGACAAAAAGCCAACAGCAAATTTAGGAGAAACCAGTTGCTAAGCAGAACAGACTTAAAGAAACATGAGCACCTGCCCAGACAGAACAATCTTTTAGGTTCCTGGTGTAATTCACTTAGTATTTAATTGAAGCAGTGATCAATGTTATTTTCTGCTGTGTGTTTTATTTAACCAGTTGATCTTCCTGCACCAAGTCAGTGGCCTTAACCACTGAGATGTCCAGCCGCTTATAAAAAACAGAACAAGGCCATAGTGGTAGATGCAGCAATCCCAAGTGATAGCAACATCAGAAAGAAGGAACACGAGAAGCTTGAGAAATACCAGGGGCTGACAGAAGAGCTAGAAAAGATGTGGAAGGTGAAGGCAACAGTGGTCCCCGTGGTAATCGACACCCTCAGGGCTGTGACCCCCCAACTGGGAGAATGGGGCTCCAACAGATCCCAGGAACAACATCAGAGCTCTCAGTGCTAGGAACAGCTAAGATACTGTGAAGAACCCTCAAACTCCCAGGCCTCTGGTAGAGGACCCGAGATTGAGGAAGACACACACACACAAACACACACAATCACACACACACACACACACACACACACACACACACACACACACACACACACACCACCTGTAGGGGCGAGAAGGCGTGCATCTGTGTGTTTGTATGTAGGTCAACATTTTCGGAAAATTGACACAGGAAGAGGTCTGGCAGACCAAAAGCCACAGAAACAGAAGACAAGATTCTGAGAATCAACAGCCAACACCAACAGTGTGAACTGTTTGAACAATGTTTGACTTTTGTTGTAGAGATAATGCCACAGACATGATTGGCTGTTATATCTGCAGAATCAATAAATCAAAATCAACATCCCTGCTGACCATCAGACTCCATGGCTGTTACTGAACATTGTTAATCTGTGTGTTCATGTTTGGCTGCATCTCACTGACTCTTATTATTGCATTAGAGTATCTTATTATTATTATATTGTGATTATTTGCTTGATGCTGTGGCCCCTGAATTTCCCTGCCAGGGGACAAATAAATTGTTATTCATTATAATCTAAAAGATGGAGACTTCAAAATTTATATTAAATTTTCCTAAACAAAATGGTTCCATGATTTTTATGTCCAATTCTTTATTTAGTTTCTGCTTTGATTTCATAGTACATGAGACATTAATTTTCAGTAAAAGCTCACTATTCCATAATACATACATTATAATGTTAATGATGAAGCTTTTACTTGTACTGATCTGTTAACTTTACCACATTACAGTATAGGGAAATATAGTTACTTTTGCCTCTTTACATATAAGCGATTGCTTAAATATAAAATCATATCAGCCACTAAATTAGGTTTTATGACAGAAAGACTGTTTAAAAATTTTAAAAAATTTCCTTTGAATTTGTAACATCGAGCTTGTGTAGTGGCACCAGATGTCTGACACATGGTGTTTGATAACCTAGGAAGTTATTAGTACACTTTACTGACGCAGTGCAATGATTTGGTTTATCTCTTTCCTGACACAGGTGTACATATGGAAACTGTGAGCAGAGCAGAAAATATTTCCTATATTATTATTTTTCAATTAATTGTACATACTTTTTAAAAAACTCATAGATAAATTAGTGATGAAATATAACATCAATAATTTTATATTACATTTTACAAAGTTCACATCATATATAAAGATAGATAAATAGATAGCTAGAGATACGTGTGTGTGTGTGTGTGTGTGTAGCATATTGCTCTCATGATGGAGAGAAAAGGGTAATTAACAAATTAACAAAGTACGACAGACAGACCATCATTAAAAGACTTAAAGTTTAGGTCTTTCACTTTAGAGAAATTACAAACCACGTTGTCAGTGACTATAGTTTCCTACACCACTGAAAGGCTTTTGGAAAATTGACACAGGAAGAGGTCTGGCAGACCAAAAGCCACAAGCCACAAAAGTAGAAAACAAGATTCTGACAATCAACAGAACTTTCTGAACATTATTTGATTTTTAATGTAAAGACAGCACCACAAGCATGATTGGCTTTTAGATCACAATAAATGACACTTAATATATTTAAATTCAGGTGCCACAGCATCAAGGAAATAATCACAATCTAATAATAATAATAATAATAATGATACAAAAAGCAAAATAAAGCTTGGAAAGAAAAACAGAGCATAACATAAAAATATGTGGCTCTTTTTTGTTTTATGCTTTCATTTCAGATTACATGAGAGATTATTTTTTTAATTTTTTAAAACTGGAGAAGGATTAACAATGAAAAGTTTTGCTCATATTGAAAGTACAGCAGAGCTATAACTAAATATTTTCTAGCTGTAGCTGCTGCAGGCCCTCAGAGAAAGAGTGAGGTGATGGCTGAGGACACCAGCAGGAGGAAGACACTGGAGCCAGTAGGTATGGCACTGTTACACAAGTCCCCTTCACAGCAATTCATACCAGGTGAACATGTCAGGCTGGATTGGCAACCCTTGGTGACCAAGTTACCACCTGCAAAAAAAGATGGAAAAACTCTCAGTGAACAAAACATAATGTTTATAGTAGCTACTGAAACTCAGTGCAGAAACATCTTGTTTCCACCTTTTGATGGTTTATTTTGATGTGTGGCTGAAATTACAGGTTATTGAAACTTCATGAAACAAGAACTTACCTTCCGGCTTCTTAGAGAAGCAACGGTTTAAGGTGTCTGGACAAGTACTGATGTTTGTGCAGGATGCGGGGTCAACACCTCCGCATGTGTAGCATTTTAACCCACATGCTATAGAGAGACACAGACCACAGCTGCTCAGGACATGTTACACACAAAGTTTGTTTTCACACAAAGTTTAAGTCAAATAAGAAAATGTGACACTTGAATTCACAGGAAATTGAAACCAGCTACAGACTGAGTTCTCACAACTGGTGTTTTATTACTTTTAAATGTACATGTATGTATCTATTCAGTAAAGTGAAATGAATTAGACCTTGCACACTGCTGAGTTTAATAGAATAGACTGACATTATATTGTTAGATTTTAATTACTTTCTGGGACATTTTGTGCCTCCCTGGGAAGCAAAACCCATAAAAGCAGAAACTGTTTTTGTTTATGTTGTTCACATAAAGCACAAAGGCCTAACTCCACTAAGCTGTTCTTACCTGTACCCAGGACCATAAACAGGATCAGAGCTCTGTAAAGCTGCATCATGACCGGAGAGTAAAACAGACGTGTTGAAACCAAAGGTGAATGTGAAGTGTTCTCTCTCAGCCCAACTTCTCAGGCTTCTTTTAAGATCTTCTTCCTCTCAAAGTCTCCTCCCAGGTGGCCTGAATAACGTCAGCCCTTGTCCCTGACAGGTCGTGCAAATTAACATTTTTTGGGTGGAGATGTAGGCTCCTGATACCAGTACGTATTTTTGATATGTTTTTTGATACAAACCAAACATTATGTAATTTCCACATTGCAGGACACACAATAAACACACAACATTGTCAGATTTATATTATTTTTTTAATTTCAGGAACCTTAATGTCCAGAAAATCAAATATATCCTTATCCACAAAAATGGACAGTTTTTTAGAGCTGTCCCTGAACGTCTCAGGGGATGATCATAAAGCAGCTCATGACTTTTTTAGGGGAGCCCAGGTCCCATTAGCTTCCCCTTAATTCAGAATTAGTAGGTTGGGTTATTTTAGGACAGAAAGCCAACAAGCCCTGCTTTCCTGCTCTGTGTCCTTCAAAAGTGAGGAGCAGAGGTGCTGTCACAGACATCAGAAGAGACCAGGACGTGTTTTTCTCCAGACAAGGAACAAGTTATATTTATTATATGAGTTTGAATGATTGATTATTCTTACTGAATAAGATTTTTATTGTTTCTTTTTTTATGATTATGAAAAACACATCATGAGCCTTGGTGAACTCTATGAATCAACCTGTAAATGAAAACCTGTGAAACCTGAAAAACCAACAATACAGTAAGAAACAATAAAAATCATATTCAGTAAGAATAATCAATAATTGAAACCCATTTTTCCATTACAATATATATATATATATATATATATATATATATATATATATATATATATATACATATTTATACAGTATATGTATGTATATCTGGACAGGTGTCTGTGTCTGTAATTTATTCTTCTCATAATGGCGAGAAAATTATCAAAGTACGACAGACAGACCATCATTAAAAGACTTAAAGTTTAGGTCTTTCACTTTAGAGAAATTACAAACCACGTTGTCAGTGACTATAGTTTCCTGCACCACTGAAAGGCTTTTGGAAAATTGGCACAGGAAGAGGTCTGGCAGACCAAAAGCCACAAGCCCCAAAAGTAGAAAATAAGATTCTGACAATCAACAGAACTTTCTGAACATTATTTGATTTTTAATGTAAAGACAGCACCACAAACATGACTGGCTTTTAGATCACAATAAACACTTTCTTTGTCCCCTGGCAGGGAAGTTCAGGTGCCACAGCAGTACTATATAGATGGTTTATTTTTCGTGGATTAGAAGCAGGGGGGGTCAAAGTGGGTGTTCCCTGTCATATGCTATCATAAACCAATAAAATAATTTAAAATAATTTCTCCTCCTTCTAAGAGGTGTTAATTGTAATTGGTTGTAGTCAGTGTTGGGTGGCGTTACTTGTTCAGTAAATAAGGTTTGGACTGCCTGCCTGCCACAGTGTGACTCTATCTAGACATGCATTAATTGCACCTATACACGCTGATCTGTTCTTTCAGGAGAAATTGTTGCTTAATGGTATAGATATCTCTATGAAATGTAAACGAGCAAAAGATGAATTCTGTTTAATGGCAGCACCTAAAACACAACACACTGTGAAAATCCTGTCAGCAACCCTTTTTGTGAAGGTTTCAATCTCACCCACCCTCCAACTAGCCCACAGCAGGGTGCTCCAGCACAACAATGTAACATGTGCTGTGGAACCAGAGTGTGAAACCAGGAGAATCTCTACATAGGGCAGGTGCCTAAATTTATTATAGTAGCGTTTGTTGACAATGAAGCGTACACAGGGAGTTATGCCAGAAATCCATTTAATTTTGAACATTTGGATGCCAAACACATCTGTCTGGGAATGTGAGGCTGGAGGTGCGGTTCCAAACGCCTCTCCAGCGCACCGTTAACATGATCTGCTATGCTGTATTTGATTCAGTCATCGAGATATCAAACAGCAGACAAGTATTGGAGGACTGTTACTGAGTCACAGTACAACACAGCAGGCCATGAACACCATTGAATTGACTTGTACCATCAGAAGGATAATTAGTAAGAAAGTTGATTTTGTGTGGGTGGTGCCGTGTGATCAGCTGGCCAAGCTCAAAGTTTCATGACGACCTGCTGCTTCGATTGTTAATACTGACCCATCTTACCTACCTGGTGAGCACCGGTTGGCCATATATTTCACAGTCGATCGCCAAGCCTGGTTTTTTGACAACTACGGTAATGCGCCAGATAGTTTTCAGCCTTATATATCCAACTTTCTCCTTAAAAATGCCAACAGGGTGCTTTATTCCAACACCCAGGTGCACTCTCCTCTCTCGATAACATGCGGACAACACTGTGTATTTTTTCTGTGGCACATGCAGAAAAGAATTTCTTACAAAAATTTTATTGACAGATATAGCTCTGACCTTACCCTCGACAGAATCATACCTGTACCTGTGCAACATCACTTTACCTGTGTCCAATGTGCAATTATGAGATGCTTAAAATATGAATAATAAAAAGATATTCAATGTATTTGTTTCATAGTGTGTTTTATTATTCACAGTGAAAGAAAATAATCATTATTTCAAATGAAAAATACATTTACCAGATCAAAAAACATTTCATGATGTTAATCAGTGGGGCATAACAATATTTCATATACATTCATGATGTCAATATTTCATATACATTCATAATGACAGACAATATTTCAAATAACTATAAAAATTATTTCATATATAAGCAGTGTGGTAAAACAATATTTCAAATACTATCAGTAGATTGAATACATTATGTTAAATACATTCACATACAGTGTATTTAAAAATATTATATTTAATGTACAATGTGTTTCAATAATAATGAAATACCCTATAATAATACACTCTCCCTCCTACCTTCAGTATGATATTGCCTCTCCTCTGCTGGTCACTGCTGATTATCACGTTGGCGCCCTCTGCTGTCCGGACGGCTCCACCGCAGGGACCTGGCTCTGGTGCAACACTTCCGCTACCGCGCCATTTTTAAATACCGGTTCGACATCCACCTATTTTGACCGCATGCTCTAGTACGAAAAATACACCATACAGCACAAATGTAACAGTTATTACAGAAGTCTGACTTTAGGAGTAGTTACCATAAAAACACATCCTTCACTTATAAAAAAAAACACTAAAAAAACACCTAAAAAACACTATGACTTCTCTCTCTCTCTCTCTCAGCTTGTTTACTAACGCACCCGGTCCATCCTCGTTTCCTGCTGAAACATATTTTTCAGTATCAGACCAAGTATCCAACTTGATAATATCGCTGATGAATCAATAGAAAAATGTCCCTTTAGCGAACGGTTGCACTGCTGACTTGCTGTGGACCAGTCCTGTTGATGTGGTACCTGATGGATTTAAGCTTTTTTTCAAATATAATAATAAAACAGATTCAATACAAACGACAGCTACTCGCTCTCTATAATACTAATGTTTAGGGCAAAGACACCACATACCTGAATGAAAGATCAGCAAGTTTTCCTATTTTCCATATTTTTCACCTCAGGCTAAAAAAAAAAAATCTGCTACAGACTTGAGCCTGCAGCCTAATGGCAGGCAGCAATGGCTAGCCCGCACGAGCACATGCGTGCATGCGTCATGTGTAAACGTCATCACGCACCCGGAAGCGCCACCTATGTATTTACAAATTTGCACCACCCACAGTAACCCTTATCCAAGAACATTTAACACAGCCCCAAAAAAACGGAGGAGAAATTAATAAAATGGTTGTGCAGGATGTGGATCCAGCATCTCCGCATGTGTAGCATCTTAACCCACATGCTATAGAGAGACACAGACCACAGCTGCTCAGGACATGTTACACACAAAGTTTGTTTTCACACAAAGTTTAAGTCAAATAAGAAGATGTGACACTTGAATTCACAGGAAATTGAAACCAGCTACAGACTGAGTTCTCACAACTGGTGTTTTATTACTTTTAAATGTACATGTATGTATCTATTCAGTAAAGTGAAATGAATTAGACCTTGCACACTGCTGAGTTTAATAGAATAGACTGACATTATATTGTTAGATTTTAATTACTTTCTGGGACATTTTGTGCCTCCCTGGGAAGCAAAACCCATAAAAGCAGAAACTGTTTTTGTTTGTGTTGTTCAGATAAAGCACAAAGGCCTAACTCCACTAAGCTGTTCTTACCTGTACCCAGGACCATAAACAGGATCAGAGCTCTGTAAAGCTGCATCATGACCGGAGAGAAAAACAGACGTGTTGAAACCAAAGGTGAACGTGAAGTGTTCTCTCTCAGCCCAACATTTTTAAGAACTTCAGTTTTTCCATTTCCTCTCAAAGTCTCTTCCCAGGTGGCCTGAATAACATTAGCCCTTGTCCCTGACAGGTCATGCAAATTAACATTTTTTGGTGGAGATGTATATTTCTCACACCAGTACGTGTTTGTACCAGGCCTATTCTAACAGGTTTTTTGATACTAACCAAACATTATATAATTCCCACACTGCAGGACATAATAAACACACATACAATTTTTTTGTACCCCTGCCTTTCACCCAAAGAGAGCTGGGATAGGCTCCAGCAGATCCCTGTCACCCTGGTTAGGAATAAGGGGGTATAGATGATGGATGGATGAATATTGTGAAATCTGTTCTTTATTATAATGGAACCAAAATAAATTGTTAAATTAATATACTTCATTGTAATAGTAGCATCTAGTAGTTTAATGACACAGCTGTATCACTCATAATGAGAACAGAAGAAATTGAGTTCATTTCAAAATAAAAGCGTAACTTAAAGGCAGCGGTTGCTGTTAGTGATGTGTTTCCTGGGTAAGTGAATTCACTTCCTGTCACTGTTTGAAGTACCATAGCCCAGGCTCAGGTTTGAAAATTTCACTAAGTGTTGAATGGAGAAGTACCATATACCTCGAAGATCGCTGTACTTGAAACTATGCACCCTCAAACCAAAGCCAGCTAGCCTAGCCCTGTTAGTCGTTAGCCTGGTAGCTGTCCGACTGAAACATCCTGCTAAGCAGAAGCCCACTGCTCATCAACTGCCTGGTCATGTTTCTAACCGGCTTCCCAGGGACTCAAGGACACACCCACTGAGATACTAATTGGTAATTGGCAGCCACATAGTCCTAAACGTGAAGTTATAGACTCCATCGACCATAATCAAATGTTTCTTGAGGCCAGAGGACTTGAAGCTGCTGGCTAAGGCTAATTGGAAATATGGTAAGATGGTTATTCACATTGGCAGCAATGACACCTGATTATGCGAATCATAGGTCACTAAAATTAATGTTGCATCGATGTATAACTTTGCCAAACACAATGCTGGACTCTGTAATTTTCTCTGGACGTCTCCCTAGCCTGTCCGTTGATCGCTGTCTAGGTGGTGTCCCGCAAATTCATAGACAACTGAGCCACTTTCAGGGAAAAACCTGGTTTGATAGTGAGGGACGGCATCCATTTGGCCGAGTTTATTAGCCAACCTAAAGTTTGACAATCCAGAGTGGGGACCTGAGTGCAGAGACTTGGTCTACTACTCCTCTTACAGAAAAACAGAACAGTCAGATGTGGATTATTAAATATTAGGTCTCATGCGTCTAAATCTCAGTTAGTAAATGATTTGATTCGATCACCAAATTGACTTACTCTGTCAGTCTGAATGAATCAACCCCCCTCAGTCATAAAAATTATCATGTTCTTGGCAGCACAGGTCTGAGGTGGAGGAGTAGCTGCAATCTTCCCCTTAATCTTATTAAGTTCTCACCATTTTAGTTCTAAATCATCTGAGAGCCTCGGCGTGAGCCTCTCGCATCTAAACTGGAAAACACAAAAACCAGTTCTACTTGTCCTTGTGTACTGTCCACCTGACCCTTTTTAACTGAATTTCCAGACTTCCTGTCTGATTTAGTGCTTAGTTCAGATTAAGTCATTATAGTGGGAGATTTTAACATTCATGTAGATGTTGAAAATAACAGCCTCAGGATTGCATTTAATTCAATATTAGATTCAACTGGTTTCACTCAAAATGTTAATAAACCCACCCACTGTTTCAATCACACCCTTGATCTTGTTCTGACCTATGGCATCGAAATTCAACATTTAATAATTTTCCCCCGAAATCCTCTTTTGTCAGACCATTCTTTAATAACTTTTTAAAATAATGGATCATGTAGCGTTTGAAAGAAAATTAATGTTGTTAAATTTAAGAAAATGATTCCATCTGTATTTACATCTATGCCATGTGCCAACGCTGTGGAGGGCAGCTGCCTCAATCCTACTCCTTACCAAGTTGATCATATTGTTGACAGTGCTGTAGCCTCACTCTTGATACTGTGGGTCCTCTGAAAAAGAAGTTAGTGAATCAGAGGAGATTAGGTCCATGGTACACATATTTCACATATTTGTACCTTAAAGCAGCATCACGAAGGCTGGAAAGGAAGTAGCTTTTCAAAAATTTAGAGGAATTTTATCTAACCTGGAAAAACATGCTAGACCAACTTTATCTGTAAAGACCAAGATGTAATGATCCAAAACACACAGCGAAAAACATCCAAGAATGGTTAAGAACAAAACAATGGATTATTCTGAAGTGGCCTGATCTAAATCCTGATGAACATCTGTGGAAAGAGCTGAAACATGCAGACACCCTTCGAACCTGAGACAGCTGGAGCCGTTTGCTAACGGGGAGCGGGCCAAAATACCTGTTGACAGGTGCAGAAGTCACTTTGAGAGTTACTTGTCTGATTTTCATTATTTAAGCTTCAGTCATTTTTAAAAATGATTTTGTCAGTTTCAAGTTATTTTAGTGACCATTGTGTTTTTTTTAATTTCTTTAATGGAAGCTACCAACAATTTTGTCCACGTGTGTACATGCTTCCCTTAGCCAATGTTATAAGGAATCATTAATTATTAATTACCATTGTGTCTATCTACGAAACCTGATGAAACAAATTAGTTAGCCAGACTTCAAGTGTGTCTAAAGGACATAAGGGCCTATTTTCACTTGTGCCAACATACAAACATCCTGTCTCAAAATGCTGCAGAAAAACTAGCCCATGCATTTGTTACCTCAAGGCTAGATTACTGTAACTCATTACTATCTGGATGTCACAGTATCTCCATAAAAAGCCTCCAGTTAATCCAGAACACTGCAGCCAGAGTCCTGACAGGAACTAGCAGGAGAGATCATATTTCTCCTTTATTAGTTTCTCTTCATTGGCTCCCTGTAAAATCCAGAGTAGAATTTAAAATCCTTCTTCTCACATACAAATCCCTTCATGATCAAGCTCATGCTTAAAGACCTCATAGTACCACATTATCCCAATAGAGCACTTCGCTCTCAGAGTGCAGGTCTACTTGTGGTTCCCAGAGTTTCCAAAAGTAGAATGGGAGGCAGAGCCTTTAGCTATCAAGCTCCTCTCCTGTGGAACCAGCTCCCAGTCTGGGTTCAGGAGGCAGACACACTCTGTACTTTTAAGGCTAGACTTAAAACCTTCCTCTTTGACAAAGTGTATAGTTAGGGCTGGCTGCAGGTAACCCTGAACCATCCATTAGTCATGCTGCTATAGGCATAGACTGCCTGAGGACTCTCCATCCCAAAGTGCTTTGAGATGATTGTATTGTGATTTGGTGCTATACAAATGAAATAGAATTGAATTGAAGCAGAAGAAAATGTGTTTAAAGCGGTTTAGATTAATTTATTTTAGACCTCTTAGCTTTGATAAGGGAAGCAGCCTTATGCCTCCAGATAAACACAGTGATGAAAGCAGACTTCAACAGACTGAGGAGGAGGAGGAGGAGGATGAAGATGAGGAGGGCAAAGGAAATGTGAGCTCAGGGCTGACTGCTATAAAAGCAATAGAGAAAAAACTTTGGTTTTTGGGGAATGGAGAGAAAAACATACATACAATTTAATGTTCAATTAGCATTCACCCCATTTTAAGCATCCCATAATATCTAAAGATAAGAAGACAATGTTGCAAAGTACAGAGGTATACCGTATCTAAATATTTTCTAGCTGTAGCTGCTGCAGGGCCTCAGAGAAAGAGTGAGGTGATGGCTGAGGACACCAGCAGGAGGAAGACACTGGAGCCAGTAGGTATGGCACTGGAACCAGTAGGTATGGCACTGGAACCAGTAGATATGGCACTGGAGCCAGTAGGTATGTCACTGTTACACAAGTCCCCTTCACAGCAATTCATGTCAGGTGAACATGTCAGGCTGGATTGGCAACCCTTGGTGACCAAGTTACCACCAGCCAAAAAAGATGGAAAAACTCTTAGTGAACAAAACATAATGTTTATAGTAGCTACTGAAACTCAGTGCAGAAACATCTTGTTTCCACCTTTTGATGGATTATTTTGATGTGTGGCTGAAATTACAGGTTATTGAAACTTCATGAAACACGAACTTACCGTCCAGCTTCATAGAGAAGCAACGGTTGAAGATGTCTGGACAAGTACTGATGGTTGTGCAGGATGTGGACCCAGCAGCTACACATGTGTAGCATCTTAACCCACATGCTATAGAGAGACACAGACCACAGCTGCTCAGGACATGTTACACACAAAGTTTGTTTTCACACAAAGTTTAAGTCAAATAAGAAAATGTGACACTTGAATTCACAGGAAATTGAAACCAGCTACAGACTGAGTTCTCACAACTGGTGTTTTATTACTTTTAAATGTACATGTATGTATCTATTCAGTAAAGTGAAATGAATTAGACCTTGCACACTGCTGAGTTTAATAGAATAGACTGACATTATATTGTTAGATTTTAATTACTTTCTGGGACATTTTGTGCCTCCCTGGGAAGCAAAACCCATAAAAGCAGAAACTGTTTTTGTTTATGTTGTTCACATAAAGCACAAAGGCCTAACTCCACTAAGCTGTTCTTACCTGTACCCAGGACCATAAACAGGATCAGAGCTCTGTAAAGCTGCATCATGACCGGAGAGTAAAACAGACGTGTTGAAACCAAAGGTGAATGTGAAGTGTTCTCTTTTATTTGTATAGTGCCAAATCACAATACAAATCATCTCAAGGCACTTTACAAAAACTAAAACTAAAAACCCAACAATTCCCTTATGAGCAGCACTTGGCGACAGTGGAGAGGAAAAACTCCCTTTAATGGAAGAAAAAACCTCCAGCAGAACCGGGCTCAGTTTGGGCGGCCATCTGCCTCGACCGGTTGGGATGAGTGGATAGAGCAGAGAGAAAAGAACAACAAATAGACACTGCAGGTTGGTGGGACCAGTAACTGCACATCAGCGATATACAGCTCCAGGACCAGGGACACCTGCAGAAGGTACAGAGAGAACAGAGAGAGAGGGAGAGAGAGAGCACAAACTAGGGGAGAGAGAGAGCACAAGGTTAGTAACATTCAATGGTGGAATATACATGAGGTGGGAGGAGAGGAAGAGAGGGGAGGGGAAGGGGGGGGGGGGGTTAGGGGGGGGAGCTCAGTGGGTGGAGATGTAGGCTCCTGATACCAGTACGTATTTTTGATATGTTTTTTGATACAAACCAAACATTATGTAATTCCCACACTGCAGGACACACAATAAACACACAACATTGTCAGATTTATATTATTTTTTAATTTCAGGAACCTTAATGTGCAGAAAATCAAATATAACCTTATCCACAAAGATGGACAATTTTTTAGAGCTGTCCCTGAACGTCTCAGGAGATGATCTTAAAGCAGCTCATGACTTTTTTAGGGGAGCCCAGGTCCCATTAGCTTCCCCTTAATTCAGAATTAGCAGGTTGGGTTATTTTAGGACACAAAGCCAACAGCAAATTTAGGAGAAACCAGTTGCTAAGCAGAACAGACTTAAAGAAACATGAGCACCTGCCCAGACAGAACAATCTTTTACGTTCCTGGTGTAATTCACTTAGCATTTAATTGAAGCAGTGATCAATGTTATTTTCTTCTGTGTGTTTTATTTAACCAGTTGATCTTTCTGCACCAAGTCAGTGGCCTTAACCACTGAGCTGTCCAGCCGCTTATAAAAAACAGAACAAGGCCATAGTGGTAGATGCAGCAATCCCAAGTGACAGCAACATCAGAAAGAAGGAACACGAGAAGCTTGAGAAATACCAGGGGCTGACAGAAGAGCTAGAAAAGATGTGGAAGGTGAAGGCAACAGTGGTCCCCGTGGTAATCGACACCCTCAGGGCTGTGACCCCCCAACTGGGAGAATGGGGCTCCAACAGATCCCAGGAACAACATCAGAGCTCTCAGTGCTAGGAACAGCTAAGATACTGTGAAGAACCCTCAAACTCCCAGGCCTCTGGTAGAGGACCCGAGATTGAGGAAGACACACACACACAAACACACACAATCACACACACACACACACCACCTGTAGGGGTGAGAAGGCGTGCATCTGTGTGTTTGTATGTAGGACAACATATTTGGAAAATTGACACAGGAAGAGGTCTGGCAGACCAAAAGCCACAGAAACAGAAGACAAGATTCTGAGACTCGACAGTCTGTGTGAACTGTTTGAACATGATTGATTTATTTTCTGCTTTCATTTCATAGTACACGAGACATTAATTTTTAACTTTTTAAAACTGGAGAACGATTAACAATGAAAAGTTTTGTTCATATTGTCTCAGAAACAAGTACAACAGAGCTATAACTAAATATTTTCTAGCTGTAGCTGCTGCAGGGCCTCAGAGAAAGAGTGAGGTGATGGCTGAGGACACCAGCAGGAGGAAGACACTGGAGCCAGTAGGTATGGCACTGGAACCAGTAGATATGGCACTGGAGCCAGTAGGTATGTCACTGTTACACAAGTCGCCTTCACAGCAATTCATGTCAGGTGAACATGTCAGGCTGGATTGACAACCCTTGGCGACCAAGTTAACACCTGCAAAAAAAAGATGGGAAAACTCTCAGTGAACAAAACATAATGTTTATAGTAGCTACTGAAACTCAGTGCAGAAACATCTTGTTTCCACCTTTTGATGGTTGATTTTGATGTGTGGCTGAAATTACAGGTTATTGAAACTTCATGAAACAAGAACTTACCGTCCAGCTTCATAGAGAAGCAACGGTTGATGGTGTCTGGACAAGTAATGATGGTTGTGCAGGATGTGGATCCAGCATCTCCGCATGTGTAGCATCTTATCCCACATGCTATAGAGAGACACAGACCACAGCTGCTCAGGACATGTTACACACAAAGTTTGTTTTAACACAAAGTTTAAGTCAAATAAGAAAATGTGAAACTTGAATTCACAGGAAATTGAAACCAGCTACAGACTGAGTTCTCACAACTGGTGTTTTATTACTTTTAAATGTACATGTATGTATCTATTCAGTAAAGTGAAATGAATTAGACCTTGCACACTGCTGAGTTTAATAGAATAGACTGACATTATATTGTTAGATTTTAATTACTTTCTGGGACATTTTGTGCCTCCCTGGGAAGCAAAACCCATAAAAGCAGAAACTGTTTTTGTTTATGTTGTTCACATAAAGCACAAAGGCCTAACTCCACTAAGCTGTTCTTACCTGTACCCAGGACCATAAACAGGATCAGAGCTCTGTAAAGCTGCATCATGACCGGAGAGAAAAACAGACGTGTTGAAACCAAAGGTGAATGTGAAGTGTTCTCTCTCAGCCCAACTTCTCAGGCTTCTTTTAAGATCTTCTTCCTCTCAAAGTCTCCTCCCAGGTGGCCTGAATAACGTCAGCCCTTGTCCCTGACAGGTCGTGCAAATTAACATTTTTTGGGTGGAGATGTAGGCTCCTGATACCAGTACGTATTTTTGATATGTTTTTTGATACAAACCAAACATTGTGTAATTCCCACACTGCAGGACACACAATAAACACACAACATTGTCAGATTTATATTATTTTTTTAATTTCAGGAACCTTAATGTCCAGAAAATCAAATATATCCTTATCCACAAAAATGGACAGTTTTTTAGAGCTGTCCCTGAACGTCTCAGGGGATGATCATAAAGCAGCTCATGACTTTTTTAGGGGAGCCCAGGTCCCATTAGCTTCCCCTTAATTCAGAATTAGCAGGTTGGGTTATTTTAGGACAGAAAGCCAACAAGCCCTGCTTTCCTGCTCTGTGTCCTTCAAAAGTGAGGAGCAGAGGTGCTGTCACAGACATCAGAAGAGACCAGGACGTGTTTTTCTCCAGACAAGGAACAAGTTATATTTATTATATGAGTTTCAATGATTGATTATTCTTACTGAATAAGATTTTTATTGTTTCTTTTTTTTATGATTATGAAAAACACATCATGAGCCTTGGTGAACTCTATGAATCAACCTGTAAATGAAAACCTGTGAAACCTGAAAAACCAACAATACAGTAAGAAACAATAAAAATCATATTCAGTAAGAATAATCAATCATTGAAACCCATTTTTCCATTACAATATATATATATATATATATATATACAGTATATGTATGTATATATGGACAGGTGTCTGTGTGTAATTTATTTCTCTCATAATGGCGAGAAAATTAACAAAGTACGACAGACAGACCATCATTAAAAGATTTAAAATTTAGGTCTTTCACTTTAGAGAAATTGCAAAGAAAACCACGTTGTCAGTGACTATAGTTTCCTACACCACTGAAAATTGACACAGGAAGAGGTTTGGCAGACCAAAAGCCACACAAGCAGAAGACAAGATTCTGAGATTCAACAGCCAACACCAACAGTGTGAACTGTTTGAACAATGTTCGACTTTTGTTGTAGAGATAATGCCACAGGCATGATTGGCTGTTAGATCTGCAGAATCAATACATCAAAATCAACATCCCTGCTGACCATCAGACTCCATGGCTGTTACTGAACATTGTTAATCTGTGTGTTCATGTTTGGCTGCATCTTACTGACTCACCTCAAAGTTTATTCTCATGTATTTGTACATATTTTTATGTTATTATGCTCTGTTTTTCTTTTTGTATTATTATTATTATTATTGTACTGTGATTATTTGCTTGATGCTGTCGCACCTGAATTTAAATAAATAAAGTGTTATTTATTGTAATCTAAAAGGTGGCTACTTCAAAATTTTAAATTTTCTTAAACAAAATGGTTCCATGATTTCTTTTTTATGACCAATTCTTTGTTTTATTTGTTTTAATTTCATAGTACACAACATATTCATTCTTATCTTTTTAAAACTGGAAGCTAAGGATGATAAGAAAATGTAACCAGAATTTCAGACTGTGGAGACGTGAGAAAGGTATAGATATGGTTCAGTTTAATTCAAATTAGGAGGATTAACAGCCTAAAGTACAGCTGAGGTTTGACCAAATATTTTCTAGCTGTAGCTGCTGCAGGCCCTCAGAGAAAGAGTGAGGTGATGGCTGAGGACACCAGCAGGAGGAAGACACTGGAGCCAGTAGGTATGGCACTGTTACACAAGTCCCCTTCACAGCAATTCATGCCAGGTGAACATGTCAGGCTGGATTGACAACCCTTGGCGACCAAGTTAACACCTGCAAAAAAAAAAGATGGGAAAACTCTCAGTGAACAAAACATAATGTTTATAGTAGCTACTGAAACTCAGTGCAGAAACATCTTGTTTCCACCTTTTGATGGTTTATTTTGATGTGTGGCTGAAATTACAGGTTATTGAAACTTCATGAAACAAGAACTTACCTTCCAGCTTCATAGAGAAGCAACGGTTGAAGATGTCTGGACAAGTACTGATGGCTGTGCAGGATGTGGACCCAGCAGCTGTGCATGTGTAGCATCTTAACCCACATGCTATAGAGAGACACAGACCACAGCTGCTCAGGACATATTACACACAAAGTCTAAGTCAAGTCACAGGTATTTTGCATAATGTGCACCAGCAGGGGGCCCCCTATATCAGAAGTCTCTTGACACCCACACTGTACCAGCCGATGTGGACGAAGTCAAACATAATACCTGGGCCTAAAAGACCATGTGCCACAGTCAACAATGATTTCAGTCCTGTGGCTTTGACTTCTAATGTCATGAATTAGTGCTTTGTGAGATTTGTGGTCTCACTGCTGGAAAAAGAAATCAATACACAATTAGACACCTGTCAGTTTGCCTACAAACAGCACCGAGGATGCTGCTCTCAGCATTACGCACCTTATCTCCAAACATCTTGAAAACACTAAAGCTTATGCTCGACTTTTATTTGTTGATCTTAGTTCTGCTTTTAATACGGTGCAAACACATCTGCTTTTAGAGAAGTTAAAAGAAAAGGCTGTCAGTGCTAATTTAATAAAATGGTTTTATTCCTTTTTAAATAACAGGGCGCAACAAGTAAGAATTAATGGGTCACTTTCTGACATAAAATACTGAAACACAGGAGGGCAACACGGTTGTGTGTCCTAATCATCACTGCTTTTTGCCCTGTACACAGAAGACAACACACCAAAAACAACCACATTATTAAATTTGCAGAAGACCCCATGACATGAAGCCGTCCACATTCTATGGTGAAACTGACTCTATTATAAAGTGGCGTGACAGAAGTTATTATTAGCTGAATGCTTTGAAAACAAAAGAAATGGTCTTCAACCCAAAGAAAGTGTCTGACCATGACCCCATTGTTAACAAAGATAACAGCGTTCAACATGTATCCTCATAGAAATACTTGGAGATCTACATGGAGACCCTCCTCTGTTAGAACATGTACTTTGACACCCTGTGACTCCAGCAGAGGCTGTATTTTCGGAGGCTGTGTGGTGTGAGCTCACAAATACTGTTTGTGTTCTATGGGAAGACACTGATCTCTGTACTTTGCAATAATTCACACGTCATCAAATTTTACATTAAGAAGATGTGACAACTGAGCCACTTTCAGGGAAAAACCTGGTTTGATAGTGAGGGACGGCATCCATTTGGCCGAGTTTATTAGCCAAGTTATAGTTAGCCAAGGTATTAGCCTGGTTCCTTCAAACCACATAGAGACTGTGTCTGCCCCTCGAACATATAAATCAAACAAATCAGAAGTTAACAGAAGAGGAGTTATTCATAAAAACTTAATAAAAATTAAGACCACTCCTCTTATTGAACAGAAAAACAGAACTGTCAAATGTGGATTATTAAATATTAGGTCCCTTTCTTCTAAATCTCTGTTAGTAAATGATTTGATAACTGATCACCAAATTGACCTACTTTATCTTACTGAAACCTGGTTACAGCAGGATGAATATGTCAGTCTGAATGAATCAACCCCCCTCAGTCATAAAAATTATCATGTTCCTCGAAGCACAGGTCGAGGTGGAGGAGTAGCTGCAATCTTCCAGTCAAACTTATTATTAAACTTTCATCCTCAGAACAGTTATAACTCATTTGAGAGCCTCACTCTTAGTCTCTCACATACAAACTGGAAAACACAAAAACCAGTTCTACTAGTCATTGTGTACCGTCCACCTGTCCCTTACTCAGAGTTTTTAACTGAATTCCCTGACTTCCTGTCTGATTTAGTGCTTAGATCAGATAAAGTCATTATAGTGGGAGATTTTAACATTCATGTAGATGTTGAAAATAACAGCCTCAGCATTGCATTTAATTCTATATTAGATTCAATTGGTTTCATTCAAAACGTTAATAAACCCACCCACTGTTTTAATCACACCCTTGATCTTGTTCTGACCTATGGCATCGAAATTGAACATCTAATAATTTTCCCCCCAAATCCTGTTTTGTCAGATCATTCTTTAATAACTTTTCGAATTTAAAATGATGGATCATGCAGCGTCTGGAAGAAAATTCCACTACAGCAGATGTTTATCTGACAACGCTGTTAATAAATTTAAGAAAATGATTCCATCTTTATTTACATCTATGCCAAGTATAAACATAATGGAGGGCAGCTGCCTTAATCCTACTCCCTACCAAATTGATCATGTTGTTGACAGCGCTGTAACCTCACTGCGTGAAACGCTTGATTCTGTAGCCCCTCTGAAAAAGAAGTTAGTGATTCAGAGAAGACTAGCCCCATGGTATAATTTACATGTTCGTACCTTAAAGCAGGCATCACGAAGGCTGGAAAGGAAGTGGCGTTCCACAAACTTAGAGGAAATTTTTCTAGCCTGGAAAAACAGTCTACTAACATATAAAAAAGCTCTCCGTAAAGCCAGAACTGCATACTATTCATCACTAATAGAGGAAAATAAGAACAATCCCAGGTTTCTTTTCAGCACTGTAGCCAGGCTGACAAAAAGTCACAGCTCCGTTGAGCCCAGTGTTCCCTTAGCTCTCAGCAGTGATGAATTTATGAGTTTCTTTACAAATAAAATCACAACTATTAGAGATAAAATTCAGCAGATGCTTCCTATACCTGCAATAAATGAATCTTTTACTACAGTAGCTCTTGAATCATCTGTAGGACCTCAGTTATGTTTAGACTGCTTCTCTCCTATAGATCTCTCTGAATTTACATCAGTAGTTGCTTCATCGAAATCATCAACGTGTCTCTTGGACCCCATCCCGACTAGACTGCTTAAAGACACCCTGCCATTAATGAACTCATCTTTATTGGACTTGGTAAATTTATCTCTAGTATCAGGCTACGTACCACAGGCCTTTAAGACTGCAGTAATCAAACCTTTACTCAAAAAGCCTAGTCTTGATCCAGGTGTCTTGGCTAATTATAGACCAATATCCAACCTGCCATTTATTTCTAAAATCCTAGAAAAAGCTGTTGCTAAGCAGCTATCAGACCACTTACACAGGAATGAACTATTTGAAGATTTCCAATCAGGATTTAGAGCACATCATAGTACAGAAACAGCACTGTTGAAAGTTACCAACGATCTTCTCTTAGCCTCAGATAATGGACTTGTTTCGATACTTGTCCTCCTAGACCTTAGTGCAGCATTCGACACCATTGACCACAACATCTTATTACAGAGACTGGAGCATGTGATTGGTATCAGAGGAACAGCGTTAAAGTGGTTCCAATCCTATTTATCGGACAGATTCCAGTTTGTTCATGTCCATGATGAACCTTCCACATGAACAAAAGTTAGTTATGGAGTTCCACAAGGTTCTGTGCTAGGACCGATTCTGTTCACCCTGTACATGCTTCCTTTAGGATATATCATTAGGAAGCACTCTATTAATTACCACTGCTATGCGGATGACACTCAGTTATATCAATCTATTAAACCTGTTAACACAAACCAGTTAACCAGACTTCAAGCCTGTCTAACTGACATAAAGGCTTGGATGACCAGTAACTTTTTACTTTTAAACTCGGAGAAAACAGAAGTCATTATATTTGGGCCTAAAAATCTCAGAAATAACTTTTCTAAAATTATAGCTACTCTAGATGGCATAGCCCTGGCCTCCAGCACTACTGTAAAAAACCTTGGAGTTATTTTTGACCAGGACATGTCCTTTAACTCACACATAAAACAAATTTCTAGAACTGCATTCTTTCACCTGCGCAACATTTCCAAAATTAGGAACATCCTGTCTCAAAATGATGCAGAAAAACTAGTCCATGCGTTTGTTTCCTCAAGGCTAGATTACTGTAACTCATTACTATCTGGATGTCCTAATATCTTAATAAAAAGCCTCCAATTAATCCAGAATGCCGCAGCCAGAGTCCTGACAGGAACTAGCAGGAGAGATCATATTTCTCCTATATTGGCTTCTCTTCATTGGCTCCCTGTAAAATATAGAATAGAATTTAAAATCCTTCTTCTCACATACAAATCCCTTCATAATCAAGCTCCTTCATACCTTAAAGACCTCATAGTACCATATTATCCCAATAGACCACTTCGCTCTCAGAGTGCAGGCCTACTTGTGGTTCCCAGAGTTCTCAACAGCAGAATGGGAGGCAGAGCCTTTAGCTATCAAGCTCCTCTCCTGTGGAACCAGCTCTCAGCCTGGGTTCAGGAGGCAGACACTCTCTGTACTTTTAAGGCTAGACTTAAAACCTTCCTCTTTGACAAAGCATATAGTTAGGGCTGGCTTCAGGCAACCCTGAACCATCCCTTAGTTAGTTATGCTGCTATAGGCCTAGACTGCCCAAGGACCATTGGTGCACTGAGCTCCCCTACCCTACCCGCCCCCCCCCTCCCCCTTCTCTCCGACCTCATGTATATTCCACCATTGAATGTTACTAACCTTGTGCTCTCTCTCTCCCCTAGTTTGTGCTCTCTCCCTCCCTCTCTCTCTCTCTCTCTCTCTCTGTACCTTCTGCAGGTGTCCCTGGTCCTGGAGCTGTTTATCGCTGATGTGCAGTTACTGGCCCCACCAACTTGCAGTGTCTATTTGTTGTTTATTGTTGCTGTTCTTTCTCTCTGCTCTATCCACTCACCCCAACCGGTCGAGGCAGATGGCCGCCCAAACTGAGCCCGGTTCTGCTGGAGGTTTTTTTCTTCCGTTAAAGGGAGTTTTTTCCTCTCCACTGTCGCCAAGTGCTTGCTCATAAGGGAATTGTTGGGTTTTTAGTTTTAGTTTTTGTAAAGTGCCTTGAGATGATTTGTATTGTGATTTGGCGCTATACAAATAAAATTGAATTGAATTGAATTGAACCTAAAGTTTGACAATCCAGAGTGGAGACCTGAGTGCAGAGACTTGGTCTACTACTCCTCTTACAGAAAAACAGAACAGTCAGATGTGGATTATTAAATATTAGGTCTCATGCGTCTAAATCTCAGTTAGTAAATGATTTGATTCGATCACCAAATTGACTTACTCTGTCAGTCTGAATGAATCAACCCCCCTCAGTCATAAAAATTGTCATGTTCTTGGCAGCACAGGTCTGAGGTGGAGGAGTAGCTGCAATCTTCCCCTTAATCTTATTAAGTTCTCACCATTTTAGTTCTAAATCATCTGAGAGCCTCGGCGTGAGCCTCTCGCATCTAAACTGGAAAACACAAAAACCAGTTCTACTTGTCCTTGTGTACTGTCCACCTGACCCTTTTTAACTGAATTTCCAGACTTCCTGTCTGATTTAGTGCTTAGTTCAGATTAAGTCATTATAGTGGGAGATTTTAACATTCATGTAGATGTTGAAAATAACAGCCTCAGCATTGCATTTAATTCAATATTAGATTCAACTGGTTTCACTCAAAATGTTAATAAACCCACCCACTGTTTCAATCACACCCTTGATCTTGTTCTGACCTATGGCATCGAAATTCAACATTTAATAGTTTTCCCCCGAAATCCTCTTTTGTCAGACCATTCTTTAATAACTTTTTAAAATAATGGATCATGCAGCGTTTGAAAGAAAATTAATGTTGTTAAATTTAAGAAAATGATTCCATCTGTATTTACATCTATGCCATGTGCCAACGCTGTGGAGGGCAGCTGCCTCAATCCTACTCCTTACCAAGTTGATCATATTGTTGACAGTGCTGTAGCCTCACTCTTGATACTGTGGGTCCTCTGAAAAAGAAGTTAGTGAATCAGAGGAGATTAGGTCCATGGTACACATATTTCACATATTTGTACCTTAAAGCAGCATCACGAAGGCTGGAAAGGAAGTAGCTTTTCAAAAATTTAGAGGAATTTTATCTAACCTGGAAAAACATGCTAGACCAACTTTATCTGTAAAGACCAAGATGTAATGATCCAAAACACACAACGAAAAACATCCAAGAATGGTTAAGAACAAAACAATGGATTATTCTGAAGTGGCCTGATCTAAATCCTGATGAACATCTGTGGAAAGAGCTGAAACATGCAGACACCCTTCGAACCTGAGACAGCTGGAGCCGTTTGCTAACGGGGAGTGGGCCAAAATACCTGTTGACAGGTGCAGAAGTCACTTTGAGAGTTACTTGTCTGATTTTTATTATTTAAGCTTCAGTCATTTTTAAAAACGATTTTGTCAGTTTCAAGTTATTTTAGTGACCATTGTGGTTTTTTTTCTTTCTTTAATGGAAGCTACCAACAATTTTGTCCACGTGTGTACATGCTTCCCTTAGCCAATGTTATAAGGAATCATTAATTATTAATTACCATTGTGTCTATCTACGAAACCTGATGAAACAAATTAGTTAGCCAGACTTCAAGTGTGTCTAAAGGACATAAGGGCCTATTTTCACTTGTGCCAACATACAAACATCCTGTCTCAAAATGCTGCAGAAAAACTAGCCCATGCATTTGTTACCTCAAGGCTAGATTACTGTAACTCATTACTATCTGGATGTCACAGTATCTCCATAAAAAGCCTCCAGTTAATCCAGAACACTGCAGCCAGAGTCCTGACAGGAACTAGCAGGAGAGATCATATTTCTCCTATATTAGTTTCTCTTCATTGGCTCCCTGTAAAATCCAGAGTAGAATTTAAAATCCTTCTTCTCACATACAAATCCCTTCATGATCAAGCTCATGCTTAAAGACCTCATAGTACCACATTATCCCAATAGAGCACTTCGCTCTCAGAGTGCAGGTCTACTTGTGGTTCCCAGAGTTTCCAAAAGTAGAATGGGAGGCAGAGCCTTTAGCTATCAAGCTCCTCTCCTGTGGAACCAGCTCCCAGTCTGGGTTCAGGAGGCAGACACACTCTGTACTTTTAAGGCTAGACTTAAAACCTTCCTCTTTGACAAAGTGTATAGTTAGGGCTGGCTGCAGGTAACCCTGAACCATCCATTAGTCATGCTGCTATAGGCATAGACTGCCTGAGGACTCTCCATCCCAAAGTGCTTTGAGATGATTGTATTGTGATTTGGTGCTATACAAATGAAATAGAATTGAATTGAAGCAGAAGAAAATGTGTTTAAAGCGGTTTAGATTAATTTATTTTAGACCTCTTAGCTTTGATAAGGGAAGCAGCCTTATGCCTCCAGATAAACACAGTGATGAAAGCAGACTTCAACAGACTGAGGAGGAGGAGGAGGAGGATGAAGATGAGGAGGGCAAAGGAAATGTGAGCTCAGGGCTGACTGCTATAAAAGCAATAGAGAAAAAACTTTGGTTTTTGGGGAATGGAGAGAAAAACATACATACAATTTAATGTTCAATTAGCATTCACCCCATTTTAAGCATCCCATAATATCTAAAGATAAGAAGACAATGTTGCAAAGTACAGAGGTATACCGTATCTAAATATTTTCTAGCTGTAGCTGCTGCAGGGCCTCAGAGAAAGAGTGAGGTGATGGCTGAGGACACCAGCAGGAGGAAGACACTGGAGCCAGTAGGTATGGCACTGGAACCAGTAGATATGGCACTGGAACCAGTAGGTATGGCACTGTTACACAAGTCGCCTTCACAGCAATTCATGTCAGGTAAACATGTCAGGCTGGATTGACAACCCTTGGCGAAGGTACAGAGAGAACAGAGAGAGAGGGAGAGAGAGAGCACAAACTAGGGGAGAGAGAGAGCACAAGGTTAGTAACATTCAATGGTGGAATATACATGAGGTGGGAGGAGAGGAAGAGAGGGGGGGGGGGGGGGTTAGGGTAGGGGAGCTCAGTGGGTGGAGATGTAGGCTCCTGATACCAGTACGTATTTTTGATATGTTTTTTGATACAAACCAAACATTCTGTAATTCCCACACTGCAGGACACACAATAAACACACAACATTGTCAGATTTATATTATTTTTTAATTTCAGGAACCTTAATGTCCAGAAAATCAAATATAACCTTATCCACAAAGATGGACAGTTTTTTAGAGCTGTCCCTGAACGTCTCAGGAGATGATCTTAAAGCAGCTCATGACTTTTTTAGGGGAGCCCAGGTCCCATTAGCTTCCCCTTAATTCAGAATTAGCAGGTTGGGTTATTTTAGGACAAAAAGCCAACAGCAAATTTAGGAGAAACCAGTTGCTAAGCAGAACAGACTTAAAGAAACATGAGCACCTGCCCAGACAGAACAATCTTTTAGGTTCCTGGTGTAATTCACTTAGCATTTAATTGAAGCAGTGATCAGTGTTATTTTCTGCTGTGTGTTTTATTTAACCAGTTGATCTTTCTGCACCAAGTCAGTGGCCTTAACCACTGAGCTGTCCAGCCGCTTATAAAAAACAGAACAAGGCCATAGTGGTAGATGCAGCAATCCCAAGTGATAGCAACATCAGAAAGAAGGAACACGAGAAGCTTGAGAAATACCAGGGGCTGACAGAAGAGCTAGAAAAGATGTGGAAGGTGAAGGCAACAGTGGTCCCCGTGGTAATCGACACCCTCAGGGCTGTGACCCCCCAACTGGGAGAATGGGGCTCCAACAGATCCCAGGAACAACATCAGAGCTCTCAGTGCTAGGAACAGCTAAGATACTGTGAAGAACCCTCAAACTCCCAGGCCTCTGGTAGAGGACCCGAGATTGAGGAAGACACACACACACAAACACACACAATCACACACACACACACCACCTGTAGGGGTGAGAAGGCGTGCATCTGTGTGTTTGTATGTAGGACAACATATTTGGAAAATTGACACAGGAAGAGGTCTGGCAGACCAAAAGCCACAGAAACAAAAGACAAGATTCTGAGACTCGACAGTCTGTGTGAACTGTTTGAACATGATTGATTTATTTTCTGCTTTCATTTCATAGTACACGAGACATTAATTTTTAACTTTTTAAAACTGGAGAAGGATTAACAATGAAAAGTTTTGTTCATATTGTCTCAGAAACAAGTACAACAGAGCTATAACTAAATATTTTCTAGCTGTAGCTGCTGCAGGGCCTCAGAGAAAGAGTGAGGTGATGGCTGAGGACACCAGCAGGAGGAAGACACTGGAGCCAGTAGGTATGGCACTGGAACCAGTAGATATGGCACTGGAGCCAGTAGGTATGTCACTGTTACACAAGTCGCCTTCACAGCAATTCATGTCAGGTGAACATGTCAGGCTGGATTGACAACCCTTGGCGACCAAGTTAACACCTGCAAAAAAAAGATGGGAAAACTCTCAGTGAACAAAACATAATGTTTACAGTAGCTACTGAAACTCAGTGCAGAAACATCTTGTTTCCACCTTTTGATGGTTGATTTTGATGTGTGGCTGAAATTACAGGTTATTGAAACTTCATGAAACAAGAACTTACCGTCCAGCTTCATAGAGAAGCAACGGTTGATGGTGTCTGGACAAGTAATGATGGTTGTGCAGGATGTGGATCCAGCAGCTACGCATGTGTAGCATCTTAACCCACATGCTATAGAGAGACACAGACCACAGCTGCTCAGGACATATTACACACAAAGTCTAAGTCAAGTCACAGGTATTTTGCATAATGTGCACCAGCAGGGGGCCCCCTATATCAGAAGTCTCTTGACACCCACACTGTACCAGCCGATGTGGACGAAGTCAAACATAATACCTGGGCCTAAAAGACCATGTGCCACAGTCAACAATGATTTCAGTCCTGTGGCTTTGACTTCTAATGTCATGAATTAGTGCTTTGTGAGATTTGTGGTCTCACTGCTGGAAAAAGAAATCAATACACAATTAGACACCTGTCAGTTTGCCTACAAACAGCACCGAGGATGCTGCTCTCAGCATTACGCACCTTATCTCCAAACATCTTGAAAACACTAAAGCTTATGCTCGACTTTTATTTGTTGATCTTAGTTCTGCTTTTAATACGGTGCAAACACATCTGCTTTTAGAGAAGTTAAAAGAAAAGGCTGTCAGTGCTAATTTAATAAAATGGTTTTATTCCTTTTTAAATAACAGGGCGCAACAAGTAAGAATTAATGGGTCACTTTCTGACATAAAATACTGAAACACAGGAGGGCCACACGGTTGTGTGTCATCATCACTGCTTTTTGCCCTGTACACAGAAGACAACACACCAAAAACAACCACATTATTAAATTTGCAGAAGACCCCATGACATGAAGCCGTCCACATTCTATGGTGAAACTGACTCTATTATAAAGTGGCGTGACAGAAGTTATTATTAGCTGAATGCTTTGAAAACAAAAGAAATGGTCTTCAACCCAAAGAAAGTGTCTGACCATGACCCCATTGTTAACAAAGATAACATCGTTCAACAAGTATCCTCATAGAAATACTTGGAGATCTACATGGAGACCCTCCTCTGTTAGAACATGTACTTTGACACCCTGTGACTCCAGCAGAGGCTGTATTTTCGGAGGCTGTGTGGTGTGAGCTCACAAATACTGTTTGTTGTCTATGGGAAGACACTGATCTCTGTACTTTGCAATAATTCACACGTCATCAAATTTTACATTAAGAAGATGTGACACTTGAATTCACAGGAAATTGAAACCAGCTACAGACTGAGTTCTCACAACTGGTGTTTTATTACTTTTAAATGTACATGTATGTATCTATTCAGTAAAGTGAAATGAATTAGACCTTGCACACTGCTGAGTTTAATAGAATAGACTGACATTATATTGGTAGATTTTAATTACTTTCTGGGACATTTTGTGCCTCCCTGGGAAGCAAAACCCATAAAAGCAGAAACTGTTTTTGTTTGTGTTGTTCACATAAAGCACAAAGGCCTAACTCCACTAAGCTGTTCTTACCTGTACCCAGGACCATAAACAGGATCAGAGCTCTGTAAAGCTGCATCATGACCGGAGAGTAAAACAGACGTGTTGAAACCAAAGGTGAACGTGAAGTGTTCTCTCTCAGCCCAACATTTTTAAGAACTTCAGTTTTTCCATTTCCTCTCAAAGTCTCTTCCCAGGTGGCCTGAATAACATCAGCCCTTGTCCCTGACAGGTCATGCAAATTAACATTTTTTGGGTGGAGATGTATATTTCTCACACCAGTACGTGTTTGTACCAGGCCTACTCTAACAGGTTTTTTGATGCTAACCAGACATTATATAATTCCCACACTGCAGGACATAATAAACACACATACAATTTTTTTGTACCCCTGCCTTTCACCCAAAGAGAGCTGGGATAGGCTCCAGCAGATCCCTGTCACCCTGGTTAGGAATAAGGGGGTATAGATGATGGATGGATGAATATTGTGAAATCTGTTCTTTATTATAATGGAACCAAAATAAATTGTTAAATTAATATACTTCATTGTAATAGTAGCATCTAGTAGTTTAATGACACAGCTGTATCACTCATAATGAGAACAAAAGAAATTGAGTTCATTTCAAAATAAAAGCGTAACTTAAAGGCAGCGGTTGCTGTTAGTGATGTGTTTCCTGGGTAAGTGAATTCACTTCCTGTCACCGTTTGAAGTACCATAGCCCAGGCTCAGGTTTGAAAATTTCACTAAGTGTTGAATGGAGAAGTACCATATACCTCGAAGATCGCTGTACTTGAAACTATGCACCCTCAAACCAAAGCCAGCTAGCCTAGCCCTGTTAGTCGTTAGCCTGGTAGCTGTCCGACTGAAACATCCTGCTAAGCAGAAGCCCACTGCTCATCAACTGCCTGGTCATGTTTCTAACCGGCTTCCCAGGGACTCAAGGACACACCCACTGAGATACTAATTGGTAATTGGCAGCCCCATAGTCCTAAACGTGAAGTTATAGACTCCATCGACCATAATCAAATGTTTCTTGAGGCCAGAGGACTTGAAGCTGCTGGCTAAGGCTAATTGGAAATATGGTAAGATGGTTATTCACATTGGCAGCAATGACACCTGATTATGCGAATCATAGGTCACTAAAATTAATGCTGCATCGATGTATAACTTTGCCAAACACAATGCTGGACTCTGTAATTTTCTCTGGACGTCTCCCTAGCCTGTCCGTTGATCGCTGTCTAGGTGGTGTCCCGCAAATTCATAGACAACTGAGCCACTTTCAGGGAAAAACCTGGTTTGATAGTGAGGGACGGCATCCATTTGGCCGAGTTTATTAGCCAACCTAAAGTTTGACAATCCAGAGTGGGGACCTGAGTGCAGAGACTTGGTCTACTACTCCTCTTACAGAAAAACAGAACAGTCAGATGTGGATTATTAAATATTAGGTCTCATGCGTCTAAATCTCAGTTAGTAAATGATTTGATTCGATCACCAAATTGACTTACTCTGTCAGTCTGAATGAATCAACCCCCCTCAATCATAAAAATTGTCATGTTCTTGGCAGCACAGGTCTGAGGTGGAGGAGTAGCTGCAATCTTCCCCTTAATCTTATTAAGTTCTCACCATTTTAGTTCTAAATCATCTGAGAGCCTCGGCGTGAGCCTCTCGCATCTAAACTGGAAAACACAAAAACCAGTTCTACTTGTCCTTGTGTACTGTCCACCTGACCCTTTTTAACTGAATTTCCAGACTTCCTGTCTGATTTAGTGCTTAGTTCAGATTAAGTCATTATAGTGGGAGATTTTAACATTCATGTAGATGTTGAAAATAACAGCCTCAGCATTGCATTTAATTCAATATTAGATTCAACTGGTTTCACTCAAAATGTTAATAAACCCACCCACTGTTTCAATCACACCCTTGATCTTGTTCTGACCTATGGCATCGAAATTCAACATTTAATAGTTTTCCCCCGAAATCCTCTTTTGTCAGACCATTCTTTAATAACTTTTTAAAATAATGGATCATGCAGCGTTTGAAAGAAAATTAATGTTGTTAAATTTAAGAAAATGATTCCATCTGTATTTACATCTATGCCATGTGCCAACGCTGTGGAGGGCAGCTGCCTCAATCCTACTCCTTACCAAGTTGATCATATTGTTGACAGTGCTGTAGCCTCACTCTTGATACTGTGGGTCCTCTGAAAAAGAAGTTAGTGAATCAGAGGAGATTAGGTCCATGGTACACATATTTCACATATTTGTACCTTAAAGCAGCATCACGAAGGCTGGAAAGGAAGTAGCTTTTCAAAAATTTAGAGGAATTTTATCTAACCTGGAAAAACTGGCTGGACCAACTTTATCTGTAAAGACCAAGATGTAATGATCCAAAACACACAGCGAAAAACATCCAAGAATGGTTAAGAACAAAACAATGGATTATTCTGAAGTGGCCTGATCTAAATCCTGATGAACATCTGTGGAAAGAGCTGAAACATGCAGACACCCTTCGAACCTGAGACAGCTGGAGCCGTTTGCTAACGGGGAGCGGGCCAAAATACCTGTTGACAGGTGCAGAAGTCACTTTGAGAGTTACTTGTCTGATTTTCATTATTTAAGCTTCAGTCATTTTTAAAAATGATTTTGTCAGTTTCAAGTTATTTTAGTGACCATTGTGTTTTTTTTTATTTCTTTAATGGAAGCTACCAACAATTTTGTCCACGTGTGTACATGCTTCCCTTAGCCAATGTTATAAGGAATCATTAATTATTAATTACCATTGTGTCTATCTACGAAACCTGATGAAACAAATTAGTTAGCCAGACTTCAAGTGTGTCTAAAGGACATAAGGGCCTATTTTCACTTGTGCCAACATACAAACATCCTGTCTCAAAATGCTGCAGAAAAACTAGCCCATGCATTTGTTACCTCAAGGCTAGATTACTGTAACTCATTACTATCTGGATGTCACAGTATCTCCATAAAAAGCCTCCAGTTAATCCAGAACACTGCAGCCAGAGTCCTGACAGGAACTAGCAGGAGAGATCATATTTCTCCTTTATTAGTTTCTCTTCATTGGCTCCCTGTAAAATCCAGAGTAGAATTTAAAATCCTTCTTCTCACATACAAATCCCTTCATGATCAAGCTCATGCTTAAAGACCTCATAGTACCACATTATCCCAATAGAGCACTTCGCTCTCAGAGTGCAGGTCTACTTGTGGTTCCCAGAGTTTCCAAAAGTAGAATGGGAGGCAGAGCCTTTAGCTATCAAGCTCCTCTCCTGTGGAACCAGCTCCCAGTCTGGGTTCAGGAGGCAGACACACTCTGTACTTTTAAGGCTAGACTTAAAACCTTCCTCTTTGACAAAGTGTATAGTTAGGGCTGGCTGCAGGTAACCCTGAACCATCCATTAGTCATGCTGCTATAGGCATAGACTGCCTGAGGACTCTCCATCCCAAAGTGCTTTGAGATGATTGTATTGTGATTTGGTGCTATACAAATGAAATAGAATTGAATTGAAGCAGAAGAAAATGTGTTTAAAGCGGTTTAGATTAATTTATTTTAGACCTCTTAGCTTTGATAAGGGAAGCAGCCTTATGCCTCCAGATAAACACAGTGATGAAAGCAGACTTCAACAGACTGAGGAGGAGGAGGAGGAGGATGAAGATGAGGAGGGCAAAGGAAATGTGAGCTCAGGGCTGACTGCTATAAAAGCAATAGAGAAAAAACTTTGGTTTTTGGGGAATGGAGAGAAAAACATACATACAATTTAATGTTCAATTAGCATTCACCCCATTTTAAGCATCCCATAATATCTAAAGATAAGAAGACAATGTTGCAAAGTACAGAGGTATACCGTATCTAAATATTTTCTAGCTGTAGCTGCTGCAGGGCCTCAGAGAAAGAGTGAGGTGATGGCTGAGGACACCAGCAGGAGGAAGACACTGGAGCCAGTAGGTATGGCACTGGAACCAGTAGGTATGGCACTGGAACCAGTAGGTATGTCACTGTTACACAAGTCGCCTTCACAGCAATTCATGTCAGGTGAACATGTCAGGCTGGATTGACAACCCTTGGCGAAGGTACAGAGAGAACAGAGAGAGAGGGAGAGAGAGAGCACAAACTAGGGGAGAGAGAGAGCACAAGGTTAGTAACATTCAATGGTGGAATATACATGAGGTGGGAGGAGAGGAAGAGAGGGGGGGGGGGGGGGGGGTTAGGGTAGGGGAGCTCAGTGGGTGGAGATGTAGGTTCCTGATATCAGTACGTATTTTTGATATGTTTTTTGATACAAACCAAACATTCTGTAATTCCCACACTGCAGGACACACAATAAACACACAACATTGTCAGATTTATATTATTTTTTAATTTCAGGAACCTTAATGTCCAGAAAATCAAATATAACCTTATCCACAAAGATGGACAATTTTTTAGAGATGTCCCTGAACGTCTCAGGAGATGATCTTAAAGCAGCTCATGACTTTTTTAGGGGAGCCCAGGTCCCATTAGCTTCCCCTTAATTCAGAATTAGCAGGTTGGGTTATTTTAGGACAAAAAGCCAACAGCAAATTTAGGAGAAACCAGTTGCTAAGCAGAACAGACTTAAAGAAACATGAGCACCTGCCCAGACAGAACAATCTTTTAGGTTCCTGGTGTAATTCACTTAGCATTTAATTGAAGCAGTGATCAGTGTTATTTTCTGCTGTGTGTTTTATTTAACCAGTTGATCTTTCTGCACCAAGTCAGTGGCCTTAACCACTGAGCTGTCCAGCCGCTTATAAAAAACAGAACAAGGCCATAGTGGTAGATGCAGCAATCCCAAGTGATAGCAACATCAGAAAGAAGGAACACGAGAAGCTTGAGAAATACCAGGGGCTGACAGAAGAGCTAGAAAAGATGTGGAAGGTGAAGGCAACAGTGGTCCCCGTGGTAATCGACACCCTCAGGGCTGTGACCCCCCAACTGGGAGAATGGGGCTCCAACAGATCCCAGGAACAACATCAGAGCTCTCAGTGCTAGGAACAGCTAAGATACTGTGAAGAACCCTCAAACTCCCAGGCCTCTGGTAGAGGACCCGAGATTGAGGAAGACACACACACACAAACACACACAATCACACACACACACACCACCTGTAGGGGTGAGAAGGCGTGCATCTGTGTGTTTGTATGTAGGACAACATATTTGGAAAATTGACACAGGAAGAGGTCTGGCAGACCAAAAGCCACAGAAACAGAAGACAAGATTCTGAGACTCGACAGTCTGTGTGAACTGTTTGAACATGATTGATTTATTTTCTGCTTTCATTTCATAGTACACGAGACATTAATTTTTAACTTTTTAAAACTGGAGAAGGATTAACAATGAAAAGTTTTGTTCATATTGTCTCAGAAACAAGTACAACAGAGCTATAACTAAATATTTTCTAGCTGTAGCTGCTGCAGGGCCTCAGAGAAAGAGTGAGGTGATGGCTGAGGACACCAGCAGGAGGAAGACACTGGAGCCAGTAGGTATGGCACTGGAACCAGTAGATATGGCACTGGAGCCAGTAGGTATGTCACTGTTACACAAGTCGCCTTCACAGCAATTCATGTCAGGTGAACATGTCAGGCTGGATTGACAACCCTTGGCGACCAAGTTAACACCTGCAAAAAAAAGATGGGAAAACTCTCAGTGAACAAAACATAATGTTTATAGTAGCTACTGAAACTCAGTGCAGAAACATCTTGTTTCCACCTTTTGATGGTTTATTTTGATGTGTGGCTGAAATTACAGGTTATTGAAACTTCATGAAACAAGAACTTACCGTCCAGCTTCATAGAGAAGCAACGGTTGATGGTGTCTGGACAAGTAATGATGGTTGTGCAGGATGTGGATCCAGCATCTCCGCATGTGTAGCATCTTAACCCACATGCTATAGAGAGACACAGACCACAGCTGCTCAGGACATGTTACACACAAAGTTTGTTTTCACACAAAGTTTAAGTCAAATAAGAAAATGTGAAACTTGAATTCACAGGAAATTGAAACCAGCTACAGACTGAGTTCTCACAACTGGTGTTTTATTACTTTTAAATGTACATGTATGTATCTATTCAGTAAAGTGAAATGAATTAGACCCTGCACACTGCTGAGTTTAATAGAATAAACTGACATTATATTGTTAGATTTTAATTACTTTCTGGGACATTTTGTGCCTCCCTGGGAAGCAAAACCCATAAAAGCAGAAACTGTTTTTGTTTATGTTGTTCAGATAAAGCACAAAGGCCTAACTCCACTAAGCTGTTCTTACCTGTACCCAGGACCATAAACAGGATCAGAGCTCTGTAAAGCTGCATCATGACCGGAGAGTAAAACAGACGTGTTGAAACCAAAGGTGAATGTGAAGTGTTCTCTCTCAGCCCAACTTCTCAGGCTTCTTTTAAGATCTTCTTCCTCTCAAAGTCTCCTCCCAGGTGGCCTGAATAACGTCAGCCCTTGTCCCTGACAGGTCGTGCAAATTAACATTTTTTGGGTGGAGATGTAGGCTCCTGATACCAGTACGTATTTTTGATATGATTTTTGATACAAACCAAACATTGTGTAATTCCCACACTGCAGGACACACAATAAACACACAACATTGTCAGATTTATATTATTTTTTAATTTCAGGAACCTTAATGTCCAGAAAATCAAATATATCCTTATCCACAAAGATGGACAGTTTTTTAGAGCTGTCCCTGAACGTCTCAGGGGATGATCATAAAGCAGCTCATGACTTTTTTAGGGGAGCCCAGGTCCCATTAGCTTCCCCTTAATTCAGAATTAGTAGGTTGGGTTATTTTAGGACACAAAGCCAACAAGCCCTGCTTTCCTGCTCTGTGTCCTTCAAAAGTGAGGAGCAGAGGTGCTGTCACAGACATCAGAAGAGACCAGGACGTGTTTTTCTCCAGACAAGAAACAAGTTATATACATATACATATACACATACACATACACATACACACACACACACACACACACACACACACACACACACACACACACACACACACACACACACACACATATATATATGAGTTTGAATGATTGATTATTCTTACTGAATATGATTTTTATTGTTTCTTTTTTTTATGATTATGAAAAACACATCATGAGCCTTGGTGAACTCTATGAATCAACCTGTAAATGAAAACCTGTGAAACCTGAAAAACCAACAATACAGTAAGAAACAATAAAAATCATATTCAGTAAGAATAATCAATAAATCAATACCTATATGTATGTATATATGGACAGGTGTCTTGTGTGTGTAATTTATTCTTCTTATAATGGCGAGAAAATTAACAAAGGACGACAGACAGACCATCATTAAAAGATTTAAAATTTAGGTCTTTTACTTTAGAGAAATTGCAAAGAAAACCACGTTGTCAGTGACTATAGTTTCCTACACCACTGAAAATTGACACAGGAAGAGGTTTGGCAGACCAAAAGCCACACAAGCAGAAGACAAGATTCTGAGATTCAACAGCCAACACCAACAGTGTGAACTGTTTGAACAATATTTGACTTTTGTTGTAGAGATAATGCCACAGGCATGATTGGCTGTTAGATCTGCAGAATCAATACATCAAAATCAACATCCCTGCTGACCATCAGACTCCATGGCTGTTACTGAACATTGTTAATCTGTGTGTTCATGTTTGGCTGCATCTTACTGACTCACCTCAAAGTTTATTCTCATGTATTTGTACATATTTTTATGTTATTAAGCTCTGTTTTTCTTTTTGTATCATTATTATTATTATTATTGTACTGTGATTATTTGCTTGATGCTGTCGCACCTGAATTTAAATAAATAAAGTGTTATTTATTGTAATCTAAAAGGTGGCTACTTCAAAATTCGTTTTAAATTTTCTTAAACAAAATCGTTCCATGATTTCTTTTTTATGACCAATTCTTTGTTTTATTTGTTTTAATTTCATAGTACACAACATATTCATTCTTATCTTTTTAAAACTGGAAGCTAAGGATGATAAGAAAATGTAACCAGAATTTCAGACTGTGGAGACGTGAGAAAGGTATAGATATGGTTCAGTTTAATTCATATTAGGAGGATTAACAGTCTAAAGTACAGCTGAGGTTTGACCAAATATTTTCTAGCTGTAGCTGCTGCAGGCCCTCAGAGAAAGAGTGAGGTGATGGCTGAGGACACCAGCAGGAGGAAGACACTGGAACCAGTAGGTATGTCACTGTTACACAAGTCGCCTTCACAGCAATTCATGCCAGGTGAACATGTCAGGCTGGATTGACAACCCTTGGCGACCAAGTTAACACCTGCAAAAAAAAGATGGGAAAACTCTCAGTGAACAAAACATAATGTTTATAGTAGCTACTGAAACTCAGTGCAGAAACATCTTGTTTCCACCTTTTGATGGTTTATTTTGATGTGTGGCTGAAATTACAGGTTATTGAAACTTCATGAAACAAGAACTTACCTTCCAGCTTCATAGAGAAGCAACGGTTGAAGATGTCTGAACAAGTACTGATGGCTGTGCAGGATGTGGACCCAGCACCTCCACATGTGTAGCATCTTATCCCACATGCTATAGAGAGACACAGACCACAGCTGCTCAGGACATGTTACACACAAAGTCTAAGTCAAGTCACAGGTATTTTGCATAATGTGCACCAGCAGGGGGCCCCCTATATCAGAAGTCTCTTGACACCCACACTGTACCAGCCGATGTGGACGAAGTCAAACATAATACCTGGGCCTAAAAGACCTTGTGCCACAGTCAACAATGATTTCAGTCCTGTGGCTTTGACTTCTAATGTCATGAATTAGTGCTTTGTGAGATTTGTGGTCTCACTGCTGGAAAAAGAAATCAATACACAATTAGACACCTGTCAGTTTGCCTACAAACAGCACCGAGGATGCTGCTCTCAGCATTACGCACCTTATCTCCAAACATCTTGAAAACACTAAAGCTTATGCTCGACTTTTATTTGTTGATCTTAGTTCTGCTTTTAATACGGTGCAAACACATCTGCTTTTAGAGAAGTTAAAAGAAAAGGCTGTCAGTGCTAATTTAATAAAATGGTTTTATTCCTTTTTAAATAACAGGGCGCAACAAGTAAGAATTAATGGGTCACTTTCTGACATAAAATACTGAAACACAGGAGGGCCACACGGTTGTGTGTCCTAATCATCACTGCTTTTTGCCCTGTACACAGAAGACAACACACCAAAAACAATCACATTATTAAATTTACAGAAGACCCCACAGTTTTGACTCTTTCATATAAAGACATGAAGCCGTCCACATCCTATGGTGAAACTGACTCTATTATAAAGTGGCGTGACAGAAGTTATTATTAGCTGAATGCTTTGAAAACAAAAGAAATGGTCTTCAACCCAAAGAAAGTGTCTGACCATGACCCCATTGTTAACAAAGATAACATCATTCAACAAGTATCCTCATATAAATACTTGGAGATCTACATGGAGACCCTCCTCTGTTAGAACATGTACTTTGACACCCTGTGACTCCAGCAGAGGCTGTATTTTCGGAGGCTGTGTGGTGTGAGCTCACAAATACTGTTTGTGTTCTATGGGGTCAGAGCATCCTGTGGTATGGAATCACAGCCTGGTATGGCAACTTGTCTGTGCAGTTAAAAAGCAAAGTAGCTCATATTCATGAAATGAAAATATTAGAAAAGCAACAGGTTGAATAAGTACATGCTCTCTGTGAACAGGAAGTGAAAGTAAAAGGAAAAAAGGAAAAAAAAAAAAAGAAAAGTAAAAAATAACAATAGACTCTGAACATCCTGTTTTTTATTGAACACAAGCTGCGCCATCAGGAAAAAGGTTCAGAGTGACTAAATGTAAGTCAAACAGACTGAAGCTTTCGTTTGTCCCAGTCTCCATTAAACTCAACTCAACCAAATCACGATCAGACACAGCACAATAACACTTTACTATTTTTTATAGTCTGCATTGTTTGCACTTTCCTTGATTTTTAGTTTGGTTATTTAAAATGGATTTACCTATTTTTATGTTCACTATTATTACTACTGTGGCCGTATGTTATTAGCTCTGTGCCCTCAGGGATAATAAGGTTTATGTAGATAAAGATGAAGACACTGATCTCTGTACTTTGCAATAATTCACACGCCATCAAATTTTACATTAAGAAGATGTGAAACTTGAATTCACAGGAATTGAAACCAGCTACAGACTGAGTTCTCACAACTGGTGTTTTATTACTTTTAAATGTACATGTATGTATCTATTCAGTAAAGTGAAATGAATTAGACCTTGCACACTGCTGAGTTTAATAGAATAGACTGACATTATATTGTTAGATTTTAATTACTTTCTGGGACATTTTGTGCCTCCCTGGGAAGCAAAACCCATAAAAGCAGAAACTGTTTTTGTTTATGTTGTTCACATAAAGCACAAAGGCCTAACTCCACTAAGCTGTTCTTACCTGTACCCAGGACCATAAACAGGATCAGAGCTCTGTAAAGCTGCATCATGACCGGAGAGAAAAACAGACGTGTTGAAACCAAAGGTGAATGTGAAGTGTTCTCTCTCAGCCCAACTTTTTTAAGAACTTCAGTTTTTGCATTTCCTCTCAAAGTCTCCTCCCAGGTGGCCTGAATAACATTAGCCATTCTCCCTGACAGGTCACGCAAATTAACATTTTTTGGAGGAGATGTATATTTCTCACACCAGTACGTGTTTGTACCAGGCCTATTCTAACAGGTTTTTTGATACTAACCAAACATTATATAATTCCCACACTGCAGGACATAATAAACACACATACAATTTTTTTGTACCCCGCCTTTCACCCAAAGAGAGCTGGGATAGGCTCCAGCAGATCCCTGTCACCCTGGTTAGGAATAAGGGGGTATAGATGATGGATGGATGAATATTGTGAAATCTGTTCTTTATTATAATGGAACCAAAATAAATTGTTAAATTAATATACTTCATTGTAATAGTAGCATCTAGTAGTTTAATGACACAGCTGTATCACTCATAATGAGAACAGAAGAAATTGAGTTCATTTCAAAATAAAAGCGTAACTTAAAGGCAGCGGTTGCTGTTAGTGATGTGTTTCCTGGGTAAGTGAATTCACTTCCTGTCACTGTTTGAAGTACCATAGCCCAGGCTCAGGTTTGAAAATTTCACTAAGTGTTGAATGGAGAAGTACCATATACCTCGAAGATCGCTGTACTTGAAACTATGCACCCTCAAACCAAAGCCAGCTAGCCTAGCCCTGTTAGTCGTTAGCCTGGTAGCTGTCCGACTGAAACATCCTGCTAAGCAGAAGCCCACTGCTCATCAACTGCCTGGTCATGTTTCTAACCGGCTTCCCAGGGACTCAAGGACACACCCACTGAGATACTAATTGGTAATTGGCAGCCCCATAGTCCTAAACGTGAAGTTATAGACTCCATCGACCATAATCAAATGTTTCTTGAGGCCAGAGGACTTGAAGCTGCTGACTAAGGCTAATTGGAAATATGGTAAGATGGTTATTCACATTGGCAGCAATGACACCTGATTATGCGAATCATAGGTCACTAAAATTAATGTTGCATCGATGTATAACTTTGCCAAACACAATGCTGGACTCTGTAATTTTCTCTGGACGTCTCCCTAGCCTGTCCGTTGATCGCTGTCTAGGTGGTGTCCCGCAAATTCATAGACAACTGAGCCACTTTCAGGGAAAAACCTGGTTTGATAGTGAGGGACGGCATCCATTTGGCCGAGTTTATTAGCCAACCTAAAGTTTGACAATCCAGAGTGGGGACCTGAGTGCAGAGACTTGGTCTACTACTCCTCTTACAGAAAAACAGAACAGTCAGATGTGGATTATTAAATATTAGGTCTCATGCGTCTAAATCTCAGTTAGTAAATGATTTGATTCGATCACCAAATTGACTTACTCTGTCAGTCTGAATGAATCAACCCCCCTCAGTCATAAAAATTGTCATGTTCTTGGCAGCACAGGTCTGAGGTGGAGGAGTAGCTGCAATCTTCCCCTTAATCTTATTAAGTTCTCACCATTTTAGTTCTAAATCATCTGAGAGCCTCGGCGTGAGCCTCTCGCATCTAAACTGGAAAACACAAAAACCAGTTCTACTTGTCCTTGTGTACTGTCCACCTGACCCTTTTTAACTGAATTTCCAGACTTCCTGTCTGATTTAGTGCTTAGTTCAGATTAAGTCATTATAGTGGGAGATTTTAACATTCATGTAGATGTTGAAAATAACAGCCTCAGCATTGCATTTAATTCAATATTAGATTCAACTGGTTTCACTCAAAATGTTAATAAACCCACCCACTGTTTCAATCACACCCTTGATCTTGTTCTGACCTATGGCATCGAAATTCAACATTTAATAGTTTTCCCCCGAAATCCTCTTTTGTCAGACCATTCTTTAATAACTTTTTAAAATAATGGATCATGCAGCGTTTGAAAGAAAATTAATGTTGTTAAATTTAAGAAAATGATTCCATCTGTATTTACATCTATGCCATGTGCCAACGCTGTGGAGGGCAGCTGCCTCAATCCTACTCCTTACCAAGTTGATCATATTGTTGACAGTGCTGTAGCCTCACTCTTGATACTGTGGGTCCTCTGAAAAAGAAGTTAGTGAATCAGAGGAGATTAGGTCCATGGTACACATATTTCACATATTTGTACCTTAAAGCAGCATCACGAAGGCTGGAAAGGAAGTAGCTTTTCAAAAATTTAGAGGAATTTTATCTAACCTGGAAAAACAGGCTAGACCAACTTTATCTGTAAAGACCAAGATGTAATGATCCAAAACACACAGCGAAAAACATCCAAGAATGGTTAAGAACAAAACAATGGATTATTCTGAAGTGGCCTGATCTAAATCCTGATGAACATCTGTGGAAAGAGCTGAAACATGCAGACACCCTTCGAACCTGAGACAGCTGGAGCCGTTTGCTAACGGGGAGTGGGCCAAAATACCTGTTGACAGGTGCAGAAGTCACATTGAGAGTTACTTGTCTGATTTTCATTATTTAAGCTTCACTCATTTTTAAAAACGATTTTGTCAGTTTCAAGTTATTTTAGTGACCATTTTGTTTTTTTTAATTTCTTTAATGGAAGCTACCAACAATTTTGTCCACGTGTGTACATGCTTCCCTTAGCCAATGTTATAAGGAATCATTAATTATTAATTACCATTGTGTCTATCTACGAAACCTGATGAAACAAATTAGTTAGCCAGACTTCAAGTGTGTCTAAAGGACATAAGGGCCTATTTTCACTTGTGCCAACATACAAACATCCTGTCTCAAAATGCTGCAGAAAAACTAGCCCATGCATTTGTTACCTCAAGGCTAGATTACTGTAACTCATTACTATCTGGATGTCACAGTATCTCCATAAAAAGCCTCCAGTTAATCCAGAACACTGCAGCCAGAGTCCTGACAGGAACTAGCAGGAGAGATCATATTTCTCCTTTATTAGTTTCTCTTCATTGGCTCCCTGTAAAATCCAGAGTAGAATTTAAAATCCTTCTTCTCACATACAAATCCCTTCATGATCAAGCTCATGCTTAAAGACCTCATAGTACCACATTATCCCAATAGAGCACTTCGCTCTCAGAGTGCAGGTCTACTTGTGGTTCCCAGAGTTTCCAAAAGTAGAATGGGAGGCAGAGCCTTTAGCTATCAAGCTCCTCTCCTGTGGAACCAGCTCCCAGTCTGGGTTCAGGAGGCAGACACACTCTGTACTTTTAAGGCTAGACTTAAAACCTTCCTCTTTGACAAAGTGTATAGTTAGGGCTGGCTGCAGGTAACCCTGAACCATCCATTAGTCATGCTGCTATAGGCATAGACTGACTGAGGACTCTCCATCCCAAAGTTCTTTGAGATGATTGTATTGTGATTTGGTGCTATACAAATGAAATAGAATTGAATTGAAGCAGAAGAAAATGTGTTTAAAGCGGTTTAGATTAATTTATTTTAGACCTCTTAGCTTTGATAAGGGAAGCAGCCTTATGCCTCCAGATAAACACAGTGATGAAAGCAGACTTCAACAGACTGAGGAGGAGGAGGAGGAGGATGAAGATGAGGAGGGCAAAGGAAATGTGAGCTCAGGGCTGACTGCTATAAAAGCAATAGAGAAAAGACTTTGATTTTTGGGGAATGGAGAGCAAAACATACATACAATTTAATGTTCAATTAGCATTCACCCCATTTTAAGAATCCCATAATATCTAAAGATAAAAAGACAATGTTGCAAAGTACAGAGGATTACCGTATCTAAATATTTTCTAGCTGTAGCTGCTGCAGGGCCTCAGAGAAAGAGTGAGGTGATGGCTGAGGACACCAGCAGGAGGAAGACACTGGAGCCAGTAGGTATGGCACTGTTACACAAGTCCCCTTCACAGCAATTCATACCAGGTAAACATGTCAGGCTGGATTGACAACCCTTGGCGACCAAGTTAACACCTGCAAAACAAAAAGATGGGAAAACTCTCAGTGAACAAAACATAATGTTTATAGTAGCTACTGAAACTCAGTGCAGAAACATCTTGTTTCCACCTTTTGATGGTTTATTTTGATGTGTGGCTGAAATTACAGGTTATTGAAACTTCATGAAACAAGAACTTACCTTCCAGCTTTATAGAGAAGCAACGGTTGAAGATGTCTGAACAAGTACTGATGGCTGTGCAGGATGTGGACCCAGCAGCTGTGCATGTGTAGCATCTTAACCCACATGCTATAGAGAGACACAGACCACAGCTGCTCAGGACATATTACACACAAAGTTTGTTTTCACACATGTATGTATCTATTCAGTAAAGTGAAATGAATTAGACCTTGCACACTGCTGAGTTTAATAGAATAGACTGACATTGTATTGTTAGATTTTAATTACTTTCTGGGACATTTTGTGCCTCCCTGGGAAGCAAAACCCATAAAAGCAGAAACTGTTTTTGTTTATGTTGTTCAGATAAAGCACAAAGGCCTAACTCCACTAAGCTGTTCTTACCTGTACCCAGGACCATAAACAGGATCAGAGCTCTGTAAAGCTGCATCATGACCGGAGAGTAAAACAGACGTGTTGAAACCAAAGGTGAATGTGAAGTGTTCTCTCTCAGCCCAACTTCTCAGGCTTCTTTTAAGATCTTCTTCCTCTCAAAGTCTCCTCCCAGGTGGCCTGAATAACGTCAGCCCTTGTCCCTGACAGGTCGTGCAAATTAACATTTTTTGGGTGGAGATGTAGGCTCCTGATACCAGTACGTATTTTTGATATGATTTTTGATACAAACCAAACATTGTGTAATTCCCACACTGCAGGACACACAATAAACACACAACATTGTCAGATTTATATTATTTTTTTAATTTCAGGAACCTTAATGTCCAGAAAATCAAATATAACCTTATCCACAAAGATGGACAGTTTTTTAGAGCTGTCCCTGAACGTCTCAGGGGATGATCTTAAAGCAGCTCATGACTTTTTTAGGGGAGCCCAGGTCCCATTAGCTTCCCCTTAATTCAGAATTAGCAGGTTGGGTTATTTTAGGACAGAAAGCCAACAAGCCCTGCTTTCCTGCTCTGTGTCCTTCAAAAGTGAGGGGCAGAGGTGCTGTCACAGACATCAGAAGAGACCAGGACGTGTTTTTCTCCAGACATGAAACAATTTGGCTACTGGCAGATTTGTTTATTCTTGGAAATGTAGGAGAAACCAGTTGCTAAGCAGAACAGACTTAAAGAAACATGAGCACCTGCCCAGGCAAAACAATCTTTTAGGTTCCTGGTGTAAATCACTTAGCATTTACTTGAAGCAGTGACAGTTTTTGTTCAGGCAGAAAATAAATGTTATTTTCTGCTGTGTGTTTTATTTAACCACAAATAGAAAGTGAACAAATTGTCTCTAAATATGTAGTTTTTCTACCAGTGAGAGTGCATTATTATCATTGTTTCCTCATATTGTTCCTGAAAACAGTGTACAGTACAGTGACAGTCTGTAGAAGCCTTACTTTTAGGAAATGAAGACAATGGTGCTGTTGAGACAACGTGATGAACTTTGATACTGTACTTCTACAACACACCCTTACCAGTTGAACAAGCTGTGGTTCAAAAAGATTAATCTGTAAGATGCATAGTTTTGTGTTTTCTGCAAATCATCCAGCAAAGTGTCTCAAGATATAGTTATTGTTTTTTCTCCACATCATGTTTAGTCTCCAACCATTTTATAATCACACATATTATAAGAACAACTAAAACAGATGAAACCACTACAACTAAAAACAATAATACTGCAGTAGTACTGCAGATTGTAACAGAATATTGCAACCTGAACATAGAAACCAAAAGGAAGATCTGTGATGTGGATCATTCAACATTTTTGGTGCCTCTCTGATCATGGACTTTGTTTATGAAACCTGAAGAGAAAGATGATCTTTGTTCAAGACACATGAGCTTTAAGCTGAAGTCACACTGACAAGTTGACATATTATTTTGAAAGCACTTCACGAGGTTAAATACCTGTATGTTCATTATTGCATAAGACTTCCTTGGAACTGATAAGATCACACTGTGTTCATCATGCTCATCAGTGAAACCTTACATTTGGAATCTGACGTGAAAATCATTCATTTCATTATCTCCCCTAAAATAATCTGATAAATTCACTGTTGCTCCATGTCTAAATGTCTCATTGTTTTTTGCAAAGTTCCCTTTGAAGTTCCCTCATGAGGTTTGAATTACATTACAGCCAGGTATACATGTCATTACAGCCCTTCATCTATTTAGAAAGTCTGATTTATTGTTTGCATGAAGTTTTATCCTGTTTTGGAAAGTAGGTACAAAGTCCATACAAAAAATGTAGAACCATTTGTGAGTTAATCTAAAACTAACCCAGTCTGAAGACAGAAGTCCTCCTATCATGAAGGTGAAACTGTACAGTATGGTCATTTTGGAGGCTGCACCTTGTACTACTGTTGAAATGTGTTCTTAAACTAATATATTTTATTGTAATAGGAGCATATGTAGTAGTTTAACGACGCCACTGTATCAAAATAAAAGTGTAACTAGATAAACTGACAGAAGAAAATGTCTTTGAACCAGTTTAGATCGATTTCATTCACACAGCATATAATATATATTGTCCATGCAAACAATAAAAGTGAATAAGCAAATGTTAATCCTCTAATGTAAACATGTAACTTCTTCGTCCCTGACTCCTGAGTGTTTGTGCAAAAACAAGCGACAAGTTGCAAATTCACGTTTTCAAGATCAAAACGTTCATTTTGAAGAACCGGAACACTTCGTGTGTTCTGATTGGCCGGACTGTACCGACGTCATTTACGCGCCTGTGTGATCTCAGCACATGCGCCGCTGTGTTTTGAAAAGCCGGACACCTGATGTGAGTCTAAACTCTTGTATTTTACTGTGCGGCTTCGCATGTGCTGAAGGTTTTTATACTTTTTTCGAGATGCGTTGAATCTAAGGGCATGCCAAATATGCCAAAGTCTCTGAAAAAGTCCTGCAGCGCGCAGACGTCCATCAGCAGGTATTTTGGAGGACTGAGCAGCAGCAGTGCTTCCAACACTCAGTGTGGGATTAACCAGAATCCTTCTAAGAAACAGCTTTCGAGAGGCAAGGTGAGGTGCTTTTCTTTTACATTTGTTTACATTTACATCTACATTTGTGTAGTCTTTTACATTGGTCTACATGTTTGCATATTTTTACATTGGTGTTTTAGAACTACTTCATACATTTCTATGTTTTAATTCTGTTTTCCTCCTTATTCCCTGAGTTGGGAGCAACTGTAAAAACCCCTCAGACCAAAAAAGTAGTTTGAATCTTGAAATGCTTCTGTTCCGCAGCAAAAACTTTCTTCTAATGATGATTTTGGTTTGCCAACAAAACGAGCCAAGCTTTCTTTACAAGACCAGCGGTCTGAGGATGTGGACTGTGAGCCTTCATCCAGTCAGAGCACCAAAGGTGAGCGTGTGCATTTCAGAGAGGAAATCCATTAGTCTCTCACACAGGGCACCAACGCTTCACACATTTCTAGCTTCCAAAAACTTCACATTTCTCCAGACAGCACGTGCAACGTCACATCCTTCTGCTCATTTTTTTTTGGAGTTTTGGAGAGAACTAGTCTAGTTGCATAAATCCTTAAAAAGTGGACTTTTCACTGATGTGACTGATGCTAGTCTAACAAACTGTAGTTTCAGGGTAGGAGCAAACCTCCCCCAGTGCATTCACATTATGATTATATATAAAGACTGAAATATTTGCAAATGGGACTTATTTAGTCTATTTCTTCTAACTTCAGAGATGAAGCCAACGTTGAACAAAGGAGCTGCTGGTCTCTGCTCCTCCACCTTGGAGAAGCTGAAAGGCTTCACCTGCATGGCTGAGCCCAGTGTCAAGCACAGTGACACTCAGAGGGTGAAGAAGAAAACAGGTGGCAGCAGCAGTAAAATCTGCGATAAGGGAAGCAGCATTAGGCCTCAGGACGCTCCAGGCAAACACAGTGATGAAAGCAGACTTCAACAGACTGAGGAGGAGGAGGAGGATGAAGACGAGGAGGGCAAAGGAAGCGTGAGCTCAGGGCTGACTGCTACAAAACAGGTACCCAGTATAAATGTCTCTATCACAGAGTCCTTTGGGTGTTTGTTATCACAAAGCATTACACAGGAGTGAGGAGTAAAACCTACAGTGCAGTGTACAGCTCTATGTTAAGTAGCATTCACTGCATTTTAAACAGCACATACAAGTAATATAATCTAATAATATAATATATAATCAGGACAACAGTAGAACTAGACTGAGAAATCAGCAGGCTAGTATATCAGGGGATATGGAAGGTAATATACTGTCATATTATCTCTGTTATTGTCTTATCTGTCTATGTGTGGCCACTGTAACCTGTTGCAACTGAAAAGACTAAGAGGAAACTATTGTTTATTGTTTAATTTTGCAGGAGTTCCTCTTTTCTCAGTTTGCAAAGTCGGGAGGAGGAGGGGGAGGAAGAGCTGCTGAGCCGAGTCCTCCATCAGAGTCTAGCGCTCCCTCCAGACGTGCAAAGAGCATATACACTCCACTGGAACAGCAGGTCATCCAGCTGAAACAGCAGCATAAGGACGCCCTGCTGGCTGTGGAGTGTGGTTACAAGTACAGGTTCTTTGGGGAGGATGCAGAGGTGAGAACTGAAAAGCAACTTGATGATGCAAGAAGGGAATGAACAGTATTGGGTCAATATATATCAAATGTAATACAGCTTAAAAGTTCTTTAAATTGATTCTTTGAGTGTTTTTACAAATGGTGCATTATGAAATTGTGTTTAATAACTGGTTGTAATATATTTCCAGTCAGTTTTAAATGTATATCCCCTCTGTGCAGAATTAGCGTTATCTTGTTTTAATTTATTTCTAGGAACTTTTATTCATATCCTGTGTATTTTTTCTCTACATTTCTAAGTCAGTATCCAAGTGGAGCAGATTTTTGGGAAATAGAGAACATTCAATAACATCACAGATGCCTTCCTTGTTTTTTACACAGATCGCTGCAAAAGAGCTAAATATTGTCTGTCACCTGGATCATAACTTCATGACATGCAGCATCCCCACACACCGTTTGTTTGTTCATGTCAGACGGCTGGTGTCCCACGGACACAAGGTATGGACTATATCCTGTCTGTTGTTGATATAAACTCCATAGATTCACTTTGTTTCTTATCTGTTCATTATTGATTTGAATTTCTAGGTTGGTGTTGTTAAGCAGACAGAGACATCTGCGATCAAGGCCTCAGGGGCTAATAAGAACACTCTCTTTACCCGTCAGCTCAGTGCTCTGTACACTAAGTCCACTCTGGTGGGAGAGGGTATCCTTAATACTTTGAGCATCTGTCCTTAAAACATCTTTTTCTGTGTCTGTAAATCCGAAGCAGCGTCCTTGACAGTTTTTCTTTAGATGTGAACCCAGTCTGCAGACTGGGGGATGTGGAGGAGGGGGGCAGTGGTGACGTGGTGTTGGACCCTCCTGACAGCTTCCTGCTGTGTATCAGTGAGAACTGGGACAAACTGAGGAAGCAGCTGACTGTGGGGCTGGTGGTGAGTCTGAGTACAACCAAATCTTACCACACTGTAAGTGTGTCTTTGTTATTGTCTATTGTCTATGCATGTTTTTGTACATGACGTAGGCAGTGCAGCCAAGCACAGGGGATGTGTTACTGGACTGTTTCCCTGATGGTGAGTCTCGCTCTGAACTGGAGGGTCGTGTCCTAAAGATAAACCCTGTGGAGATCCTGGTGCCCTCTGACCTCTCGGAACAAACCCACAGACTGCTGCACAGCATCACCAATGCCAGGTAATCTGCTGTCAGGCCACCAGGGGGCGGTCTGTACCCATTTACTACATAACGGTGTGTTCTTACTGAGGTGCTAAACTGTGCTGCTAAGCTGTGTGTTTGTGTTTGTGAGGTTAGTGTGCTTCATTCTGATGGATTGTGTTTAGATTTCCCGAGGGCAGAGAGATAGTTTTGTCTGGAGCTTTTGAGGCTCAGCCTGTAGGAGGAAATCAATGTGGGCTCACATGACCCACAGCCCCCTGGTACCACCGTAGCACTGAACAGGATCCAAATGTGGTTTATATATTTAAAAAATGCAAACAAGATTTTTTTTTATAGTACTTGTATTCCAAAGAAAGATAATTGTTAGATGACGTGTTAAATGTATTTCATTGGTCATTTGTTTGGAGTAGTTACAGTGTAAATGAAGAAAGTAAAAAATTTAAATTAAATCCATTTCTGTTTTTCCAAACTGCTGCTGGGAGGTCATACGATGCAAACATAGATATATATGGATATTAAATGTATCTGGGATTTATTTTATACAGTACTTTTACTTCTAACAGGGAGTTTACTCAAAAAAGTACAAAAAGTATCAAGGGAAAATCCTGTATTCCAAGTAGATTTTGAACATTTATTACGGGTGTTAAAGTACGATGATTTAAGGATATGTTATGGATATGATGTTTTTTTTTAAACAACAATAATATTGATCTGCCTCCATGAACACAAGAACAGGTTCTGTTTGCTATAATGATTCTTCCAGGTCACACCAGCCTGAAAAAGGCCATTTTGATGGTAAGTGAGGGACAAACTTTCTGTTGAATGCAAACATCTGTTCAAAGCGATGTGATGCTGTAATGCCAAGTATGGAGGAGTTCCAGTATTGCAGTATTCCTGATTTTCATATGTGTACCTAGCTATTGTTTTGAGACGGAGTTGAAATATTGTGAGCATGTGGCTCTGTATTTACTGTCGAGGAAGCACCGTCGGTGATGATAGAAATTTGGCAGCAGCTCACCCCAGTGCTTAGCTCAGCGTAGGAACATGAGGTGCAGCAGGAGTTGCCGACCTCTCTGTTCAACTAAAAGCTTCGGTTAAGGCTCTGACGCAAAATCATGAAAGCATACTTCAGTTCGATGTATGTGCTGTTTGAACCACGAGAACAAAAGCTGCTCACTGACTCATTAAGAGCGTGGCCAGCGACATTATCAGTAAACTGCTGTATTCCAAAAACCTGTTGCCCCCTGTTGTGCTGCCATTCGGCTCATCATTGCTGACAGTCTGCACCCAGCATGTTCACACCAGCGGGGCTGGGGCTCCTCTGGGGGCTGCTTGTGATTGCATTATGCATTGAAAATGAAACGAAGGAGCAGGAGGGAGTGGATTTGATTAGAAGTGGATGCGTGGATAATACGGAGCTATTTTCCACCTCTACTGGCTTTGACCCTTTGATACTGCAGTTTTTTTTTAATCTCAGGGGCTTTTTTTTTTTCCCTTTTCATTTTTTTCTCTCTCCATTTAGATTTAAATCTGGAAAATATGGGTCATTTGTATTCATTCCTGTCTTTCTTTGTCTCTCCCATTCCATTTGTCTATGTTGAGTAATAATAGTGGAGCTGGGCCCGTAAAGGCCAGTCCAATTATTGTGTTTGAACAGCACTGCTCTCTGGCGTTGTGCTCATCAGAGACAAGACTCTTCTCCTTTTACAGCCTGTATCATACAAATACAGGCCAGCTGTGTCTCTTCAGCTCAGACATGACATTTATCACATTTATGTTCATGTATGATGCTCAGCAGTGTTGGGCTATAAAATCTGAATTGACACTTGTTAACACTGGCATAATGTAACTTCAGCCCTGTTAAAAACACAAACCAAGAACCAACCAAGTGAACTTTTAAAACATGGTGATGTTTTGGGCATTGATGTTAGTTTGACAGCCTCTTTGTCTCCTGGGTGGGCTGGTGAGACAGGCCCCCTGGCAGTGGGATGTATGTGTCCGTGGAGCGGCAGGTAATTAGTCCCTGGGAGGTTGGTGGTAGCTAGGTGCAGTGTTAGTTGCTTTATTCATCTACAGCCTGGAGTCAGGATCAGACTGAAATATGCTCTCACCTTCTTGCTTTGGGAGGATTTTAGATTGACACGCTCGATCGTGGGTCCATGTTATGTAGACAGCAGCCATGTATCAGAAAAGATCCACACATGCACACACATAAAATACACAAGTTATGTTGTCTGTTGTGCAGTGTGTGCAATATAAATGACCCCTCTCAAGCTTGATGTTAACCCTGCAGCAGAGAATAATCAAGCACTTTAAACTGTTCCCAAAGAATCACTCGCCCCTTCACTTCTGTGATGATGGATTAAACCCAAATGATAATTTAATTCTATTTCATTTGTAGTGTGCACAGTCTTGGAAAAAGTATATTTGAAAATATTAACCACAGAATCTCTTTCCAAGAAGCAACATGAATTGTTTGGATTGGAGCTACTTTGCAAATGTTGACAGGATATTCTGTGAAATAAGGGAAAGACTCTGCTGATGAATTTAGGAAATAATAATGTTAGTCTGCCTAACTCATTGGTCCAAATTGAATTAACTTTATGTGCACACACTTTTTACAGACATTCATGGTTTCCAGAAGTGAATCTTTCCTCTATGGCACCATTAGATGACATGTAATAACTTCTGTCAATAGCAGTCTTCCCTCTTTAAACATCATCAGCTTAAAATTTTAGATGGTCAAATTGTTTTGTCTACGGTCAAACACCTGCACAACTCTTGCAAAACCCCTGGTCAGCTGCTTGCACAAATCTGAATCGGTATCAAGCTTTTGTCATTCTCTGTGCTCAAACCAGACTGAGACTTCCTAAATAAACCAAGGCTCATGATGCTTGGTCCTGTCGGGGCTTGGCACCTCCCTGTCCCTGGATCAATATCTCCGATCATCACTGTTCTTGTAAACCTTGTGCTATGGCAGAATTGACTGCTTAAACAATTAATGGTCCTAGTTGCTCTGTGAGGACAGTATGTCTATTGATCACCTTTATACAGTTTCTGCTTCCAGGTTGACCAGTAGCTGAAGTCAAAGATGATGATTTACTGTGTGTGCACACGCCTGTGTGTGTGTGTGTGTGTGTGTGTGTGTGTGTGTGTGTGTGTGTGTGTGTGTGTGTGTGTGTGTGTGTGTGTGTGTGTGTGAGCGTTACGAAGCGGAAGAAAGTAAATGCTCCAGCACTCTGTTCAGAACCCATGTTTGCCTTGGTTTCCCTGGCAACAACAGAGCAGACAAAGCAGCCGAGTCCTTGAAAGCAGCAATGGCGAGAGTAGCAATGAGGAGATGTGATGGAGCAACAGGGAGTTGTGTTAGTGTGTGTGTGTGTGTGTGTGTGTGTGTGTGTGTGTGTGTGTCTGAGATTTGCATGTGCATATGTCTATGGAGTCTAGCTGAACAACAAATCTTACTTGTCTCTTTCTTCGCAGAAACATGAGTGATCAGATATCAGACTTTGTGCTTCCATCTGCCTGTACAGTCTCAAGCATCACTGCCCTTCTGAAACAGTGCTATCATGTTGTTCCCCTCCAGTGCTCAGGCTGATGACCGAGTGAGAGTTGAGAAGAGGGACAGCAGTCAGTTTGAGTTTGTCTCTGCCATGAACACTGTCACTCAGTTCTACTGCCACGCTCAGGAGAAAGGTGAGAAACTCTAAGACGTTGATATCCAGCTGTAAAACACAGGATTTGTGTTGTACGTGCAGTAATATGGCATGTTTGTCTGGGTCCTCCAGACTCTCGCTCTCTGTCGAGCGTAGCTTCATTGGAGAGCCCAGTGATCTGCTGTCTGGGGCCACTCATCCAGTACCTCCAAGAATTCAGCTTAGAGAGAGTTCTGAGGAGTGAAAGGTACATGCAGACCCACGTATACCGACATCTAGTTTTCATTACGTTCTCCAACATTACACAGGCTGTAAGAGAAGCCCTACAATGTGAAAAGAGCATTTTAAAGGTGACCTTTTTAAATAAAGCAGTGCAATAATGGGCTCTGTCTGAGTTTAAAGGGTCTCCCAATGTAAACTTTAAAGAAATGATCCACTCTATTTTTAATATTTCACACCTGGATTGCTTTAAAGATTTAGTTCTTCAGTTTCAACCATCAGTTTCAAACGCCAAGAACCACATTTTCAGTCAGTGATTTTTAACTGTGGAAAGCCATGGAAAAGTTATTTTGTGTGTTTTAAAACATGATGCATGGTAAAAATATTTTGTACTCTTGTGTAGTTCATTTCGGCGTCTGTCCTGTGAATCGGAGGGTATGAGCCTCAGCGCTGCCACCCTCAGGAACCTGGAAATCCTCAACAATCAGGTAGAAGCACATGTGATCTGGCACTCATGTCCTCTGATCGGACCCAGTGAAGAGATGAGGTCTGTCTGGGTGATAACCATATATTGTACAGTACACGAACAGCAACATCTGCACTTTATCTTTGGATTCAGCCTGTTGATATAGTAAAAATTCACATCAGGATTACTAATCATGGCGTAAGGGAAGCCTGTGGAGCTGAGTAGCTGACCTGCTTTACTCAGGCTTTTAGTTTTAGTATGATTTCAGCACATTACACAGCTGGAGAGCAAGAAATGTCAGTAAAGTGTAACTGCCAGACAAACACCTTTCAGTGCAAAGGTTTTCTTATTCATGTCACCTGATTTTGTACATCGTGGACAGTCTACAGCCACGGTTGCACGATGGAGTGTAAAGGTTTAACGGCTGAGATAAATTGTCATATCTCCAATAACAAGATAGTGTTCAGTGACTAGTCGGGCTTGTGTGGGTGATAGAAGTTCAGCACGACTGCTGCTGTGTGTCGCACAACATAGAGTTCAATCCCAGTTTAAGCCTTCACCTGCTCACTTCTTAATTACAATTTAAATTCAACCTTCAGCTCTAACTTGTTACATCATGTGGGTATTATATTATATACAAGTTGTGTGTGTTACTGTGTGTGTATAGGTTATTTTTTTGTGTGTTTTGCTGATAGACAGATGGTGGTGTGAAGGGCAGTCTGTTGTGGGTGTTGGACCATACTCGCACACCATTTGGGAGGAGACTGATGAGGAAGTGGGTGAGCCAGCCCCTCACAGACCCGCAGTGAGTACAGGATACTTCTGACCTCTGAAACTCTGACAAAACACTCTTCAGCTGTTCTCATCATTTAGTTTCACAGTGCTACATCAGGGGTTTGTCTGGTCTGTGAGGTTTGACAATCCTGATTATCAATGGAACGCTGACTATTACAATAACTTTGATATGAAACGAAGGCAGCAGCTTCAAAGCTGTGTACCATCCTCCAAAAGATACACTTGTTACGTGATTTTGTCAAGCTGTAGATTAGAGATGTTAGTCTGGGCCATGTGGTCTTTCAATCCTAGTACAGGCTGCAGGATTTACACAGCCTGAGAGAAAGCACAACGTCAAAGGCAGAACTTTGGGGAAAATGACTTGCAGGACCATGAAGCTTTGCAATCAGTTTATTTTTTTTAGTGGGTCAGAAAGCATAATTGTACAAATATGGCAATGTTTTCATTTAATACAAATGATTAAATACCAAGTCATGATCAAAGCATAACAAAAAGCAATAGCAAAAGTCATTAGTCATATTTGGATGTACTTATAATTCGGTGGCATTTAATGACTTTAATCACTGTGGTTTAGCAGAATAAAACAGTGGATTAGCATCTGCTTTGTGACCTGCATTCATTCAGATATCACTTCAGTTCTTCTTACTTGCAATTTTCTCTTTCTGATGTCGAGTTAATATTTTAAACGAAATTCTCCAACATCATGAACATCAACAACGTATAAGAAAGTGTTGTTAAAAAGGATGCGGTATGCTGCACATAATGGGAACACTTATTTTTCAAACAGCAGAGCAGCTGCTCCTCTTTTCAGAAACACTGCAGGGTGAAAACACATAACCAGCGTTTTGAAGGCGATCTCTTTAAAATAAAAACACTGCAACTGACTCACAGCACTTCTGCTGCGAACTGGCTCTCGGTTATAATATTGCAGTACTGTTCCAGTTCAATTCTCTACAGTGTTACTGTGTTATCCATATATTGATTTTGTGTGTGTGTGTGTGTGTGTGTGTGTGTGGCTCTCCCTCCCCCACCATGTAGGGATTACTGCAGTGGATTGGATACTGCTCTCAGATTATACAGATAGCTCCACAGAATTTCAGCATCAATAAAACCCAGATTACACCCAGGCACACTAATTCCGAGGCACAACACGTAGCAGCACATGACACGGACGCTCACGCACATGTGCATACACAGACACACAATAGGTACATTCAGGATCACTAAGCATTTTCACTCCATTTTTACCTGACAGGTTTGCATATAAGGGATTTGTATGTTTTTGTAATTCAGACATCAGATCAGCTGTTAAACCTTTTTCCAAACTTTTCAACCTCTTAAATCACATCTTGAATATTTTACCTGGCCCCACTGTGAAGTGCATTGTAAAAAACAAAACACATCTGTATACTGCCAGTTTCTTCTCCACAAAGGATGTGCCAGAGATTTTGTAAAGTAATAGGAAGAAAGCATTAACTGAAGTACCTGAGCTTGCTGTAGTGACAACTGCATCACTCTTTCATAGAGGTTTCAATTGAAGTTGTTCAGGCTACTGGTAAATCACAGCCTGTCTTTGAATTTTCAAGGAAGCTAATCAGGGGCATTTTGTCACTTATTTGTTGTATGTTTGAAACACCTTTCTTCTTAACAGTACCTCTCAATCAAGACTGATTCAGCTGGATGACGCATTTCTTTGCTGATGATGTGGAATTAACATTTTAATTTCTCTTCCTTCCTTCTTGTTCTCATAGTTTCGGCGTCTCTTTATTTTCTATCATCCCTTTGCTTCCATGAACCCACAGGTCTATCTCAGAGAGGCAGGATGCCATTCAAGAGATCTTAGAGTCAGACTCTCTGACTTTAAATTCCATCAGATCCCTGATGTCACATTTGCCCGACCTCGAGAGAGGCATCTGCAGCATATACCACAAAAAGGTAAAAACTAATGGAAGGGACAAAATTCAGAGAATGGCACGTGAGGCGGACATTGTCTCACACACACACACACTCTTCTGGCCACTGTTTAAAGGAAAAAAAAAAACATTTTCACATCTTGGTTCTCATTTTGGTTGAACTGATTATTGTCTCTAAGTGACATTTTCATTAAACTCAGTTCTGTGGTCACAGTGACACAGTTCAAATCCGCTAGAAAGACTGGCCAAAATCTAATCTTACCTGACTTTATTTTTCTTACTGTTTTGCATAAAACTGAAAACCAAGATAATTGTCTCTCTCTGATTCTTTTATTCTGTTTTTTTTTTTTTTTTGGCATGCTCCTTGATTAAAAACAGGGAGCAACTGCCTCAGTGGCACTTTCCTGATTGTCTGACACAATCTCATTTCCCATCAAAGCCATCTTTGAAATGTCAAAAGGTTTCAGCCTCATCCCACCTGTTTGTGTTGTACAGAGATGAGAGAGGAACTGTGCTACAGGCTTGATGTCTTGTTGCATGTACAGCAATGCACACACACACACACACACACACACACACACAGACAGGGGCCTTAATTGTCATTTAGCCCATCTAGATAAATGGGCCTGTGTGTAATGGTCTGTGTCCCTATAGCTCCATTGACATAATAGGAGGGAGGGCATGCTTTTGGTCCACAGTCACTGTTTGTATGGGTTCATAAAAAAGCAGCACGGGCACTGCTGACAAGGGGGACCATGAAAACTGCAGCGTTTGATTAATACCATTAACCAGTGTCAGTGTGATTCTCATTGACCTTTTATGAGCAGGTACCTTCCTGTGACGTCACTCATGGCAACATAAAGGCTGTGTAATCTTCAGTCACCTCTCCTCGCTGGTGTTTTCATCCAGAATATCGATCAGCATTGATCTTGAGGAAATAATAAATATTTGCTTTGTATTAAGTGCATGTGTAGACGGCTGTGCTTTTGTATTGTAGGTGGTCAAGAATTTCTAAAAGAGCTGAGTCCCATTATAAAGCGAGTGATGATAGATGGAAATTCATTTGTGGTGGTTAAGTTCTGATTAAACCTTCTGCGTTTTTGTCATATGTGAAATGCAGTAATGACGTTTGCTTATTTATTTATTTTTAATATTATGAAGACTTACTGTGCCGTTGCTAATGAGCTTCTCTCAGAGCTTTGGCTGCAATCAGTGATTACTTGTTAAATAAGATTGTGCTGGATCTAAACTCGCTGGTTTACTGAATCCCTCAGTAACACAACACACACACACACACAGAGCAACAAAGAAAAGATTATTTGCATTTAGTTGGTTAACAAAAAAGGCACTTCTTATTTCTGGTTTCAGTGTTTTCTGATCAGTCGCATTTTCCCTTACAGTGGCGACACACCATTTAAGACCCACTTATTGCTTAGCAGTATGTGCTTTATCAAACATTCTGCATACCTTTGTGTGTTTTAGTCTTCCACACAAGAGTTTTACCTCATTAGTGGCAGTCTATCTCGCCTGGGGCTGGAGCTGCGGGCCTTGTTACCAGCTATCCAGGCGCAGATCAGCTCGGCCCTGCTCCAAGGACTCTTGTTGGACACTCCTGACCTGCTGGCTCCAGCCCACAGCTTCCTCAAGGTGCTCAATGAAAAGGCGGCCAAGTGAGTATCCAGCAGCATGAATAAGAAGCATTTAGAGGCAAAAGAGGGAGAAGTGAGTATTTGCAATGAGCAGCTATGCAAAGGAAGTAGATCTTTGAGCAAAGCATTACAAGTGACTGATAAGCGCCTTTGAATGTGATGCTCTTAAGTGATCATGGCCATGGTCATGTCAATATTTGATCATTTACGTTTGTTGTGTATACCCACTGTAGACAGGTAAATAAAAACTGCAGCTAAGGATGACTTTTACTCTTTTATGAATCTATTGATGTTATTTTTATTAAGTGATTAAATGTTCAGTGAATTTAATTTCAGAAAATAATGAAAAGTTTCCATTATGATTTGGCACCCACAGTCTAAAACCCTAAGATATTTGCGGTGATATAAAATAAAGAAAAGCAGCCAACCCTGACATTTTAAGACAATGTTTGGCATTTTTACTTGATAAGTGACTTAAAAATATGATCAACGCTGCGTTTAGGGGGAGATTTTCTTGTTAAATAACTTGCCTTGCACATCGTGTTGTGTGTTAGTTTTGTATTGTAATTATTCCCAAACATTTTTTTAAATTGCATGTTTTATTGTTTATATTTTTCAAGATACAGTATTGAAGCATTTTCATATTTAGAAGGTATAAATCTCTAATGGAAGGTTTGGTGTTGATTTAACCTTCCTACAATGGATTTATTTCAGTTCAGTTGCTGTTTGCGTTCACTGTTATTATTAAACACTAGTGCATAGTGCTAAATCGAGCGGTAAATCTTCCAGACTGACATCATCTTCATAATTATGTTAATGTGGGAATCAGAAAAAAACAGTACCATGATACTGAGCTCAGAAATGCAAGATAATTGTGATGTCATATGCCTGCTGTCACTCCCATAATGAATTATCAACAGTTTTTCATGGGATACCAGGATGAAGGCCCTCCTACTAACACATGGTTGGTTTGTTTTCCCCAGTACTGCTAAAAAGTCAGGCTAACAGGCTCATGTCTCAGAAAATGCCCTGTATTTTCTCTGTTTCTGGACAAGCAGGCTTTGTGTTATCAGCAGCTGTCACATTTGGGCTCTGTATTTGTGCAGGTCGGGGAATAAGACAGAACTGTTCTCAGATCTGTCCGGCTTTCCAGTGCTGCAGGAACGGAGGGAACAGATCCAGACTGTTCTAAATGAGATTCAGGACCACCGCAGAGAAATCCGCCTGACGCTGAAGGCCCCCACACTAGACTACACAACCGTCTCTGGACAGGAGGTACCATCTGTGTGTGTTTGAGGCCGAGAGTGAAAGACAAGTGGGAGGAGACTGAGTCACAATAACAATGTATGTGTGTATGTGTTTGTTTTAAACAGAAGTGACACGTTATTCTGTCTGCTCCCCTCTTAATAAAGTCTTCCTCCTCTCCTCCTCCTCCTCCTCCTCTGCCTTTAGTTTCTAATTGAGGTGAAGAACTTGCTGTCATCCACTGTTCCACCTGACTGGGTCAAAATCAGCTGGTGAGCACACACACGTATGCACAGACCGGAGATGAACGTATGTAATCACCAATAACTTTATACAATTCTCTAAAATGATGGGATATTGACCCTCTTTTTACAATTGGCTCTATGGTTTTGATATCAGCCCAAACTGAATATTGTGCTATCGCAAATGATTTTTTGCAGAAGTAGCTCCCGTATTCTGGGGAACTGGATTTTTCTTCTTTGTGCACTGAATTGTGTAATGTAATTGTTAATAATACATATGTCTAATTTCCTGCTCATGGAAAAGACATATTTCTAATATTTCTGATTGGTTTGCAGATGTCTGTTAATTTTTTTAAATTTTTTTTATTTGGGACACTTCAGACATAGTTCTGGTCCATTGTGTCACACTCACTATCATTTGAAACCTCACTTCACCTCTGCTCCCCTTCTCATCTACAGTACCAAGGCAGTCAGCAGGTATCACAGTCCTTTCCTGGTGGAGCGCTACAAGAAACTGCTGCAGCTCCGAGAGCAGCTGCTACTAGACTGCCAGAGGGAGTGGACCAATTTCCTGGAGTATGACAGACACATCCACACACAACTTAAATGAAAAACTGCTAAAAACACGTCAATCTCTGGTTCAGAGAGATGCCTCCACAGCTCTCAGCCTGCCAGTATTAGTCTGATTTAGTCAAGTACACTGTCAGCGCCGTCTACCTAGAACACAGTAGGCACTTACCTTAATTTACACTTGAAAATCTTTTTCCTCTCTGTCTCTGTCTCTGTCTGTCTCTCTCTCTGTAGTCAGTTTGGGGAGCACTATCACGCCATGAAAAGGGCTATTAGTCACCTAGCAACCATGGATTGTCTCTTTTCATTGGCTGAGGTGGCAAAACAAGGGGACTATTGCAGGTAACGTCCTCCTCGTGATGACCGTAAATATTGCTGTGTGTGTGTGTGTGTGTGTGTGTGTGTGTGTGTGTGTGTGTGTGAGAGAGAGTGAGTTTGCATTGTGAATGTGTGGTTGTGTGTGGTTGTGTGTGGTTGTGTGTGGTTGTGTGTGGGTGTCCTGTGTCATGTCCTACAGTCTCAGACAGACTGTGTGTGGGAGTATGCACCAGGCTCAGCAGTGTGCTCAGCCAGAACGCCAACATCTCTTCCACTCGCATGAACACACACACTCACACACCTTTATATTGACTATTTCTACACATTTTAATGTGTAAATTCCACTTCTATCCACATCTAATTGTCTTTTTTGCTATGTGTGGACTTTGTATGCATCCTTTATTGTGTTCTCTCGTTTTAGCACAGCATGATACTGTAAGTTGGCAGGACTATATATTATCAGCCTGTATTTGGTTAACACATATATCTTGCATCAGTGTGTCTTTTGGGAGATATTCAATAAGAAATTGCAGAGAGTTAAACTGCAAGGATAAATGTGTAATTAATGTAATTTTAATTTAATAATGACATTTTTTAAATTGCATTTCCCAATTTAAGTGTGTTTTTCAATAATTTTTGTCATATGTGTTATGTAAAATAATTGAATGTCAGGATTGTTAAATGGTCAAAATTCAACATATCTCAGATATATGCTAATCTGGAAATATTTGTAATTCGCTATGTTTTTTTTTCAATTTTTATTTCTGACTTTCAATCTCAAATATCAGCATCATCCTCTAAAGCTCAGCATCATTCAGACTCTAATCATTAGACAATACATGAAAAGGAATAACAGAAGAGCAAACACATTGCACAAAGGCATAGTGGTATTTACAGAATGTATTTATTTATATATTATGTCATGTTTAGACATGCTTATCTGATCTTATCACGAATGTGTGTGTGTGTGTGTGTGTGTGTGTGTGAGTGAGTGTGTGAGTGTGTGAGTGTGTGAGTGTGTGAGTGTGTGAGTGTGTGAGTGTGTGAGTGTGTGAGTGTGTGAGTGTGTGAGTGTGTGAGTGTGTGAGTGTGTGAGTGTGTGAGTGAGTGAGTGAGTGAGTGAGTGAGTGAGTGAGTGAGTGAGTGAGTGAGAGAGAGTGTTTAATTGATGTATTCTCCATGTTCAGGCCAGAGGTGTGTGACAGTCAGTGTACGATCATGATCAGGGATGGCAGACATCCTGCCATTGACTTGCTGATGGGAGAGCACAACCAGTATGTGCCCAACCACACTGAATTACAGGTACACACAGCCATGCACAGACGGCCTCATTCAGAGTACTTTGAAACAAAGTGGAGCCAGAATGCATTCAGACATTAGCCTGCTCGCTAACTCGCCGGGACTGTTCTAAGACAATGTGTGATGCAACAGCGTACGTTGCATCACACACACACACACACACTTCCTTGCTTGGTGCTGGAGTGGGTGTAGGTTAATCTTGTAACAGAAGCACACGGCAATAGAGAAGCCAAGCTTTTAGTCCACCCACCTCCAGCATGCAAATATCTTATTCGGTCTCTCTCCTCATTTGCTTTCTGTTTATGTCACTGTTATTGTTCTCTCCTCTTCCTTTTCTGCAACAGGGTGGTGGCAGGAGAACTATGATAATAACTGGTCCTAATATGGGGGGCAAGAGCTCCTACATCCGTCAGGTAGCCCTGATCTGTGTTATGGCTCAGATGGGCTCCTATGTCCCGGCTTCTGAGGCCTGTCTGGGCATAGTGGATGGCATTTACACCAGGTATCAACATAAACACATTGAAAATACACCTCCTCTTTTGTTAAATCTCTTATGCAGTACTAATTTATTCACAAACACTGTAAAGTTCATGCTTAGTACATTCTCTAATTTGCTTGTATGGATTTTCCAGAAACTGGAGCTCACAATGTAACCATCTTAGCACATAGATGTTTATTTTCCTGGCAGGTGCAATAAAGATGACACATCCACAGAGAATGACATTAAAAGATTAAGAGAGAACACTACACATACACTTACACTGTATACACTGTGTGCCTAGTCAGTAAAGTGACACAACGGCGTCATTCCAATCTGTAGTGCTCATCTTGCTTTATTGCCGGACAGAAACTCAAGTATTATCTGGGTCACTAGCCCTGTTCCCCATTGGCAGGAAGGTGATGCTAATGACTATGACGACATTGACAGAACACACACTTTCACCTTTGAGTCTTTCTTGTTAGTACAAGTAAACACAAGGGCACAGGTGCATCTACTGCAGATATGAAAAAAAAATAAATCTCACTTTCTCCTAAACACCTCATTCCCCCTGTGACACCTTCCTTGTTTCTGATATGGTTACATTTATTTTTAGAACTGACACTCAGACTAATCCTGTGTAATCCTAGTGTGTTCTTCTCCACACATGAGATCTGTGTCGGGGGAGGAGAAAAGGTGAACACGGGTTGTTTGATAAGCTCAGCTTTATTGTTCTGCCATGGATTGGTACGATGGACAATAATTATTGATTGACAATGATTATTCTTATTATGATGAGATTAGCAGAAAGCTCTGCATGTAGTTTCCAGTCCTGACTACATATTAGTGCCAATATATGGTTTCTGTTTTGCCTCTGCTGCACTGTGTGATTAGGCATAATGGCTTGCAGATGTGTGTAATTGTCTTTTTTGCGGGTTTAAGCATGTTCTTATGTATTAACCCAGTGGGAGTGAGAAACCTGTCAGCACACCAAAACTCTGTGTGTCCACATGTGTGTGTTCTTACGTCTGTCCGTGAGAGAAACAGTTGGAGGTTTTGAACATCATATGAAAGAGATCATTGCATCTGTCAGGGTCTAGTGTAGGGTTAGTGTTTGGGTTAATGGTGATTAGACTGATGAGTTGGGACTGATGAAAACCTTGGAAATGTATTACGGTAATTGAAATACAGTATATATATATATGTGTGTATATATACACAAACAAAAGCGTATACATTTTATTAGAAAAATTGCACAAGTCAGCAAAACACTGACTTTTAATATTTGTTTTCCTGAATCTGAAGTACACAGTCATATATGTTTTTCCCCAGGTGTGTTTTCACCTGCAGAACATTTTCTGTTCTGCAGGGAGAGAGAGCTGTGGAGTTAGCAAAGGTTTAACTATGGATGCTCAGATTCAGTGTGTTAAAGCCTGTTGTCATCGTGCTCATCTGCTTTTCTTTTTAAAGCGTCCTTTTTAAAAGTCTACTTCATAAGTAAAGCCGTGCAGAATTGTGTGTTTGCACGTCTCTAGTTTAGTCAGGTCTCTGAGGTTTGGAGGTTAATATTTGTTCTCTTTGTAAAAATAAAATAAATAACGTAACTTTTTAGTAATTAATGTCCACAGATAAAATGCACACACACTCACACTGTATGTTCTGTCCTGCGTGTTTCTTGTTGGACTGCCGGGTCTATCTATGTAAAAGAGATATCGATAAGATCCTGAGGAAAATATGTTTTGATAATAAATGCTCTGAGTCTCAATCAATTCCCTCTGTTGTGTCAGACATAATAGATGCAGCAGTGGGAAGTGTTTCATGTTGTGTGTGTGAGAGAGAGCTGTTATCTGCTTACAGGGTGACTGGCATGGGGTGAGAGTTTGAGAGTTTTACTGGTGTGGAACAAGCAGAGTTTGTGGGTTGGACGTAATGAAATGGTTCATAGGTGTCTAATGGGATATCCTGTCTGAACTGATCCAGATGACTGATTATCAATGAGGCTAACGTGAAAAATCTGGAGATTAGTTTAAAGCTTATTGAGTCTTGGTTTTATTTTCCTGCCCAGTGTCCTGCTGCATTTTAAAATAAATCTATGCATGTTACCTTTTTAGATTTTAAGATAGCAACCTTGTGGCTGACATATGCATATACAGTATGTGTTCATGCAAATACGCAGCTGCTGTGTGTGTTTTCCTGTTGGTATTGAGTCCTGAAGGTTACAGAGCACTTTTTTTTTTTCCTCCCATCCCTTCATGGTTGTTATGGAAACAGAAAAAGGAAGCAGAACGTAAAACTGTGTTTTGGATGGGGCTTTTAATCAACCATAGACTCCTAGTAGTGATTAAACTGTGTTTTACTAAAGTCTCTCACAAGCTTCCCTCTCATCAGAAAATGCAGTGAGATTTTTTTTTTTTACCTCTTTTGTTGGGGGGTGGAGGTGCAGAAATGGATCCAAATATCCACAGAGACCTCACAAGCGGTGGTGTGTGATTTGGTGCCAACAGGTCTCTGTGTAATACCATCACCTTACGTAGGTGTTGTAACATGCTGAACATGGAAAAATGCTGTATCCTAAACCGTCGTATCTGTTCTGCTGAGTTTTCATGGTGCTGCTTTGTCAGAGTGTTCGTGTCGTCATGTAGGTGGCACACAGGGCAAGTTAGGCCTTGTAGTGTTCTGTAGTGTTCTGTGGAGGATTAAAGCTGAGTTAAAGTTAAAGTAAGGAGGTAATGCTGCAGAAATATAGATACGTTATTCAAAAAGATTAGACAAATTTTAGGATTCATTCACATTAACGGACTGTGTAATTGACAGAGGTAATGTGTTAATGTACTGACATTGAGCTTTTTGCTCTAGATTTCAGACTTTTGCATCATTTATTGGTGTCTCCAACAGGATGAAGGGACAAGAGCAGCTTATATCAGCTAAAATAAATAACAACCCAAATCCAGTCAACATCATGGATTGCTGAGAGCTCTGTCCAAGTGTTGATTTTTTAAATTTTTTTAATTTATCGAATAAACTTAATCCATTTCCTTCATTTATTATATTAGTGATGTAACAAAAACACTTGAAATGTGCCTAAACATGTTTACTGGGGAGGTGTGAGGTGAAAATAATTAGTCTATTTTAAGAATCAATTTGTTTGGCGGAAAGGACGGACTCAATGAGACCAGCAGGCCTACCAGCTGGTGAAGTCTTTCTGTGGTCCTCTCTTCAGTGGACAGACAGAGTGTGAGAGAAGCCCCCTTCATTTTCATCTAATTCTGACTTCCTTCCTGTCACACATTATAGATCCCTGAGTCTTAGGCACACACACACACGATAAACTGGCTAATGAAATGCAGCAGCATGCATGGCATACCCCTCTACTATATGGCGTGTGGTGTAACCATAGTAACCCATGCTGGAAGCTCGGGTTTTTGGTTCATTGATAAGTGCTATGTTGAAAGTCAATCAGGACAGGGAAAGACAGACATAGAGGCAAGAAACACTAACTGGCAAAGGGATGTGATCCAGCTGGAGTCGAGTTTTAGTTAGATGAATCACTGCCCTGTCTGTCAGTCTGCGTCTGTGCCTCAGAGGAGCTCTCAAAGGCTTGTGAAGAATTCAACTTGTTGTCATAGTATATTTTGTAATCAATATATATCTATTGAACTGAAATTGACAGACAGATGGCAGCATCAGGTAGCATCAAGGTAGCCTCATTCCACTGTTCCTCTGTCACTGGCTGTAGATTTAGCTTTTTGGCATTGCAGTTATTATATTGCAAAATACTACATTTATTTAATGTGGTGCTATATAAACCATGTATTGCTGCTTTCCCTCTCTGCTTCATTCACAAAATGTTAGCAGAAAGTAAGGAGGGGAACAAGCTTCCAACAAAATGTCATCAGAGCAGCACTGTACTGTGACACATAGTGTGTAAAGAATGAAGCATTTAACATAACATTAGAGTTAATCATTCGATGCATTGAAGTGGTTCAGAACTGATATAAGAGATGGTGAAGGAACATATGACGTTCACAGAGATATTAGAAGGGAAGCAGTGTTTGTAACCCAGAATAATGAAGAAAGTGGGAAAAGCCACAAGTCCTCTTAAATGACGCACCACAAAAGAAGAAGTCTCACTGAAATAGTGGGGTTTGCATGAGGCCCAGTCTTTTTCTTGCACTTGCACTGAGCCACTACTGAGATTCTTGTGTGTACTTTTGCCCTGGGGCTGGTTGTAATTACTTAGGCTAGTCTTTTTTAGATCCAATTAAGGGAAAATTCAATTTTTGTTTAATGTTCCAGTGTCCACTTACTTTTTTTCATAGGGTATCTCCTTCTGTGTCAAAAAAAAAGAAAAGCTTTGGCAAAGGTTTTACTTCCAAAGTATATATTAATACTGACGACCAAAACTACTAGATATACCAAGTTTGTCAACTTTTAACATGCATTCTGTGAACTATCAAGATGGTGACGTGAAAGAGAAATGATCTTTAATTTAATTTCTGAGACCCTTTAGTCATTTCACTTTCACCAAGGGCTCAGGAGCTTTATGCTGTACCAAATTAACGAGACCTCTTGTTGCAAAGTCACCCTCTGCAGACATATTTAAAGTGTGCATCACGCCCACGCAGTCGCTCTCTTTCTATGGAAAGGAATATAACAGCACTGTTACTGCAGAGTGATAGTCAGTGGCTCTATGTTGATTTTAATTCATGAATCATGATTATGTACATAAAAAAATTATTGTTGGTTCTGACACTTTACCCATCATATACTTGTACCACATGCACAGCACAAAAAAAGGAAAAACACCTCATGATTGCCTAATCTGTAAGAGTGATATTGTTTTGCTGATTACTGTGAGTAATCCTCTGTATCCTCTGTGTCCTCCTGACCTTGTCATCTCTTGTTTCTTTGTCTGGTTGTTTATCAGGATGGGGGCTTCAGACAACATCTACAAAGGACGCAGCACGTTCATGGAAGAGCTGACAGAGGCCTCTGACATCATTTCCCATGCAACTGAACACTCATTGGTAATACTTGACGAACTGGGTCGGGGCACAAGCACCCATGATGGGATTGCCATCGCCTATGCCACTCTGGAGTACTTCATCCGCCATGTAAGTGTGAGTTTGCATCTGTGGTCAGTCTGTGCTGAAGTCATGGCGATAAGAAATATACAAATGTTAAATGACATTTGGTGCAGGTACCTGAAATATTTAATAACTGGAAACATATGCGATTTCCAAGCACACATCCATCTTATTGTTAAATCCACAAACCTGTCGAATCCTTAACCCAGCTGAGTTAACCATGAGCTCTAATGGCCTTGAATAAAGATGTGTATTTGGGTGTGTGTGTGTGTACATGAAAGTGTTTGATTGTACATGCTTGTGTGTGTAGCAGAATGCTATGATTGTTTGTTTTGCAAATAGAGATGTGCCACCACTGACCTCGGCAGCACAGCAGCTCTTGAAAACTCTTGAGAAACTAGATCTGTAATGTTAATATGCCGTTAAACAGCAGGATACAATGGAATAGAGAAGAAAAAGAGAGGAAGAGTGACCCCTAGGTGCCCAATTGGTGAATGTATATATGATATACTACTGTAGATGTCATTTTATCCTCAGGAAACACCCACATAATCAGGTCTGATGGCAGGCTGTGTCCACAAGGGCTCATATGTGTCGCTTCCATGGCTTAATGACATGATTCTTGTCGTCCGTCGTTATGTATGGAAAGCAGAAAGGTCCAGTTTTAGCTAGAGGTGGTAATGGTTCACTGAAGGCGGAGACAGACTGATGGTACAGTTTTTGGGGCTTTTCAGCTTGTAGTACTTGGAATCAGTATTCCTGAGGGGGTGTGTGTGTGTGTGTGTGTGTGTGTGTGTGTGTGTGTGTGTGTGTGTGTGTGTGTGTGTGTGTGTGTGTGTGTGTGTGTGTGTGTGTGTGTGTGTGTGTGTGTGTGTGTGTGTTCTGCAGGGATTATGTGAACTGGCACAGGCAGGAGCCCTTGGGTGTTACACAATGTTATGTATCTCCATTTTGACAGATAAATGGTACCCTGCAAGAGAGGAGAAGGGTGTGTTATCAATACTGACATTATCAAGGACCATGTAAAGCACTTGTATATATCAATGAACAGACAAATAATACAGCAAGCAGAGAAAACCCATTATTACAGTCTCACACAGTCTGTGTACTTGATGTAGTGATGGATTAAAACACTTAGATTTTCCCTTGTAACATAAACTAATGAAAAATGCAAATATATAAAATAGGGTTAGCTGTAGGTTTGGTTTTTGGGCCTGCAACCTCCACTCTCATCAACCCAATTTCTAGCAGTGACAGGCACCTATTTTTAATGAAAAAGCTTTGATCCATGGAGCATACACCCAGAAGGACACAGACAGAAGTTAGCAACCAAAGTGTGAGCGTCATGAAGCGTTTAGAGCAGCAGTGCCAGAGCCTGTGCTCTTCATTAGTTTGGGAGGACCAGAGCGGAGCTGCGAGCTCCAGAGCTAAAATGTCAGTAAATATTGGACTTACATTTGTCAGGTGGCAGAAACAGGACTCTAAATCAATCCCTATGTTGCTCTGTATTTTCTAGAAGTTAAAATAGGCCATTAGACTGTTAGCAGCTGCTAACATGTGAGCTGCAGCAGCTTCAAGGTCTGATGGCAGCTTGTTGTGATGCCCTCAATTCACCTAAAAAAAATCAATGCAGCTTTAATACCCAAATTAGGAAAAAGAAGGGCTCTGGTGTTAAGCTGATACAGCTGATAATAACAGTCAAGATCTTTGGATTGACACACACACACACTCACACACACACACACACACACACACACACACACACACACACACTAAAATACCATCAGTTAGTACAAGAGGTGCAGAGGTCTTGTGTTTGAAGCAGCTGGGTGGGATGTGTATGGTATTAGTGCCTTCCAGGCCGTAGCCTCCCTGGGGAATAAAGTTTCATCTGCTCAGATGGTGTGTGTTGACCTTAGGGAGCGCATATTTAATCTTGCACTTGAGGAACATTGTTTTTGTGATTACTGTGGGTCAGCACATCACTAAATGTGTAGCTGACAGTCAGCAGACCACACAAACAGGCAATTCTGAATCTGCTCGTCCTCATGAAAGACTCTTTGGACAGAGACATGTAACAGTGATGATTTTCTGCTTCACGATTAATGCATGCTTGCTGTAGTGTTGCATCCTGGGTAATCAAAGCTGTATCCAGTCTAAGAAATCTGTTATTTTGGTATTTGTTTATTTTCTGTTTTCAAAGTCTTAAAAGCTCCAACTTGCCCCAAGTTTCCCCAATTCATTTATCGACAAATAACCTTTTATGTTTGAAAACCTTTTTCCAGTTTCCATGTTTGGCCAGTTCCACATTAGTCTTTGGACAGAATCCTGAGGTTATGTAAGTCTGCTGGAAAACGCAGAATAAAAATGTGTAAGTAGCAGCTAATGCAGCAGGGAGCTGCTGTCGGCAGGAGGAGGAAGTTCTCTAACTACCTGTTGTGTAACAGCATTGATTTGTTAGAAAAGCCTTGCTATTAACAGAAAGACACACAAAAGAAGTTATGCTTTGCAGCGACCGGAACATGCAGACCTGTAGTCTTTCATGCTCTCTGCTTTCCCTCCTACACTTCGTCTTCCTCCTCTGCCCCGTCCCCCTCCTCCTCATCAGACTCAGCTCTTCACGTCAAAAGTCAGGCTAGACTACCCCTGCTTTGACTCGGTTGTTATAGTAACACACCTTTCACTGTCCCCCAACACTCACCTGAGAGGTAGTTAAATGTAGATGGGTTTCATAACAACACTCAATAAAAGAGACAGCCTTGATGCAGAAAGGAAAAAGGAGAATAAAAGCTTGTCGCTAAAACTAGGAGCTGCTTCTGCTAGAAGTTGCAGTGTTTTAAGATGAAATCACAGCCATCGTGAGGTCGGTTGAGTGCGTGTTTATTTAATTTGGTGCCTTTGTAGCTGGGTGAACTGCCTCATACTGCCCTTTTCTTTAGCCATTAGTCACTCTGAGACTCAGCTGGACTCACGTTTATTCACACTAACAGCCAGCCCTGCCATTAGCTTCACACTAAGCTCTGCGCTGCACATTCTTCTCCACTTGTATTGTGACTCAGACTTGCATATTACTGCAAAAATATTGTAATACTCTACTGTAATAGTAGAGACAATCAGGCTTAGACTTAGAGAAGTAGGACTCACTAAGCTCACTTTTGGGTGCACGCTAATAGGTACATTTCCAGTACAATGTATTGTTCTGTGTGGGCGTAAATGGTCTGATGTGCACACGCTTATGCACAAAGCTCCTACGAAGACCCACATGTGCTCCACTGCACTCTGCACTGTACTCATGCACGTGGCCTGTTTTTCTCTCGGCTTACAGTGGACTCTTGACTATTTCTAGGTGCCGACCACAAGTAGGAAATCTATTATCGTTGGTAATCTGTGTGTTCATTATTTGAGAATTATTTTTAAGCTGATCATGGATTTACAATCATGTCAAATCGTAAAAGCAACGAATCCTCCACATTTTTAGAATCAGAAAATAGAAATATTCTGGATTTGTTCTCGAAAAGTAATTTGAGTTTTTACACGATCAAATTTGATGAACGACTACTTCACTAATACTTACAGCCCTAAATTTGTTATTATTATTATTTTATATAATATTTTAACTGCAAATTTCAGTTCCAGGTTCTGTTATGAAAAGGAAAATAAGTTCTCTTAATACTGGCATGGACAGGGGCACAGCTTGTTTGAATTTACTTGAACATTCACACATAAACTGAGTGTCTTGTGGCAGGTGTTACTGAAAAAGTGCAAGCTATCTAAATCAGATAGTTTCTATGTAGGACTTTTAGTGCCAAACTAAATTTTAGGCTTGTAAAATATATAAAGCCGTTTCTCACTAAAACACAAAATATTCTATATATTATATACAAATATACAAACATCACTGATCAAGACCTCTGTAAAGGTTGATCATATACCTGCCATTGTAATACAGGAATTTTGCAACTCGACCACTATCAGGGTGCGTTGTGCTAACAGCTAATGCATTAGCATTGCATAGAGTCACTAACTTTAAGCAGAGATGAAAAACAATCTGTCTATGTTTTCTTTGAACCTTCACACACATCTGGACTGACTGCTCCAAGCATTCCTTTCTGTGTTTATAAACATACAGCACATTTCAGTTTACATTCTGGGTGGATATTTGTAGATCTTCCCATCCCAGGCTACAATTTCTCATAATCCTAGAGCTGAGAAATGATCCCTGCATCCCCATTTTTATCTTCAGTGGGCATATTTTTGTCTATATCACAGTCATCGTGGAGGACTGGGAAATTTAAGGTCATACACCCGAGTAAACTGGATCATACTGTATCTGTGGCAGGACTACTTTTCAGCAGATTTCTCCTAAAATTCAATAGTGTTTCTTCTAGGGTCTCAATTAGCTTTTATGTTCCTGATCAATAAACATACAACTACACAATCAGTATTTTTTTAAATTAAGAATAGACCAAATAATGAGGTGTCATTTGTGGTGGGAAACCTGGTGAGAGTTATTAAATCGCATTCACCACCAGTCTGTAGAGTGGTTTAGTGCTGTTTACACTGAAAAAGCTCTGATAAACCGACGGCAAATCCAGACAGCAGATCCACACAGGTAGAGACAGGCTGGTAAACATAGTGGAGCATTTAGCCACTAGAAAGCCAGACATTTTTCTCAGGCGCTGGAGAAAAGTTTAGACTGCAGTAGGTAAAAAAAAAAAAAATGCTTAGTGGCAGTTTCCAAAAACTTAAAGAATATGTTAAAACTGCTTATGCAGTTAGTCCTGCTGTATAAATGTTGATGCACAGGACCAGGAACTTGTTGATTGCTTGTATTTTTACTTGATGATTTCCTAAAGAATTTTGTGATCATCAGAATAGCCTGTGACTAATCAATTAATTTACTAAATGTTTTAGCACTAATTTCATCAGATCATCTAATTCTGTGCAACAAAGCAGTCAATGCAACCTGGGGTGGTCTGGTAATGAGCTGCATTAGCACCTAGTTAGTCAATTATCCGGACTGCATGGTCCCTCCATCACGCTTCATTTACTTCTACCTTTCAGTGCAGGTGAACAGGAATGATTGAAGTAGCCTGTGTGTGTGTGTGTGTGTGTGTGTGTGTGTGTGTGTGTGTGTGTGTGTGTGTGTGAGGGTGTGTGTGTGTGTGTGTGTGTGTGTGTGTGTGTGTGTGTGTGTGTGTGTGTGTGTGTGTGTGTGTGTGCGTGTGTGTGTGTGTGTGTGTCTATGAGCCTATGTTGTACAGTATGTGTGTTTAAGCAGGTGCAGGTCTGTGTCTTAGTTGAAAACGTAGAAATGACCATGTATGTCTTTTTCAGATTTTCAGGGGAGGTATTATTGGTGACATGTGACCTTTCTTAGACCGAGCAGTTAGCGGGCCGATGCTGAAGCCAAGCCGAGTCCTGCAGACTTCTGTCTGCTGCAGTGACGTAAGACTCAGGCCTGCTCCTTCATGGGAACTCATAGGCAATTTGTTGTTATTACCACTATCTGTGGCCTAATGATTAATAATACTAGTGTTTTTATTCCAGCATTAGTAGCTGTGTTTCACCAGTGTTTCACATTGTCAGGGCTGTTGCACAGTATCAGGCAGAACATATTTTCACAGATTTTTGGTTTTTCTACTCCATTTATAGGGTTGGCTTGTTAAAGTAAGCAGGAAAGGGCATGCATTTGTTTTAGTGGGGAGCTCTTAGCAGCTATTCTGAGAGTGCATTGCTGAGAGGTTAATGTTTGTGCATGCATTTGTCAGTGAGGCTGAGTGAGTGAGCACGCCACCCACTTTTTGTGATTTTCATGTCTTAACCTTAATGCCAGAGTTCAATCATGTAGCCTTTGGGTGGCTCCCAGGCTTGACAGAGATTAAAGAATAGGAGGATGAGGTGAAGTGCCTTCACTTGGCTGAATCTCTTTGCGGAGCCTGAAGAGCAGAACGTGGTGTTTATAGCTAGAGACAGAAAAAGGGGAGTGATTAAATGCAGACGTGCTGGAAAATACAAACAGAGTAAACAGAATGACGGAGGAACAAGTGACATAATGCTGTATATGTGGTATGTGTATATAGTAACGATAATAATCACAAAGCATGTTTTCAAGTATTGGCTCATACATAAGCGGTAGTTAAGTAACAGCGGACATACGTACAAATACACAATCTGCTGTTTGTGTTTCAGCTACAACTTTTGGTTAGTTGTGGAAACTCGGACAGTCTTACATAATGCAGCATTTGTTTATGGTACCTACCACTTGTCTTACCTCAGCCCTCTTTGTCTTTCTGTTCTTTTTTCCCTCCTACTCTTCTCTTTTGTGTGAATAGAAATAGTCAAGGAAAAAAACAGTAACTCGATTTCATATTAACTGTGGTCAACGCACAAAGGAATAACATTTACTAGAAGAGAACGAAGATCCCAATGTTTACTAGACATTAATTATGTAGTCACGTTAAGGGTAATGATACGTAATATTTACGTTACATTTGGTACATGTCAGCATATTAGCATTGTGACTGCAATCAGTCAACATGCTGATGGTAGCATTTAGCTCCCAGAAAATGTGTAAATAAGGCTTCACAGAGCCTTTCCAGACACACAAGGCAATAAAATGTGGTTTGTATTTGTATATTTGTAAACAGATAATGACAATTATAACAGCGATATCCTAAGTTTTACTGTCTTAGCAGTTTACTGTCTGCATTCTGTGGTCAGATCTAATTTTTCACAAGCAAAGCTGGTGAGTAGGTGGGAATGTGGTTGTTCTGCTGTCAGTAAAACCAAATACGCATGTGGGGGTCACCAAAAGTGACATTAACTGTACAGCCTGTACTTGTTTCTTACTTTTACCTACCAGCATGATGTCTTTTTACAACTGTCAGAAACAACAGAAGTGACAAACTTCACCGACAGGCTCTTACAGAGCAGCTCAGCTGGATGTTATTTTTACTAATCTGAATCCCATGTACAGATTCCATTCAACCCTCAACATTTAGATGCCAACTGTAAGAGGCTGAAGAGGTGCCAGATACCTGTCTTCCATGATACCATGTGTGTCAGATCTTTTTGACCCTTTTCTTCTTTACAGGTGAAAGCCCTCACCTTGTTTGTGACCCACTATCCACCTCTGTGTGAGTTGGAACGGTTGTTTCCTGGGCAAGTGTCTAACTACCACATGGCTTTTCTACTTAATGAACCTGCCATTGCTACTGACATGGACGGTATGTATGAGGGGTTTTGTATGCATATGCATATTATGGGGTTTGACTGTAGTTTTGCATGTTAATTAGAGTCATCTTGTTTTGGTAATTTCTAAATCATTATCACTGGCACTTTGATGAGATTTGAAACTGTATGCCATTAGATGGAGAGGTTCAGCCAGAGTTCATCACCTTCCTCTACCAGTTAACTGAAGGAGCTGCAGGGCGGAGCTACGGCCTGAATGTTGCCCGGTTGGCTGACATCCCAGACACTATACTACACACTGCTGCACGCAAATCCAGAGAGCTGGAGAGCATGGTTAACACCAGGAGGTACAGCAAACACACACATTCACCCTGACCATTTCTTGTTATACGAGCCAGTCTGGTTAGAATTTTCTGATGGACGGCCCATCAGTTTATTTTTCCAGAGCCTCCTGTGCTGCGTTTATTTCCTGCAGGGCTCCAGTTGGTCTGAATGCCACTAAACACAGAAACACTATCAAGTGTAGGCTCCAGTGTTTTAGGAGCTTGACCAGTATCATGCATTAAAAGTCAAGATATTTTGACTTCTGCTGCTTTGACTTTTATTTATTTTTTTCACCAAATCATCCTGTTGCTGTGTTTGTGGAGATTCTTCAGTATTATTAAGCACAATTGGAGCAGCTCAAAGCAAAAGCAAAGCAAATTGAATGTTTATTAAGGCTTTAATACTCAACTGAATGGGATTTCATACCAGTGTTAGCATGTTTGAACCAGAAAATGCACTGGGATTCTTGAAAGAACAGCTCAGACTTTGTCACCTGATGATATTAGGGAGTTTCCCAGAGACTCAGAGAGAAATACCTGTGAGCAGGTTGATGACGTTTGAAGTTCTTTGAGTGCTGCAAGAATTCACAGAAATATGATATGGGTTGCCAATGTCTTTCTACTTTTATTTAGTTGTGTTTGTGAGGCAATTTTCCATTTGCAGAAGAAAGATAGTTTTTTTTTTTTAATATAAAATATAAGTTCAGATCTTAAAGTGATATTCATAACTTGGTTATTAAGTACAAGATCACTTTAATGGCTGTAAGTGTTCTACAATTGATGAGCTGAAACCAAATTAAGATGCTTTATGTGTGTTTTTCCCATGGTTGCCCAAATCTTATTGTCCCTCAGCTAATTTTTTATTCAAAAATTAAGGAGGATGTGTTCAAGCACATAGTAATAAGGAGCTGAATAGGTAATACTCGTTTTTAATGCTGGTGTAGAAAGATTTTTCTATTAGGTGAGAGAGGTGCTCTGCTTGGAAATACGGCTAATTGTTAATGTTTAGCTGTCAAAGTTTGAGTGTATTGCACTTTCTCCAAATACAGCCATCTCTTTAAATCTGGATATGGTGTCTCAGTCTGTAACAGTCAGCCTGCTGCAGGTTGAGTGCTACTCAGACTCTTCCTAATGATCTTCACTCTATGAATTATCTGTCAGCACACAACCAACACACACCAAGCTCTGTCAGTGTAATCCTTCCTATGTGAAGCCATGCTGAGTATACAGTAACTGTACACAAAGGATGTATATATGTTTTTATGAAGTATTGTGCTTGAGCTTCATTTCAGTGTCATTGTTTCTGTTATTCTAGGAAGAATAAGAAGCTTTTCTCCGAGCTTTGGAACATCTCGGACAGATCATCCCTCATGGAGTGGCTGCGGTCGAACACTTGACATTGCTGCACCGGCTCTCAGAACCATCAGAACAAACAAACAAAAAGCCTTCTCAAAGAGGAATATACGTGCTCACTGAAGTCCAAACTAGAATTTACTGAGTGCCGCTGAAGTGGATGTTGCTGCTGGAAATGGTGAAAAGGACTTTAACAATCCCTGGTTCAGGTTATCACCATCACCTGTACTGTAACCGAACTATGATAACATCAGTTAATAAGAACTCAGTTCTTTCCACTTCCACATTCATTTTTTTTTTTTTTTTGCTTTTAAACTTGTAGTTTTCAGCCCCAAGTCAGACAGACAGGAGCAACATCAAGTAAGGTAGTTCATGAAATTTCAAACAACCCGGCCCCATGTGTCAGATCAATGGGCTTCCCCTTTAAATAAGAACTTCAGTGTTACTTCTTGTCTTGGTTTTAACATTTGGAGGCATTAATTGTTGACTTCCACCAGGTTTATTAAGGTGGAATAATTCTATTTATTTACCATGTTCTCCATCCTTAATGTAGTCCATTAATAAGTATGTGCTTTTTGATCTAGCGCTATTAAAAATGCCGATGCAAATTACAATGCCTATGAGAAAAACCGCACTACATCTCTAGGTCTCCCACTCCCTCACTCACACACACACACAACCAACTCACGCTCCGCCTTTTAATTCCGCCAACTCCAAGATCAGCGCGCATCACCGGAGAGAGAGAGAAACAGAAAGATAGAGAGACCTTAGTGGGGGCGTGTGTGTGTGTGTGTGTGTGCGCAGAAGAGATAGCGAGAGAGAGTTAACCACTGTCAAATCCGATCACAGTTTATCGTGTCTGTGATTCTGTCACTGTCCACTGAGGGTTCTTCCCTCTGTGAGCGCCACGCCTCTCGCTTCTCCCGTGTGATAGCGGTGGTTTAATGACGGTGTTTAAGGAGAAGCATGGCTTTATTCTAGTGTTTGTCGGACTGTTAACATCTCGCTATGAGTTCCTCTGCAGAAGCGCTTCCATCAGCGGGGCAACTTTTCCGTGCGCCACTGCGCCGCTGAGCCGCGCGTCTCACGATAGGAAAGTTTACTTGCAAGCCCCGGCGAACATGGGTTTGCGGTGAGAGCTCCGGTTGTCTCGTGTCTTTCAAACCGCGCGACAAAATGCAGAAGAGCGTCCGCTACAACGAAGGGCACGCGCTGTTCCTGTCGGCTGTCGCGCGTAAAGAAGGGGCCAAACGCGGCTACCTGAGCAAGAAGACGGCGGAAAACAGCCGATGGCACGAGAAGTTCTTCGCACTCTACCAAAATGTACTGTTCTACTTCGAGAACGAGCAGAGCGCGCGACCTGCCGGGATTTACCTGTTGGAAGGATGCACCTGCGAGCGCGCGCCGGCGCCCAAGATGTCCACCACGGGGAGGGAAGCGCTCGAGAAACAGGTGAGAGATTTAAAGCGACCATGTGGTGTCAGTATACAAGAACCTCCTGTCAGTAGAAAAGTTCCCACATTTAAGCTCATCTGCCTCCGCAGCGTCAACAGATCTGCCGCTGCAGTGAAAGAAAAACTGATTGTGCGTTTATTTGGTAAATGATTCTGCTCCTGACAGACACGCACAGCAAAAGAGCTCAGATACTGGAAGAGAATCGGTGTTTTCACATAGTCTACGGTTTGCACATACAGCATCAGACTGAAGTGGCTGCAGCAGCTCTGCTCCCTATAGTTTCAGAAAGACCTTCAGTGTCAAGTGCTCCCATCCTCCCACAGCAGGTGACCATCCCCTCAGGGACTCTGAGGTGCAAAGTGGGAGCAGGCTGCAGGGAGAGAAAGATTAGTTACACTTTTCCTATTATATAAAGACACAGGTTTAGTCCTCAGCCTTCAGCAGTCACACAGTTTATTCTTCTCTTTTACTATCTGAAACAGCTTTTTCTCTTTCAGGTGATATTCTTTTTCTTTAAACCATTAAATGTGGCTGTCGTGGGTAATTGAAATCCAGTAATAAATGTGAGTAGTTACTGTGGAACGATGTGTAAATGAAGCAATAATTAGTTTCCCAATAAATGTGACTCATTGACTCCCAGCTGGATGATGAGTTGAGAGATAAAATAATAAATCCATAGGTAATCATCGGTTCATAAGTAGGTTATCTATCAAAAGACTCTTAATTAGTCGTTCCCCATTAATATGAAATGACCTAGTGGCTAAAACACTTTGTGTTACTATGTTTAAGGTCAGAGTCAATGTAACAATCATCATTCCTTTGTATTTTTTCAGTTTTTACAAGTCCCAAGTTTTTACAAGTTTTGACATTTATTATGTTGGTAGGTGTAAAGACGTTTTGTAAATATGTAAAAACACTTTGGAAGCAGTTTGTGTTCAGACCATTACCTTTCAGCACAGATCCTTCAGCTTACTGACTGCTAGGCCACATACTTGCATTGACATTTATTTTTTTTTAGGCATCACTACTGCTGGGCTACGTATTAGGACTGTATCTGGTCTTAGTGCTTTGATTGAAATGTCTTTCTGATGGTACCGCTCCCTGATGTTTGTTAGTAAAGATCTAATTGTAAAATCCCAAGTGAAAATCACCAGCTTCTTGTCCTAATCATTACAGTAAGTAGAGGAAATTAACTGCACCGTCGCGGTCACAAAAGGGTAAGTAACGGTCTAATGAGCATGAAGTCCTCTGTACTAAGTATGTTTGGAGTTCATGAAAAGATAAAGATTCATTCACATGGTATCTCACAGACCGTTCTGTAGGAACTCATCACTTGAAGTTATGCAGTAAATTAATTATCAAAGTCCTTCCTGATTCATTCCCCTGATGTTGCCTTGCATAAAGTTTGATTAACTTTAATTAACCCGTTTACTTTGAGCAAAACAGTCTGCTATGAAGTTACACACTTTCATTATCACAGCATCACATCAAATGCAAATACTCTAGATGTCTTATGTCTTGTCTGGTTAGTGTGGCAATGTAGGTCTGTAACAATGGACACACTCGCTTATTTCTGCAGGGCTGAAAATAATTAGGAGTTCATGACTTTAAATCTGTGATAGCACCAAAATATTTTGGGTAAATTTGATGGTGAGTGCTGAAAGTCGCCTCAGCATTGTTGCACCAACAAGGGGTCTTGTTGCTAGGAAACATTTGAATTACCCTTTGGACATGCATTTCATTGAGAAAAAAAAAAAATGCACACATGCACTGGTCTCAAGTCCCACCAATCCAAGGGTTATAGCAATCACAGGAAAATGTAAGTGGGGGAATACACCTAAGAGCACTGACTGTTTACAGTTTGGGAAAGTATTAAGGCTCCAGTGAGTGGATGCTGAATTAATGAGAGGTAAGGACAGGTCAAAAACAGCCACCAATCACCGTCACTCAGAATATGTTCATTTTCACCCACATACTATACAAAATAGATGTCTGTCTCTTTAAACTGACTGTTTGTGTAAAGACAATTTGTTACAGATATATGCAAATGGAGAAAAGCCTTTATGAAAGCCATGAGGTGATACTGTGGTACATAAAGCTGGAAGAGTATGTTTCTGTTCCTGTAATGGAGTTGTTACTAATTGTGATGAAAGGTGGAGAAATCTGTCTTTTACAGGGTAAAATTACACGCGGTTCCAAACACTAATATTGGCACTGGTGTAAGCAGGAAACATGTCTTGTCTGATGTAATAGAACGTGGCAATTATGACCTTATTTTATCCTTTTTTCACACACACAGACTGACTGTCTCTCAATCCCCATCTGCCTCACTCTCACACTACAGCTGTGACGTTTAATTAGTGTTATTTTCAATCTGCCCTCAGCTGAAACCTCGTGTGCTGCCATGTAACTGTTTAAGTACGTAGCCATACACCTGCGAGGAATAAACAAAATAATGGCAGCACTTCGTCTGGCTTATGAGGAATGTGTGTGTGTGTGTGTGCTTGTGTGTTTAAGATTGTCATGTCTCAAGGAGAATTTCAGGGTTCTGTCTGATCCAGGGTTTTATTGCTTGTGCAAGGGTTTGGTAGGACAAAAGTGAGGGAAGGCCTTCGGTCTTTCGATTAGTCGCTGTTCACTGTTTCTTCGTGCGGTAGAGTGAATCTGCCAGCAACCTGCAGTATCACACCCCCACAGTGAGCCACAATGCATCCACACAAATAACACACAGCTACTGCCTGATGCTCTCTTTCTCTCTGTGTTGTGTTCTCAGATGGACACAAACGCTTCAAATATTCAGAGGCGCTTTCACACTGGTCTGAATGGTTTCCACAGCGACTGGGGAAGTGCGTTGCTGATGTGAGCGTTTGTGTAAAAGGCCAGTAAATTTAGGTGTACTGTACGACTGTCAAACTACCCTTCCCCTCATCTTCAAGTGCTGGATGGCTTAGAGAAGCACAGTTCCTCAGTGGGAATCAGAGGAAATGAGACTTTACATACAGTGTAGTCTGTTTCCAGATCACCACCCAAATGCCAGACTTTGCTGTTCCTTACTTGAATAGCTGTTTGAAATGTGGCAGAAATAAGAAATCCAGTTAAGTCTCTGTCTCCAGGTTGGAAATCATGTAATTGTGCCAGAATCAGGATCCAAATAATTAAAATTTGAGAGAAATCAATGTGGCTAGGTCAATAATAACGTCTCTATAATTAGAAACCTGTAAGTGGTTTCTTCAAAAGAAAGTTTTTTTTCCACATATATTCGGGGAAAAGTGATGCATTTATTTTATCTGCATATATAAATTAGCTTTTCTAATAAGGAAGAGTCACATTGTTGTCTCTACTTTCCAACGTTGAGTAGAATTAAAAACTGAAAGGGTTTGGTTTGACAGTAACAACAGTGAATATCAAGATGTCTTCATAATCTCTTCATAATGAACTGGTAATGGAATAATATTTCAGTGTCTGTACAATGGCCTGCCCTGAGGCACAAAACATAATATTTCCAAAAATCAATGAACAAAAGAAAACCTCATTTCTTTACTTCTGTTTTCTGAACTAGAAGAGGTTAATCAGAGATGCTTTGAAAGTTATGGAAAAGTTGTCTGTAGAGTAGGATAGAGGAAATGTGAGTATGTTAAATTATTAGGCATAGTCTTTAATAATGTTATGATGCATGTATGTGTGGAAAATTATATGTGCATGTGCTCTGTCAGAGCCTCATGTTCTCACTGTTACTTGCACTAATCATCTATAATACCCCTGGTCCTCTGGAGCTACTGCCCTGCTTGTTTTCCAACTGCCCTACTCACTGCTAGTTACCTGGGTCAGGTGTGTTCAGCCAGTCAGAAAGTGGAAGGGCAGGAATATTTGGAAAACAAGCAGGACAGTGGCCTTCAAGGACTGGAGTTAGAGTTTGTTTGATTTTTAATCTTTGTGGAATAACCCATAGAGAATTATCATGAGGCTGCACTTCTCCTTAGCTCTACTGAGCTTTTAAAGTGTCTTTCAGCTCATTGATTTGCTTTTAGTTTTACAACTCACAACTGGAGTGTTTTCTCACTGCCTTCTTTAGCAATGTTTTGGCCACAGCAGGCAGCTGTTTGTTAGCAGCATTATCCACTCGGCATCAAAAGCTGGAGAGTCTCTGCTGAACATAGTGATGCATTTAGCTGCTAAACTCAATATTAGGTATAAATCCATAACTCCAGATTATTCTTAATTTTACCTGATTGATGTGCAAATAAACGTCATCGGTGACATCAACCAAAACCAGTTAATTTTTTATTCCTTAAAAATCATAAACATTTCATTATAGTCTTGTTTTTGGTGTAAAAAAATATCCTGTCAATGAAAATGTCTTGTGTGACTTTTTATTGACAAAATAAATCCTGACCACAAAAACCTAATAAGGTGATATATTAGTGTTGTCCTGATACCTTGTGGTGCAGCAGGTTTGGGCATCACAATAGTGAACGTTTTGTCTTAATCCATTTGCAAGAAGCCTTCAATAATTCAAATAAAGTGCCCTAAGTGAGTTCAATAAATTGTAGTAGTAGTTAGAGCAAATGACCAGGACGTCCATTAGTCTAACATTATGTCCATAATCAACTCAAATAGATTATTTCTGCAGCAAATTTCCTGATCTTTTTTTCTAGATCTTTCTTTTCCTGGTTTTCTTTTCAGCATATTGATCGGTACAGCTGGAATTGGCAGTGCTAAGGTTCTGTATAAAATTGCCTTAGGATCGGTTGAGTGAGGCTGGGTAGTGCATGGAAATGTAAACTCTCAGCAGGTGTAACATTCATATCATCACATCTCCACCTGATGTACCCGGTGCTTGGCTGTTTGTGCAGACACCAGGGTGATAAGGCTTGGGGCACTGAGCCTCTGTACTCTTCACTGGTGTTACTGTTATTGCTGAAGCTGCTCCCATCTATTATATATGCTTCTCACCAGCTACAGGTTGATGTGGGAAAAGAGAGAAGAGCACACACACGTCCCATGAGGACTCAGTTTATAAAACCAACCAGTAAGCCTGCCAAGTACTTCCATATATGTTTGTTGCTGTCTGTGCAATGTTTATGAGCACTGTTTTTTCTTTTTTTTACAGGATCAGGTTAGACACAGTGGTAATTCTCAGGAAAATAGTAAACTAGATTTACTGTGTGTTTAGACACCTCTGCTCCGGCACTGTGGGAGTCATAGAACAAACTATCCAATCCAACATCTATTGCATTAAAGCAGCAAGATGTTTCTCAACTGTTCCTCCCGGTGACAGAGCAACAAACGTGTAAGAGTGGAGAAAAAGCTTGATCATAGCTGTAGATTGCATGTGTTTATATGTGTTTAAGACTTATGCAGTGGAAATTAACAGTGGAGGAGGGTAGCAATATGTTTAATCTCCAGATAAAAAGACAAGTAATCCCTGATCAGTGTCCTGAGGCAGCCACAACAGTTATTAGCCTATATACTGTTTGTGTGTGTGTGTGTGTCTTTGTGTCAAAGTTTTATAAGTGTGTGTGAGAGAAAACCATACTTTTTACAAACTTCTTTGGAGGAAATGCACAGCATGGAGGGCAATGACAAAACAGCAGGATGTGGGATGTTGATTCAGTGATTGTCACATTAGCTGGTGCATCATTAGATGAATTCTGTGGTTACATAAAGTATTGCCACAGCTGTATCAGTTGTTTTGTTTTAAAGTGCAGTAAAGCTTTTTGGACTTATAGAATATGTTTTATTGGGGATAGAAAAATACAGAGATCTAATTCTTAGCAAGAATGCCAGTGAGTATATTATCAAAGATTCTTCTAAGACTGAAGACGTGTTTATTCTTTTCACTTCACTATTTATCATGGCAAATATTATAGATCATACCTGACTGCATGATAATAATCGTATTATCGAATGCACAAGGTTTTCATGACAATAGCAGTTTGTTTTCGTTCCCTTTCCTTGCAGCATTTTATGAAGATATAGATCTGACACAAAAAAGACATTATTACCGTTGTGGGAGCATGACAGGAGCTGAGGAATGAGAGGAGTATAAAGAAGCGGATAGTGAGTTTGATCCAGAAGACTGGTGGGTGGAAAAAAAAAGAACACACATCCATCTTTACTGATTATCTCTCTAAAGCTTCTGCTCACAAATGATTTTTTGCTTATGGCAACTGACTTAACCCTTATAATGGGCAATTATGCAGTTGAGACCTTTACTTGGAAATGCTGACTAAGCTGCACATGTGATATCAGTGTGTTGTTTTTAAGATATCACAGTTTTTTTTTTAAGAACCACTTGCAGTATTGAAAAAGTATTTAATTACTTTTTTTTAACCTTTGTTTTGATTTTGAAGTAATCTAGTTTCTTCTCATGTATCGTGGCTTTCTCAGTACAGTCTTTAGTATGACCTCTTTGAATCTAAATAACTGTGGAGAAACTGTATCTTATAATCTCTTGCTGATATGAATGAGACATTGTGTTCCCTGATGAGAACAACAGGTGGTTTGAGATTATCTCGATTTTGGTAATCACTCATAATCACTGTGTGTGGGTCTTTTGTTGTATTCTGTCTTTCTGGTTTCTTCTGTTCTTTACAGAAGAGCACACGCATGGTGTATATCCTCCCACAAACACCCACACACACTTACAGGAAATCCATTTTATGGATTATATCACTTTGCTCTATAGTATCACATACACACATAAATCTGGTCTGCTCTCTGTTGTATTTCTCCGTGATGGCAATTATCACCCTGCAGGATCACAGAGCGGTGTCTGGTTCACCACAGCAATACAAAGGTGGAGAAACACTATAGATCATCTTCCAGTGAGGCTCATTCGGTTGAAACTGTTCGTTTTTCCTTTCTATCTCGTGATCAGCACATAATGTATTGATCTAAGTGATCAGATATTAAATCTTATACATGACAAAGTACAAAGCCTCAGCCAACCTGCAATCATTGCTTTTCCCTGCAGCACCAAACTACTTTTCATACAATATGCTGAGGGCTTTGACTTTTTCTTTGATGCTATTGAGTCTTTGCCATGGGGACACTGAAAACTTTCCACTAATTTTTGTGATTCACTCCACTTTACAAAGTACACACGGTTTGCAGTAAAGAAACCAAAAATAGAAAACATATTTTCCCAGTCTGTTAAAATGGGGAACAAATTCTGTTTATATCTTGCAATGGAAAAATGCAGTACTTCCCGGTTGTCGTGCTGCTGCCTATACTACGTACTGTAGTTTCTTTACTGTTATTCAACCAGTCTTTCAGTATCATAGGTATATATATATATCTATATATATATAGATATCATGTTCAGCATGCATGCATCTCTCTAACCATTAAAGTAAATAAGATCAAAGCAGCAGAGGGAAAGTTGCTTTGAAAGGATGAGAGTGAGAGTTAAGGAACGAAGAGAGAAAACAAGGTCCGTCTGCTGTGCTTTAAAATGCAATTTGGCCTCTCATCAGTGCAGGGACCAAAGCAGACGACAGTGTTGCATCACGAGTGGCTATCTCTAATCATTAGTGGATCCCAACAGTGATTCTGTCATCTCTGCTTTTAAATATTTATAACAGATGAGTATTTCTGGGCCCCACAGCCATCGTTTGCCTAATGAATCTATTACACCAAGTCCGGTTTCTTCTTTGACTCTTTAATCTTTAATAACGAGAGAAAGTATTTCATCAAAGCACTACCATGAACCTCAGGGTGTGTGTGTTTGTGGTAGGTTTTAATTTCCTAACATTCAGTCTCAGTTGGACAGTGACATGTAGTCAGTTTCTGGTACTTAGAACTTCTTGCTTCACACATCTGTTCTCACTGCAGGCAGTTTTTTTAAACGACTGACCCAAAATTGCTTCAGAATAATAAAATTTACTGCCACTCATTGTGCCTGTGCCTTGCTAAGTGGTGGTAAAATGCACTGCTTTGTGTTACGTTGTCAGTTTCACAGGCTCATTCTCTATAATCTCAACGTGTCAGAAAAAGAGTTTCAGGTGAGCGGTAAAATCGACGTCTGTGACATAAATAGTGAAAGAGTAGAAAAGAGCCTCCATCTCTTTGTTTCTTTTGCTTTCCCTGTCTGTCTTTATTTGTCTAAATGAAATTTCTTACAGTACAGTGGAGGCCCCGAGGGATGGAGGGTACATTTGAGCCGATTTGAAAGGAGAGTGAGCCGGTAGTCTTGAATGGTTCTCTAGAGCTGGGAAGCTGTGTGTTTACAGTTTGGCTGGAGTCAGACCTCTTACTCTGTTTACTTGCTCTTCAACTGAGGACACAGTAATTCATTGCAATGCATTATGGATGTTTTTTAATGCCATGAGGGCTGCTGTTTGTGCAGAATCTACTGTAAAGGATGATATGCCATTAAACTTTAATGACTGCCTAGGGCCAACCGGGTCTCTGCTGCAGCACAACAGTATACAGGTGTAAAATAGAATATATACCATGTTTATATATATGTTATGTAATACAAAGTGACAGTGAGAACAACAGGAAAATGCTATGAACTGAAATAATACCAGCATGTGCTATATTCAGTGTGAACAGTGTGGATAGGTACATTTATAAAGCTTTTCAATTATCTATTGTGAGCTTGCAATCATCTTTGAAACGACACTGCAGCACTTCTTCAGGCTGTACCACCACCAACTGTCAATCACACACACGCATATACATTCTCAGGTGCATGTGAAAAGAATAAACAAGTGGGGAACAGCTTGTAAAACAGGTACCACAGGTCTGTGTACTTTACTTGACTGTTTCCATTTAATGTTACCACATATTACACTACATTTAATGCAATGTCAGCCCCCCAGTGGCTAATGAATGGATGGATGGTTGTATTCCTGCTTTGACTTATGTGTACCATTTGATCAATCAGTTGTTTATATATATATATATATATATATATATATATATATATATATATATATATATATATATATATATGTATGTCATGAGATTGGTGAGATTGTCCATCTAAAGCTCTCTAATCTTAGGTCTAAAATTGCTGGATGAATCAATAAAAAAAATAATTGAGGCAATGCTGAAAAACAGAAAATGAAAGTGCAAAGCAAAACCCAGCAGAGGCATCAGATGTTGCGTTGCCATGGAAATATTATATTGTTAGTGGTGGTGACACAATTTAGAAATGTGTACTTGGTTAAGAAATATTATGTAACAGTTCTCTCCTTCCTCTCTCTCTATCAAACCTTCTCTGTCTCGTTCACCCTGTCAAAGAGTGTTAGAACACAGATTATTGTTGATGTAATAAAATCCACTCAGCCAGTAAATTGAAATGACAGATACATAAAAAGATGAGATGGAGATGGAGGAGGGTCTCTTGAGTGTGTGTATACCAATAACCTTAGTGTTGCTCTCCCCAACCCAAGGCCTCTGCAGGGGCTGAAGCCTTTCCATCCTCCTGCAGGGTAAACGTCTCTACTCTGGTCCCCGTTTGGTTCACTGAGTCCTTACTGAGAGAGACACAAAGAGATGAAAGTATGAAGAGATGAGGAGATGTAGGAGGAGGAGGAGTGGGTTTTGCCAACAAGAGAAGTGAGGATGCTGGTTGAGCTGGGCAGAGGAGGCGGAGTGGGATGATAGGTGAAGTGCAAAGAGAGAGGGAGGAGGAAAGAGGTGGTTGGATAAAAAGAAGAGAAGAGAAAAGAAAGAGAAAGCAGAGGAGAGAAAGAGAAGAGAAGTCCATGCAGAGCTCAGTCTTCTCTGTTTTCCCTGACTATGAATAGCAGCTCTTCTGCTAACCCAATGCCTCAGGACATGACCATTTGAATAAAAGCCTCTATCACTTCACATAATGCCTGGTGTGTGTGTGTGCGTGCGGTACTAAAGGTGTATGTCTCTGTACTTTCATCTGCTGAGTCCTTGTGTAAGTGTAGGGAGGTGTTTTAAAGGCAGATACTCAGGGAGATTCAACAATATAATAAGCGAGACAGACAGGAAATGAGAGAGAGAGAGCGAGAGAGAGAGGCAGCAACAGTGGGCTAATTGATGGTGATGATAATAGGCTGGTGGAGTTGGGAGGCACGGATGAGACTTGATGTTTTATTTCAGTTTAGCAAATAACTCTGTCATGTGTGTTGAGCCACCCACTCTCTCTTGTCTGTGTCTGTGCACCGACTGCTTCATGTAAGGTCTGTGGAACTTTACTGGATGAATCTGGGGAAAATAAAAAAGCGCAGCCTCCACAGTGGCTCTGGCTAGTATCTCAAAAGAGCAACCAAAGCATCTTGTGCTGTAAATGGAGCAGGGACCCTCACAACTGAGGTGTGATGTTGGTGCTGTGTCTTGCAGTCAGGAACACACACAGCTTTACCCTCTTTATCTTTCGCCAGCACTACTTCCTCATCGTGTTTGGTCATGATGGACAGAAACCTCTGGAGCTGCGGACGGACGAGGAGAGTGAGTGTGACGAATGGGTGGAGGCCATCCAGCAGGCCAGGTAACCTGAAGTTACGTTTTGTGTAATCCCTTCAAATGTAAAGCACAGAATAACCAACCTTTTGCAGTTCATTTCAGGACTGTATGAGAATCCACTTGCATTAGCTTGTTCCCAATCTGATATTGTTATTGCATGGCACGTTTATGAAGCTGGGACTTCTAAGCCCTTCTTAGTTCACAAAGGATATGTGGTGTCAGAGCTTTGAGAATTGGTTGTTATTGAAACTGAATGTTCTGAAACTCCACGTACATCCGATAATGTCACAGCATTTTAGTCATTTAGTCATTTCCGTCTTCCACTTACCTGTTCCTGCTGAGGTGTTGTGCTTCTTTGCATGTGTCTGCATATATTTGTGGAGCTCTCCTTTATTTCCAGTTATTCTGACATCATCATCGAACGAGAGGTGCTGATGCAGAAATACATCCACCTTGTACAGATAGTGGAGACGGAGAAGGTGGCTGCCAATCAGCTGCGCACCCAGTTAGAGGATCAGGACACAGAAATTGAGAGGCTCAAAGCAGAGGTACCTCACACACACACACATATATATATTATATTGTATTTGCAACCACTGGACACACTACTAGACTAGATGCATACTGTTAGGCAGTAGCCGGTGCATGGATCTGAGCATAGGAGGAGAAGCCCAGTGCTCAGGAGCCCATCAGCTTCCTTACAAAGAGCTGCCAAACCATTACGCTTATCAGACGCAACACGTTTCTGTTCTGCCGTCACAGCAGGATAAATCAGGTGTGGACATTACTCACAAAACACTGCAGCTGACCTCTATGCTACTGTTAATCAGAACAAATACTGATTCTTGCTCCTACACCTGACAGCTGTCATGTGATGTTTGTGGTCATCAGGGATATTAATATCTCCAATATTTCCTGACGTAAACAGTAAATCAGCTTATAGCACTTTGTAATCCTGACACAACAGTTAAAAAAAATAGACTGTAAATAATCACTTGGATTAAGGCTGAACATCAATGCAGTATTTATGCCTTTCACTGGAATTATTTTGTGATTATCTGTTTGCATCACGTTGGTTCACAAAATCCTGGTGTTCAAATGTACAATTCCAAATGAACTGTAGACAAAAACACCATAACATAATAACTGCACTGAACCAAAGGCTTCTTATTAAGAAACTAGGACATTATTAGGAAATTATTCTGATAAGATGAAATAAAGCATTGCAATTGTTTAGAAACTGCTGTTTAGAGATTTGCAGTGATTTTCCAGATCACTGTTGCAACAAATGCATTCGTATTTAGATGTTCTGTTTTTGCCACCTAGATGGCCAGAAGGCACTGCAGTGCTATTCTTAATGTGCAGGTGTTTAATTGAAACTGAACAGTCGGCACAGTAGTTGGCCCCAGGAGATGCTATTTGTGCATTTGGCCAGCTGGTAACATTTCCATAAATCTCAACTACACTGTTGTTTCCAGTTCTGTCTCTGCTGTTCTTGTATCAATAATCACTCGTGTAAACATTTTGTTTTATATAGGCTGTTCTGTCTCTGGGAAGAAATAAAACCGTTTAATGGATTTTCCTGTTACGTTCCTTTTAGTTGTAATTTTTTCTTAGAGCAACAAGTGCGGCAGATACTTCCCTTGCTGTGTCTAGATACAGTTAGCACATGAAACACATTTTTATTAGGAAACATCTGCCTGTGTGATGAGGCTACCATGAAAAAAGAATTAGAGCCAGTGTGCGTTTGGTGATCCATCTCATTAAAACATGCTCTTGTTTGTTTGTTTATGTGTGTGTTGCTCAGTGTTTATGAATAATTAAACCAACTAGTCGCTGTAACTGTCAACACTTGGCAGACTGGCTCTTCTCTGCTGCCATTTGCATGACAGCACTAGTGGATAATAAAACCAAGATTAAAGTGTGGGGCTAAAAATGGCTTTGGTTTGATCCGTAATGTTTTTCTTCTGTGATAAACTTATGTTGTCAAGAGCTCGAAAGGTAAACATGAATAGGTGAAAATAGTATAGTACTAGAGCCTGTCTTAACCTAGCTTGGTTATTTCATAAGAAGTGGTGCTATCTAAACAGTGAGGTTGTTTTTCCCATCCTAATAACATTTTCAGTTTGGCATCTACCTTGCCTATTCCCTGTGAGATGGGTTCGCTGTAACATAAAATAGCTCCAGTAGCCATGACTTAACTTATTATCTCATCTCATTACATGCAATTTTAATGTAATTTAATGTGTCTTTTGTGCACACATGTAGATATTGATATTTTTTGTGAATTAATTTCTCTTAAAAGATTATAGCTCTGAACAAAACTAAGGAGCGAATGCGACCGTACCACGTCATCCATGAGAATGAGGATCCAGATATCAAAAAGATCAAAAAGGTAAAATAAATAAATTCTACATTCTTCTTGGTTGAATTTAAATTTCAGATGTTTTTGGTTTCAGTAAAAAAAAAAAACATGCCTTATAGTTCTTAACCTGTGACTCATTGTTTGTTTGTATCTGCTCAGGTGCAGGGTTTCATGCGGGGCTGGCTTTGTCGGAGGAAGTGGAAGATCATTGTTCAGGACTATATCTGCTCTCCTCACGCTGAGAGCATGAGGAAGAGGAACCAGATTGTCTTCAACATGGTGGAGGCAGAGACAGAGTATGTAAATACATTATGTCTAGCACAGTACAGTAGTACCCGCTATTGAAAAGTTGTCACTACACATGATGTTATCTCACTTACTGTGTAGGCTGTGGCTCAGGACAGGATGCTCTTCTGTAGGTCTTATACTATTTGATGATAAACCTAAGAATATAGACATGGACCAAAGTGGATACCAATTCAATTCTAACTCAGAGAGCAGGAATGAGTTGTGACAGTACTGGATGGACTGTGTCATTGTGATCAAACACCTTGATTTGATTAATTTGAGAGTTGAGATCCGTTTGCCAAAAGCAATGTGTGAACCATTAACCTGTTCTCCTTTCACAAATGGAAGCTCATTTTTTCAGTCGGGTATGGCATTTATTGTAATACACTTCAAAATTGTTTTATGTTGCAAATCACAACTTGCATGTTACAAATTGAGTGAATTTGTGATTCTGGTGAGTTCAAAAGATATTTTCACCCCAGGAAATGTTGAGATGTGATAATTAATATGCACGTGTCCTTCACTATTCATGAAACTCTCCTATAATAAAACCATGCAGGGCATTCTCATTGGAAAATTATATATTTATAATCCAGGTCAAACCTCCGTTTCTGTCTGTTTGTGTGTGATGGCAGGTATGTCCACCAACTCTACATCCTGGTCAACTGTTTCCTTAGACCTCTGAGGATGGCTGCCAGCTCTAAGAAGCCTCCCATCAGCCATGACGATGTCAGCAGCGTCTTCTTGAACAGGTGGTGTAGGGTTTGTGATTAACCATCTGTTAGTCATTTAACTGAATCACTGACGTGTGGAGGCACAAAAAATGACAGATACTAAACAATAAAACCTCTTTTGTCATTTTTTTCACACTGCATCTTCACTGTGACTTCAGTGAGACCATTATGTTTCTACATGAGATTTTCCATCAAGGCTTGAAGGCGAGAATCGCCAATTGGCCGACTCTGGTGCTGGGTAAGCTGTTACTTGACACGCACATAGACACTGCATGCATGTGCTCTGCAGCCACTCGCTGACCTCAAGGTCAGGTTTTCAGTGCTTCTCCACATCTCGTTAGTCTCATTCAAACGTCAGCCTTGATGTCTTAGTGCACCCATTCTCTCGCACACACGCACTCATTTCCCTATCTTAGTCCACAACACGCACGCTCATTGTCTTGACAGACAATGACCACCCAGACTAGAAGGCATCCGCAATTTCTCCTAAAACAGAAGCCCCCTCAACAGATAAGCATCACCCAGGAGACCGACTGCTGAAAGACGGGGCAGCAAATTACTTGTGACAAATTCAGAAAGGGAAGGGTTTGCTGATTAAACATGTCACCCTTATCTGAGTCACTGTTTCAGGCAGGAACCAAGTGTAGATTTTTGACCAACACTATGTTTTACATCAAATCAATTTCTAGAGTATTTTCAGTTCTCTCTTTTTTTTTTTTATATTAATATTGTTATCAAATTATTCAGCTTCCAACATAACATGGCTTGAACCTGCACAGACTATGCGTTGATATTTCATACAGTATAATAAAGACACTTTTACACCGTCCATATTGCAACTATACATACATTATAGTTATAGTTATACATTTTTGTGCCTGTGCAGATGATTCAGTATTTGCTTGTTCACGTTTCTGAAAGCTCAAATTAAGACAAATGGCTGTTGAACTCTAAAAAAATTAAATTGGGAGCTGCATTCCTGGACTTGTACCCTGACGTGACTTATATGCACGTGACGATATGTGGTCCAGACTGTAAGTGATTGGACAATTATACATTTTTGCCTGTGCTTTATATGTGTATGTATATGTGTGTGTGTGTGTGTGTGTTTGTTTTTAGCTGACCTGTTCGACATCCTGTTGCCAATGTTGAACATCTATCAGGAGTTTGTGCGAAACCATCAGTACAGCCTGCAGGTTTTGGCCAACTGTAAGCAGAACAGAGACTTTGACAAGCTGCTGAAACAGTATGAGTCCAATGCTGCCTGTGAGGGAAGGATGCTCGAGACCTTCCTCACATATCCCATGTTCCAGGTAGACCATGAGCAGCACCTCACAATCATTTTCTAAACATACAGTACCATAACACAAATGTAAGCTATCCATATTTATTCTTACCTCCATATATTCATACATTTGACAAGTTTTTTCCCTGCTTTTGTCTCCTAATAGATTCCCAGATACATAATCACCTTGCATGAGTTATTGGCACACACACCTCATGAACATGTGGAGCGTAAAAGTCTTGAATTTGCTAAGTCCAAGTTAGAGGAACTGTCCAGGTATGTGGAGGGTTGTCAGAGTCCTTAGGCTTCCTGATACATCTTGAATATCAGAATATTGAACTAGCTGCCATGTCTGTGTGTGGCCAGAGTAATGCACGATGAGGTGAGTGACACGGAGAACATCCGGAAGAACTTGGCCATAGAAAGGATGATAGTGGAGGGCTGCGACATCCTGCTGGACACCAGCCAGACCTTCGTCAGGCAGGGTGAGCCTTCATCAGCTCACAGCATGGCTCAACACACAACAAATCTCTGGAGGTTTACTTGACAGGAAGACATTCCTGCCTGTCAACTTGTGATCTGAGAGCACAGCCACGGTACCTTGGTGGAGCTCAGTCACTGAATCATGACAGTAGATTTGGCTCTCTGTCAGCTTTCCCCTAGTAAAAAAAAGTGGTTCTTTAAATTGGTTGTGGTGCTCAATGCTAAGAGTTTTCTGAGAAGAAGTAAAATCATTTATCTATTAGCAAGAAAAAGCCTTAAAGGACTAGTACCAAGTACTTTAAAATGAAGTGTTTTGCTTTGTAGTGTTGTAACTTGGTATGATCAAACAAATGCAACACTGTGCAGATGTTTTAGGCACTTTAGATGTTTTAGATTCTCATCACACAACAACTTCAGGTGTCAGATTGATCCCAGGTTCACTGTGCAGAAAGACAAGCCCATAAGGAACCCACCAGAGCTCATGAAGAGCTCATTTGAGTGGCATAAGAACCAGGAATCCTGCAGCGATGGTCGGACCCCCGCAGAGCCCTGGTCCCATCAGTCTGGGATCAAATGAAGAAACCTGAAGTGACATGTGGTTAATGTGACACTAGTTTAACCCTTAATCCCTTAATCTTTATTCTGTTGAACTGTTCTTGAGAAATGCACTAAATCTATATCTGTGCTATTGTAAACCAAGAAGTATTCTAATTTCTGCGATGTGGAAAAAGCTCAAAAGCTAAGCTACTTGCTGTTTCCAATTAATCTGATTAATCAAAATCAATTAGACAAAGTCAGAGGAAAATTTGGACTTAATGGTATTCCCTACTGAATGTGCATACTTGCTAAAACAAAGTGCCTTAAGGCTCCACAGGAGATCAGCTTGTGGTTTTCAGGAGGTAGGTGAGTAACTGGTCAGGAAATGAAATGCTGACACCTGTTGTGACAGTGAATTACTTCTACTGATCCAAGTCTCCTGCCTGTTTTTTTTAAATCCTTCACTAAATCTGCCTCTAATAGTCTCCTCCTTCATTTTTTTTTATCTATATTGCTCTGCCACATGAACATCAAGGCATCTGAGCACTGAGCTCACGAATGTTGGACACATGCATGTCTACACCACTGCAAATGCTTATCTAAACCAGCCCTCGGCTTAGTGTCAGTTTAATGAAATGTAATGTAATCCTGTGTCACTCCTGCATTTCAGGGTCTCTGATCCAGCTGCCATCGGTGGAGCGAGGGAAGCTAAGTAAAGTTCGTTTGGGCTCTCTCTCTTTGAAGAAGGAAGGGGAAAGGCAGTGCTTCCTCTTTACTAAACATTTTCTTGTCTGCACACGCAGCTCTGGAGGAAAACTGCACCTTCTCAAGGTGAGAACATTAATACCACGACATTAGGTTTAACAATATGTCAGAGAGAAAAATGATTTTGTAAACCAGCAATATCTTAAATGACAATAAACAACTGTGCACATTTTCTTTTAAACTCTTGCAGCAAGGTGGAGTTTTGTCCCTAATTGACTGCACACTTATAGAGGAACCAGATGCCAGTGATGAGGAGTGTAAGTGTACGACATCTACTGTATGAAACCTCTATAAGCATGTACATGTTGGCTGACACACAGGCAGCTCTTACTGGCTCATTTAGGCCCTTCAGCATTCATGGAGGTTAATTGGGTGTCACATGGTAAGTGTCCAGAAAGGACTTATCTTTAAATATCAGATGCTGACCTCCGTTAAATGTCAGGTTTTGATCTTTTAAAATTACAGATCCTTTTTTTTTTTTCAAAACACACACACACACACACGTACACACAGACACACACCACACACACACAGACACACAACACACGTGCTGAGATAATCACATGTGTACACTTGCCTTCTACACACCTTTACACATTAGCCTCTGGGGTTCATAGAATGCAGGTCTGCTTAATTAACCCTCTGTGTGTGTGTGTGTGTGTGTGTGTGTGTGTGTGTGTGTTCACAAACATTTTTTAAACAATCTTAATCTTTAAGTGGTGTGTTGAGCGGTAAAAAGCTTTTACTTCTCCTCGTACAGCTAAAGCCAGTGGTCAGGTGTTTGGTCAGCTGGACTTTAAGCTTGTAGTAGAGCCATCGGACTCCCCTTCGTTCACTGTGGTGTTACTGGCGCCATCACGGCAAGAGAAGGCAGCATGGACCAGTGATATTAGCCAGGTATGACTACGCAAAGTCACACAAACACACTCTGAGACAAAAACAGAATAACAAGAACCTCCAAATAGCGAGAGCACGTCTCCGCTGGGCATTGAGAAGGCTTAGTGATAAGTAAACACAGACATGGGCGCAGTCCTCCAGGGGCAAGTTCAGCTCACTGCCTCAGTACTTCACAAACACAGTAGCACTATACAAGCATGTCAGACTGTATTAATTCTTATCAGGAAAAAAAACATGGCTTCTTTTTTTTTTGACATCAGTTTCTTATCATCTAGACTTGGAGCACACAGATAAAAAAAAATGAGTGCCATGAAAATGATTACGAAATAAGTCTAGAGGAATTTTATGATGTTGCAGGCTGTTTTAAATACTCTTTCAACAAGCAAAAATGAAAACTATTTGCAAATATTCTCACTTTCTCACTTCTCCTGCTGTCTGTCTTTGACTTTATTCTCTCACTACTTACCCTCCTTTTCTCTCTGTAGTGTATTGATAATATTCGCTGTAATGGCTTGATGACTAGTGTATTTGAGGAGAACTCCAAAGTCACTGTGCCTCACATGATTAAGTAAGTATGTTTGTGTGTGTGGAGCAGAGCACCCATCTCTTAATGCCAGTGTTTGTTTATAAATCACTTGGGTGAAAATGTTACAGTTGTGTTGGTGTAAGCAGTAACCTGTTGTTATGTATTATGCTTTTTTTTATATTCATTTAGCTGTTAGTGAGATCTGCTCAAAATATTATTTGGTATTTCCTCTTAATTTTGTCCTCCTTTTTTGAAATATGTGGGTTATATATTCTTTTCTCTTTTACATGGCTGTTTTTGCTCAGCTACTTTCATAACCTTTTCCTTGCTTAGGAGCCCAACAGTCACCCATGCTCGGTTGTGTGTGTGTGTGTGTGTGTGTTCGTGTATGTGTGTATCTATCAGATCCGATGTGCGTCTCCATAAAGATGATGTTGACATTTGCTTCAGTAAGACCCTCAACTCCTGCAAGGTCCCCCAGATCCGCTATGCCAGCGTGGAGCGGCTGCTGGAGAGGCTGACCGACCTGCGTTTCCTCTCCATAGACTTCCTCAACACCTTCCTGCACACATACAGGATCTTCACCACGGCAACGGTGGTCATCGACAAACTGGCCGACATCTACAAGAAGCCCTTCTCCTCCATACCTATCAGGTCATACAAGGCATACATACAAATAAACACTTACAGACAGAAATCACACATACTGCACACACTCATTGTGTGCCATTACCAAGGAGGCAATGGCATCTCATGAATCTTCACTGAATGTATTTTTTCACTGCTGAAGATTCAGTCTTTTGGACTCAGTGGGTAACGTCCACCTCTGTCCATGAAGTTAAATACTGTTAATACTGGCTGAAATGCACACCCAACAGTGTATGGATGCCAGGAGAACATATGCTACCACGAGGTTTTTGGCACAGGAATATATTACCAGTTGAACACATTTCTCTCGCTCTCTTTCTCTTATTTTCTGGTGTTTTCTCTCTCTGGCGGCATCAGAAATGGTTGTTTATAGTGCTTAATCTGATTTACTCTCACTTTTCGACTGGAGATGCTCAGTGCTTTTCTGTGCCCAATTTCCCATGGCCTGTGGCCTCCTTCACTGGAAGACAACGGGGGGGGGGGGCAGGGGCAGAAATGTGAAGAAATGCTGGGGCCATGTGGTGGAGCTTTCTTAAACTAAAAGGATTTTTGCCTTTGATGCTCTACTGGCCCAAGTGTCCTTCTATTCAACCCTACTTAATTTTCTTTCCTTCAATTTGCAGAGAAACTGTAGAAACAAACTATTCCCATAATTTGTTTATTATTTAGATGTTTTTTGTGTCATTCCTGTGTATTTATCTATTAGATCTTTTATATTTTACCTTGATGTTATTTTTAATTGTTCTATTGACACAGACTAGCATTCTGTAATCTATTAGATTGACCCTTGATTCTTCAACCTTGATAGTTTCAGCAAACTATCGTTATGAACACACATAATTACAAAGACTCATAGCTTTCGGTGTCCTATATGCACTGGATTTTTCTCCCTTGTGGTCAGTGTATGTTGCTGTGTAGGACACTGCTGCCTCCGCTTCATGTCAAACACTTCTCCTGGTTCAGTTATCATCCTTCCATCATTTTTCCTCAATCCATCTCCTTATCTCTGTCACATTTCCTGCCTGCAGTTTCATGTCTCAATCCACCCATCACACCTTCCATTTAATAATTTTTCTGTCATCCATCTCCATGTCCCTTCCAACTACAGGGCCCAGTACCACTCATTTGACCGTCTGTCCATCTCATCCTTCTGTCCTGACTACAGCCTGAAGATCAAGAAGATAGCCATGGATCAGTCAAAGTAACCAACCGTTCTCTCTCTATCTTCCTTTTTACTTCCTCTTTCCATCTTTCCCTGACGTTCTTCGTCTCCTCCGGTCTTGGTCTAATACTTCAATGATGCATGACTTTCCTTTCTACTTTGACCTTTTAATCTACCTACTATTTTTCTCTTTATATGAATGAATACCAACAGCTCACTAGGGCTTTTAATTCCACCAGTTTGAAACATTTTAGGATGAGAATACATAGAAAGGAATGACAAAAGGGAAAATGTTTTGGAGTCTTCAATCTGCAGCGGGTCTGTAGCATGTTTTCTCACTGGAACGTTACTTCATTAGGATTGTTCTGTGCTCGACGTAGCCATAATGAGCCCTTTTGTCATTCCTCTGCTTTGTCCACTTTGTATCCATCTCATAAGCATCTTCTGCTGCTTGCTTGCTCTTATGGCACTGCTTGCTTCAAGGTTCTTCGGCATTCCTTCCATCTCCTTTTAATATATTTCTGCTTTCTCTATCCTGCTGTCATTTCTCCCTCTCGTTTTTCAATCTGGGATGCAATTTGTTCATTGCTGCTGAAAAAGAGCCTTGAGTGAATAAATGATGAAGGTGTTTATCGATGCATGATGATTTACTCCTCCCTTGAAATAGCTCTATACACACGACTCTCTGAGCAGTGTTAATCTGCAACAAAATGGTGTTTTTTAAAAAACGTTTTTTGTATTTATCAAATTTACATTAAAAAAACAGCCTGGTGAGAGTTTTCAGAGTGAACCATTACCACAACAGCTAGCTAAGGAGCTGTGTAGTCTGGTGAGGATTCACATTACATGTTAAATTACTTATTGTTAATTAAAAGCAGGAGAGCTGGTACACAAAGGTCTGACGTTCCTGCACTGTTCCTCTTATGTTCCTTTTAAAATACATTAAATTAAAGCTAAAAGTCTTTGGAATCACAAATACATTATTTTATTTCTCACCCATTTTGATGGAGGACGGACACAGATCAGACTGAGATCTTACTGGTTAACACATTCAGATTCAGTTTGAATAACTTCATTAACTAAATTCCCTAAATTTAAAACTGAATCCCTGAAGATTACCCAGTAAAATCACATGGTTCAACACTCTTCTTTGTGAATTCTGATTGTGTCATTTTATTTTGATCCTAATCAAACATTTATTCCTAATACAGGAACTTTGTGTGACAAAATCCATCTGCTAATGAACCATTACAGTTTGGTGCATAGAGACTAGCAAGGTCTTAAAGCTGCTACAATTACATGTTTCCTTTTCATCTATTTCCCCTTTTCCCTGAACTCTCCCTTTATTGCTTTTCTAATATCCTATTATTTCCTAACATATTGCTTTTTCTCCACCCCAGGTCCTTGGAGCTGTTCTTTGCCACCAATCAGAATAACAGAGGCGGTGAGCACATAAACGACAAATCTCCTCGTCTCTGCCGCAAGTTCTCCTCTCCTCCTCCTCTATCCATATCGTCCCACACCTCTTCCCCTGTCAGAACACGAAAGCTTTCCCTCCACTCCCCCATCACTGCCAGGGTTGGAGGCCTTGATCTGACCAGTCCTCTGTCAAACTCCACGGTCAACCATAACACTTCCCAGTCTGCTGCCAGTAGCCCCACATCTGCCCAGACCCCCCAGACGCCTCAGACTCCGACTCCAACTGCCTCCTCTTCTCCTCCTCCATCTTCCACCTCTCCCCCACCCAACAACTCCAAATCACCGCAGGACCAAGTACCCCCCACTCCTTCTTCCCCGGACCAGAATCCCTGTCCGAGCGCAGAGGGGGAGGAGGTGCCGCGGATCGACCCTTTCTGTGGAAAACTGCGCCGGAGCATCCGCAGAGGTACAGTACGTTATAATTCCTGCACAAATACCGTGTAAAAACATATATGGGTAATGTCCAGAACATTAGGGCTGGGTTTAGTCAAAATGTGTCCATACTGTCATGTTTCAATTCACTGTGTGCCTGCAAGTTCAAAATGTAAACATATATATTTATTATCTACTGTGGAAACCTTCTAGCCATGTTCTGTAAGTATATAAGCTCTATAGTGAAATGACTGTAAATTTAAGTATAAAGCTTTATTGGATGAAATACCACTTGCTGAAATAATTATTAAGAGCTGGAGGTCACTCATCAAATGGCACAGTGTGAAGTGTTCCCTATAAGAGTAGAGCAGGCGCCTGGTGGGACGTCATTATCTCCTTTCATTTGTGTGCTTGAGTCAGCTAAACCTACTACAAGTACAGTATCGGATCTTCTGAAAATGGTGTTGAAACAGCTATTTCCGACTGAAGAGATAGTGTTAGGGCATCTGAAGCAGCATAGCAAGAACAAGCTGCAGTTAGACACACATATTGTGCGTGTGTGTGTGTGTGTGTGTGTGTGTGTGTGTGTGTGTGTGCGCGCAAGAGTGTGTTCATGTGTTACAGCTGTTAACTGCTGTCAAGGAGCAGAGTTGACATTAATACCAGTCACTCTCACCTCCGAGTGTTTCTCAGTTTCTTTAGCACCTCATCACTTATAAGGTGTTTATATGTTTTGATGTACATACAGTTATTTGCATATTTTGTCTGCCCTCTCGCTTGGCCTTTCTCTTTCACAGACGCATTAGCAGTGTGAAATTCTTAGCATACATTGACGAGTCATCAGGTGAAACATCTCAGTTTGAAAGAGTCAGTCTCTATCTTTCTATCATTTTTATCTAGATGAAGTTTGTTTGAATGGAACAACAGATTTATCTCCAAAACAAAAGATCAGGATGCATAAGCAGGAACAGTCACATCTCAGGAAGGCTCCAGGCACTCCGGTACTGAAAATGGACAGGTGACTAATTAAAGGGAAACCCTGAGTAAATTAGTACAGAGATGAATAATGGCTGTACATCAGTCATGAGGGGGGTCACTGAATGTAGACTAAACATATTCTATGCCATGGCCAACAGATCTAAATCCAAGTGTACACCTGTGGGAGACTGTTGATCAATTTGTCAAACAGCATTGTCCTCAGCCTGACAATCAATAACAAAGGCAACCAAAGCTGTTCTGGAGGCTTGTGTTGCTCAACATTTCCTATCTATCTATCTATCTATCTATCTATCTATCGGTCTGTCGGTCTGTCGGTCTGTCGGTCTGTCGGTCGGTCTGTCTGTCTGTCTGTCTGTCTGTCTGTCTGTCTGTCTGTCTGTCTGTCTGTCGGTCTGTCGGTCTGTCGGTCTGTCGGTCTGTCGGTCTGTCTCTGAAGTGCACATCCAGAAGTTAGTATGTATTTGAGTTTAACAAAATTGAAGGAAGTCTGAGTGGACATTTGCCAAATGAATCCAATATCAAAAACAGACATGTTCCATTTTCATTTGTTCTCAATTCCTCAGTCACATAAAAGCATTTGACTGCATGTCGTACTGTGTATGATTGTGTATATGACCAATAAAATAAAGTAAAAAAACAGTCAAATACAGTTCTCCTCCCATAGGGCAACAGCCACACACCCCCACCATAGCCATCATCATCACCACCTCATTATTGTTCTTGTCATTCTCCTCTCTCTCGTTTAGCTGTGCTGGAATCAGTGTCACTGGAGAAAATCATCCCGGAGTCTCCTCAGAGCAGTGAAGCAGGAGACATGTCTCCATGTCGCTCCCCTTCCACACCTCGACACCTCCGCTACAGACAGCCTGGAGGTAAGACTGTGTGTGTGTGTGTGGTTTACGACTCATAATTAGACCACAATGCCACAGTCAGAGGCCTCTGCAGTGGGCAGTGCAGTGCCCACTAAGTGCATTGTGCAGAGCCAGAGTCAGGCAAAGATCCCCAACCCTGGAGGCTGACATCTTTAGTGCAGCAGTATAATACCAAACTCAACACTAGACCAGGGCATAAATGGGCCCAGTGTGTTCGTGAGGGTGTGTAAAAGTTTCTTGGGATGGTTTTCCATGAAGTGGACCCAGTTAAATAGACTGTTTGAACACTAAAGAGAGTGGATCCTGTATGTAGGGCAGCTGCAGAGGCAACATGATGATGGTGATGGTGTGTTTAGTGGTAAAGGTGATATGATCACAGATTTATAAAGACGATGTTAGGCACCTGCAGTGTGTGTATGACAATATGACAGTGTTGATAAGGACAAAAACACAGTAATGTGCTGGTTCCAATAATCGGTTTTTATAGGTCTTCTACATGAATGATGAGGCAAACAGTTTTGTCCATGCATATAAACTTTTATGAATATTTCACTTAAGATTTTCAAGCAAATATATCATATATCAGCCATGTTATTATCAATGAGGTGAATAAAACTGAAACTGTGGTTACTATGAAAATATATGAATAATCAATTATTAATACAAATGGATGTTTTATTTTCTTGTCATTTCAATCATGTTTCTTTATTATCAAAAGAAAATAAATTTTTATTGATTTTATTTTATTGATTCTTTTGCCTAGAAGCTCTCAGTGGTAAAAATATTGACAGCACTGTTGGTTTTGACGATTGTTTGTGTGTCTGCAGTTCAGTCAGGGGAGAACTCCCGCTGCTCAGTCTCTCCTGCCTCAGCCTTTGCTATTGCTACAGCTGCAGCAGGACATGGTACACCACCAGGTACACACACACACACACACACACACACACACTAATCAGACATACTGCAAATCTTCAGAATAAAGTTGTGAGTTGTTCAGAGTGAATGGAAGTAAGCTGTGGTCTGTAATTATAGCTGAAGTAACATGGCTGCTACACAAGTGACTCTAATACACAAAATAGTCGACAGTAGAGTGTTAGAGTATTCATTAATCAGTTAATTTGAAAGATTATATTTAATTTACTTAATTTAAAAACTTTTCAGCCACTGATGAATCTTGTTTTTTTTGGTAATTGCAGTAAAGTCCCAGATCATCAATGTAAGTTTAATATTTATCACACACGAATCTCTCTGGCTCTCTTTTTTTCTTTTTTAATTTTACTTTTCACTCCAGTGTTTACTAACTCTGAAAAAACTTGTGACAAAGAGTTCATCATCCGCCGAGCTGCAACTAACAGAGTCCTCAACGTGCTGCGCCACTGGGTCTCCAAACACTCACAGGTCTGTCTGCACCCACGGGTGTCGGTTTGTGTGGTGTCCCCTGTTTTGCTGGCGTGATCGAGCCTGCGGTCTCATTAAAGCAGGTGTCTGAAGCTTCTCTCTCTGCTCTGATGCTCTCACTTGAGCACGTAAACAGCCTCATGCACATAGACACACGCAGCATTTTGTTGCTATGTCAGTTGGACAAACAGCTCAGCAGCCTCAGTCCACCTACAGCTTCTGCTTAACAGCTAGTGTTGCCTCTAATGAACGAAATATCAAGGTAATTGCCTGACTCCCTGTGTAGAGGTCCTTCCAGTCTGACTGCATCGATCTGTTTTATGTGTTTTTCTTCAATAATACAAATCGTTGTGATGACAGGCCAGCTTTAGCCTGCTTATTAACACACAGGCCAGCACAAACACACACACATATACACCCACTCACATTTTTGTTTTGGACACCATAAAAAGACGGAGCTTGTTAAAGCCGACCTTTGAACAGGAGTTAAATTGGGGTGGGAGGGACAGGGAAATTCAGGAGGAGAAGAAAGTGCAAAGACTGGAAGAAATGAGGAGATTCAGGAAGAACAGCATGATAATTGGTCAGATTTGGGCAGACAAGAAGACATAATCACCAGAGGACTATGGTCTCTGTCTTGTACTTCTATTTAAGGCGATATGACAACATATATACATGAAACGGCATTAAATCGAACCATCATACAGTATATTTTACCATTGTTTTATATTGTGTGGTGGCTGTTTGTTTAGTTTGCTTTACTTTTACCTACATAATTACTGCAGTACAACTTCTTGTGCAGTGTGGGTGAAGTAAAACCATTGGGACAGCTTGTGCAATGTGGTCTGCTTTACTGAGCAGCAGAACAGTTGGACAACACAGCGCTGACAGTAAAAATAATACATCCACAGTATTAGAATGTATCAGTGTGCTAGTCTATAAATAAAATATTCAGATAGCACAGAACTATGCAGTTCCTCCATTTAAGCTGAAAAACACAAATGGACAAAATTACCATCATCAAGTAAACAAAGTTAAATATCCCCATAAACAACATTAACCTAAGGTACAAAATAAATTACTTTCTCAACCAATCAATTGTCACAAAGAATATAAATATCTAAATGAAACTTTAAAATTTCAATGATCAATTTAAGCGTTAAAGATATTTTGATTAGCTTCTGTGTCAATGTGGTTTTAGGATTTAGATCAGAATTAGGTTTGGGTCAGCGTTTGGATACTACCTAGTAGTGAAACCCAAGCTAAAGTTTATTTGTGTGTGTGTGTGCTCAGGACTTTGAGATGAATGGGGAGCTGAAGATGTCGGTGATCTGTCTCTTGGAGGAGGTGCTCAGAGATCCAGACCTTCTGCCCCAGGAGAGAAAAGCTACGGCCAACATACTAAGGTGAAGCACACGCACAAATAGACACGTAAATATGCAACCACACAAACATGTAACACACATAACAAACATCTAAATATGATGTTTTAAAGCTTAAATGTCTTGCCTTTATGATTAAAATATCATAAAACACCCCCTTATTATTACTATATTCTAATATTTCTACTCCTCTGTGTCTCCTAGTGCCCTTTCTCAGGATGAGCAAGAAGATGCCCAACTGAGGATAGAGGACATTTTGCAGATGGTAGGCTCATAAAATCTCCAAATAACTTTTTTGGTTAGAGTCAGTGAACATATCTTTTTTGTTTTTAGGATTTATTACTCTGTTGGCTCAGATCATTTCCAGTATAAAATGAGCAATACTACATTTTACTGCATAATGTAAATCTTTTGTTATTGCACACTCACTGACTACTACAGTTTTTAATTTGAATTTGAATTTTTATGTTATTCGCTATGGGATGACTTGGGTTTATGAAACTGGCCTCCCTAGTGTACTTAAACCTTGTTACACCCCTCCCCCCCACGTGCTTTAATTTCCTTGTTATCTCCCTTTACCAGCTCAAAGAAATGAAAACAGGAGTCCCGAGTAATCCTGGTTAGTTGTCTGGGATTAATAATGACTGGGATTCACAGACACATATTGTCTTTGTAAGATGTGGAAAATCCTTTGTCAGTGCACTGTGTCCTATCATGCAGACGGGATGGGTAGATACACTCCCTGCTGACTGTGACGGCCTCCAAGAAACTGTCAACTGCCTTAAAACAGATTCATAACATCAAGTCTACCAGTTAGACATTTAAATGTTTTTATTTTATTATAGGCGTGTTTATTATTATATTTCTTATTTGTGTTATGGTGTAAAAATGTGTTTTCATATGACTCTGTATATGTGTGTGTGTGTGTGTGTGTGTGTATGTTCATATGTCCATGTGTGTGTTTTTAGGCGGACTGTCCAAAGGCAGAGTGTTTTGAGTCGCTCTCTGCGATGGAGCTGGCTGAGCAGATCACTCTGCTGGATCACATCGTCTTCAGGAGCATTCCTTATGAGTCAGTGTCCTCATAATCCTCTCACCCTGTGATCTGCATCAGGCCAAAAAGAACTGAATCACTTTTATAGATGCTGCTTATTGTGTGATCATGGCATTGCATTTCAACATTACAACCCAAATGTATTTTTGTTTTATTTGAAAACGCTCGATTTGCTTAGTATGAATTGACTTGTATCATATTGGCATCACTGTGTAGTAAACTGCAGATGTGGGGAAGGTTTGGATTCGATGTATTTCACTAATATTTTTTCCATTCTGTAGCATTAATTTACTCCAATTCATATGTTGTGGGATTATTATGCTTTGTTTTAGTGAGAGTGTCTCATTTGGATTTATGACATGTCTGTTCTTTTATCAGAGAGTTCCTGGGCCAGGGTTGGATGAAGATTGATAAGACAGAAAGGACGCCCTACATTATGAAGACCAGTCAGCACTTCAATGATGTAAGTTCCTTCATTGTCTTTGAGCACCTTTTTCTTCCTGACTCTTTTCATAAATATCCAGCATGTGTCGTATTTATTTATTTCTTTTGAAGATGAGTAACCTGGTGGCATCACAGATTATGACCCATACTGATGTGGGCTCGAGGGCCAACTCCATAGAGAAGTGGGTTGCGGTGGCTGACATCTGTCGCTGTCTTAACAACTACAACGGGGTCTTGGAGATCACATCTGCACTAAATCGTAGTGCCATCTACCGTCTGAAGAAGACCTGGGCTAAAGTCAGCAAACAGGTGGAAATATTCTCTGTATAATAAGATCTCAAATCTGTGTCCTACTGGTAGAACTGATGTCAGCAGAGAGTTCAGAGAAAGGCATTTAGTATTTAGTTCATAGTAATATGTTTAAATTATTTTGTATGCATGTATGTGTTCGTCATCTCGTCCAGACTAAAGCCTTGATGGACAAACTGCAGAAAACTGTGTCTTCTGAGGGAAGATTTAAAAATCTGAGGGAGACCCTGAAAAAGTGAGACTTTCCATGTTTTCATTCATCCTCACAGTTTGAGACCATTATGTCCTGCACATTGTTCCTTCACGCATCACACTTTTCTGTCTTTCTGCAGCTGCAACCCTCCATGTGTGCCATATCTGGGAATGTATCTAACGGACCTGGCCTTCATTGAAGAGGGAACGCCAAATTTCACTGAGGAAGGTCTTGTTAACTTCTCCAAAATGAGGATGGTAGGCATGTAAATACATGAAAAATACAAAAAGGAAATGCATTACAGCTGCGCATGTACAGTCTCCACCTGTCAAATTAAACTCCTGTTTTCTGACTAGATATCCCACATCATCAGAGAGATCCGACAGTTCCAGCAGACTCCGTACAGGATAGAGCATCAAGCCAAGGTACTTTTCTGCAAACGCTTTGTAATAGGAAGTGCTTTATATTTCTCAAGAGCTTCACCAAAGCTGCCCTGATATCACTGAAATTACAGTACATTTAAAGGATGATAAATTACAAATTCTTTATTATATCCCAAATCTTATTCAGGTTCAAGTCTCAACTGGGGATTTAAAAATAATACCTTTTTTATGTTTTCCATCCAGGTGACCCAGTACCTTCTGGATAAGACCCTGATCATGGATGAGGACACGCTCTATGATCTCTCGCTAAAGATTGAGCCCAGGCTGCCTGCCTGAGATGCATTTGTTTGTGGCCAGTGGGAGCCTGTAAAAACTGGACCCCCCAAGGGCAACCCGCCCATATAATCGCATCAATCAGGAGGAAACTGGGAAGTATTGAGAGCAACATGGAAATAAGAGACTGATATAAGGGATATCTTGAGAGTTCAGTTTGAGGACAGTGGAGAAGTTTGAGAGTTTTAAAAGAGACTGATGAGTAGAGAATCTTTTTCTTCAAGAGAATAAAGGCAAGGAGCTTGGCTGCATTGTGTGAGGGTTTTGAGAAAATGACATGTCGCTATGTGTGCTCATTCCTCGGTGGAGAGTGTGATGCACCTGATATCGCACATCCTCAGACAGCCTGAGAATGGAGGAAAGACTGGCAGCATGGAGTGAATGCATGAAATACAATGGGTATAACAGAGATGTAGCATATACAGATAGCGCGGCAGAAAGACGTCAGAGCTTGTGTGTCTGTGCTATTGTCTTTGTTCTGTTGCCTGTTGCCATGTCTGTGGAGCAAGAGCCTCCGAAATGCTTTCTGTCATGATGACAACTGAATAACATTTGCATGATTTCAGCTTGGGATGTAACTGTCTAAATGGCCTTCAACCTGACCCCTGACCCCCCGACCCCCGACCCATAGCTTAGCTTACTTCACTCTTACCAGAGTGACTCTCTAAGCCACTATGCATCTGAAAGAAAGACACTAAAATGAAACACAGAAATAATTAAAAATAGAACCATTTGCTGTATTTTGATCAAGTGGCTGATTTTTCAATTGATGAAACAATTGTATATTTGTCTTTAGTCGACCTTTGTCTAAAGACTTCCCATGAAAATGGAGGACTCTTTTTTTTTTTTTTTTTTTTTTTTAAAAATGAATGATACAAAATTAAAAACTTTATCAGTGCCTTCCACTAGTGTAGGTCAATTTCCCTGGAATTTCTAATTTGCAAGCTACAAGCTTTATATAAATGATACGTACAAATCTTAAGAGTTCCTGAAAATTTGAGCTGCAGTTTTTCGGAAAACAGGTGGTGTAGACTAAATGGTAGCATGTCAGTGTGAACTCAGCAAAGTAACTGCAGCATTAGTGCGTCAGTAAATATCGCCCTCTAGTGTTTAAACATTGTTATGACCTTTACTGATCCAAAGCTTTTGTGACATTTATGTGCAATTTAATTTTTTGGGCTTTTACAAAGTGTCAGATCCTGACGTGTGTAATCAGGTCCCAGTGTGTGACTCTAAGTTGTCCATGTGGGCTGGGACAGTCTTTGCACTGAGATGTAGCTTGCTTGAGTGATAGTATGATCATTATTTGCCATGCTATTTATATAATCAGATACTGTATTTATACTATTTGTATATAGTGACTCCATACATATCATAAAATTAATGAAGAAATATTTTGAATTGCTATATGGTGGATATTTATTTTATTGTTGTTTTTTTGTTTTTTTTGTCTCCTCTGCTTTTATGTTGACTTCTAATTTTGCATCCCAGTCTCCTGTATTGCAAGAAAAATTTTAAGGTTAAAAAATGTAGCATTTAAATATTCTGAATTTGTTTTCTGTATTGCTGATGATGAGCATAGTTCTCCTGCATGCACGAAACAGCTGCATGTTGTGCATGTCTGACTGGATGCAACCTGTACCTCCCCCCTCTGCTTCTCTATATTAATATTGTCTCTGTACTGTAGCTGTCAGGAGGCTTCGTTAAAAGGTATAAAAACAATATTTTTTCCATTAGGTCTGGCACGTTCGTCTCTTAGTGTACCTCACAAAGTCAAGCATAGTCTTTGGGCCATTATGTATTGTTATGCAGACCTCAGTGAAAACAGAGATTTCCTCATAAACAATAACCTTGTTCCAGATTGATTAGAGGAAATCTTTTCAGGCTTTGCTTCTGGGAAAATTTGTCCTTTGCGCTGCGTCGATAATTCTGTGTCTGTTTTACATACGAGCTTGGGAATACAGGATGCTATGTTTGTATTGTAATATTATTTTGTGTATTTGTGTGTTTATTTATTTGTTTTCTATTTCCACTTGTAGGTGCAGGGGAAATAAATTCAACATGCCTTATGTGTTTGTGCATTTTCTTGGACTGTGTAATAACTTCAGTTATATTAAGTTACTTTGCTTCTGCTTCCTCCAGCAAGAACAGGCCTTTGTTGTACGTCCCCGTGTCAGTTGTTTTGCATGTGCGATGGTGCATCAAGACGTGCATCACATTCCATCTATGATACTGGATTAAACGCTGCAAAACTCTGGGTGACATAAGAAGAATTAACTTTGCATGTCACAGTTATTAACCCAGCAGAATCCAAGGACAGGCTACACAAAGGCATGTACACATGTTTTAAATGAAGACAAAATCCTCTTCAACAGGTGTTACTGAAATCTGGGCTTTTATCTTGTGCTGAGGTCTAACAATGAACACGCTTCCTTTTCTTTAGGATTCATCAACCCACTTGTACACAATCACTGACAAAGACCAGAGCTGTATTTTAAACCGGACTTTCTTGAGGTGTCAAATATGACACTGCTTTTGAAATTCTGAATAATTCTTTGTTTAGATTTTGCAAGTTACACATAAAGCCGCCCATCCTGCCACCCTGTGGTCATCAGTGACATTGCCTCTTTTTGCATCAGTTCAGGTAAAACCTGTGATTGAATCTGTTCCGTGTCTTAACTATTTCAGGCCTACAAGTGAAACTATAGCATGTGCAAAGTGTAATAAATGCACGATGATTTGATGAAGGAAGAGATTTCACTGGATTTTTTTTAAAATTTCATGGCTAGGTATGCATTCTGCCAGAGATATCCAACCTACCAGCTACAGTATATTACCAAAATGAAGTACAAAGATGAGAAGGAGAAGAAGTGACATCGCTATTTGTGTTTATTGCAGGAAATAATTGAAGGTGTGAGAAACAGTGAGACGGGCTAGACAGAGACAAAGGAAGTGAGTGAGAAAAGTGTCCTGGTGTGAATCTCAGACAAGTTGTACAAGGTGACAAAATCATTATTCAAAGTGTTGCCAAGTTGTTACTTTGGGATCTGTCTGTTTTTAGTGCAGACAAACTGTCTCTGATGTCAGTATTTGTCTCTCAGTAGGGGGTTAACTCCAAAGTGGCTTGTGTGTTATGAGGGACAGATGGATGGCAGTCAGCCGAGGTTTGTCACAGCATCATGAGTGTTACTTCTCAGCCCTTTCCAGTCAAAGACAGCAACCCACAGGCTTAGTGAAAATTAGTAACACTGGATTTGCACTATTGGAAAAAATGTTTAGTCAGTGATGAATATCTTGTTACCACAGCTAAAACAATAAGCATGTTTCTGTGGTGTTGTACAGCCTTGGGAATCTTTTCTCCACACCCTTCATGGTGTGATTGAAATGGACTTAGGATACAAACCTACACTCAAAACACGTGTGAAATACTGGCACAGTATAAGGAAGTGGATATTTTCTAAGCACAGTTTATTGTATATTGCTTTAGACAGATAAGGTGACCATGACCTACGTGTTGATCAGTTACCTACCCTCCTTTTGCATACCCAAATTAAACTAGCTAATACTACTTACATTTTAAGGGTTATGTTGATGAGCTCGGTATCATTGGAAAAGAAACACTTTCTAGTTTATTGTGACTATTCAAACACAGTTTCTACAGTTTCGGGCCCACAGTTGGGCCCAGGGTAGGTATGACCTACACTAGTATGTGTACACAATGTATTTTGTCCTCCAGCTGTTAAAGAAACATGTTTTTAGGTTCCACAATATTAAAAGCAACAGCTTAAGACGGCCTGGATAGGTTTAAGACTAATGAGTTATCACAGGTGTCATGTGTGAAGAAGTGCATATGATATAAAATGATAAAACCAAACAGTGTGTTTGTATGTACTGTGTATGTTTGTGGTGTGTGTGTGTGTGTGTGTGCATGTGTGAAGAGCAAGGCAGACATGCTGACTGACAGTAGAAAGAGGATTTTCAGATCTGTTGCCCATGAGAGGCTAATCCTGGGCCAGTGTCCCTCATCTCGCTCTCTCTCATCTCCTCTGATCTTGTCGCAGTTCTTCATTCTGCTCTTACTCTGCAGATCGAGCCTCTCTGGACTGAGCTGCAGGACACACACCTGCCGTCCTTCTCTCTTCAGCTAAACTCAGGTGAGTGATGGGTTCTTCTTCATAAATCCCCATTCATCACTTTTCCTTTGCTCATCTGTGTTTCCTTCCTGTCTGCATACATACTACAGGTGCAGAAGCTCTTGCATTAATGGTGCAAACTGACCCTTTAAAACTGTAAATATCATCCACAGGGGCATCATCTTATCTTTGAAAATGCATTTATATACAGTTACATTGTTGAGAGCATATGTAGAAAGATCTAATTAGAATTTCATAGATTTTGAATGTTTTGAATTGCCTGTAAAATAATAAAGCTTTGTTTCACAGCATGCAACAACATGCAACAACAGACTTCCATCGTTACATCAGCTATCTGAAGCTGGTTTTGTGCTCAGGAACATTTACTCTATGTGTACTCTATGTCCTGCACAGCAGCCACTTGCATTAGAGCTTCTTAGTCTGCCAGATATTAACAGGGACCAGCCACCTGTTGCCAGTGTCTTCAGTTTTCTGTTTATGAAAGCAGTAAACCTCAGTTATAAAAATCTCTCCAAACAAAACCCATTCAGATTTACAAAACATAATTTGTAGCATGTCTTTCCTTGTGTCCTGAAAGGTCAACATGTACAGGTGCCTCTTCTCATTACTAGCTTTCCTCACTTAATCATTAGTCTCTGAATCCCTGTAATCCTACATTTTCCACTCTCTTTACTCTTTAACTCCTCCCCTTGGACCTTAATCTGACCTTTAAACTCACTCCTTCATTTGGTTTCATCTGTCCTCTCTCCTCTCTCCACCCACACACACGCTTCTTCTCTGTTTTCTTCCTTTCGCTCTTGTGCAAGTTCAGCTGACCAGCCCAGTGTCAGAAAGGATGATATGTTGTCCTGGGCTGATTCCAGCTCTGAGCTGGTTCTCCAGCCATCCAACCTCACCATCTGCTAGGAGCAATACTGTGTTTGCATGTGTCAAGGGTGACCCATAGTTTAACACACGTACACGATGAAGTAAGAAAGAGCAATGCCACTGTGGCCACTGACAAACATATATTAAATATCTCTCTGTGTCCAATCACAAATCATCTGATCGCCTCAGCTGGTGACCAATCAGACGCCTTCTTTCTGCTTCTAGAATAATCTCCTCACACAGACTGCAGGTGTATCTGTTACTTAAGCGTTTGATAGCTTAATGCAATTAGTGGTCTGGCTAAGTGTCTATTTGTAAAGTTGTGTTTTCATTCGTCTTCATGTGAATGTTGATTACTCTCAAATAGATTACTAAGCAGTACGATGTATTATGTAAAAAGAATTGAAAGCATCATAGAGGTGTTTCTGCTGTGAAGTTCAGGCTTGGTCGGACTAATACCTCGACATGCTGCAGCGTACTGCACATAAACAACAACTGACATTTATAACTCTATTGGAGACCACGACAATTACCTCATTTAGTCCGGACATTTACAATTTGGCATCTTGTAACAAACTCAATTACAGTATAACTGAATCATGAGTTATAACTGAACTGAAATATGTAATTTGACAGAGAGCAGTGATGTGACAAAACTGACACAAACACTTTACACCAGCAAACCTGAAGCTGTGCATTTACTTTTTTTGGTAAATAAATCACACACATTTGTATTTAATGGAAATTCACCCTCTAAATTTAACCCTCTAACCAGGTGATAATCCAAACTACGTAACCATGGCAAACTCTTTCACTCGTATGATGTCTGGCCGTAATAAGGCTGTGCTTTTGGCCAGCATGGGAGCTGGCACACTGGCGTCTGGATACCTCTTCAGTGACAGCACTGCTGCTGTTGAGAGGAAGAGGCTGTTTCCACCCAGGTACATGTGTGTGAGTGTGTTTGTGTCTATGTGTGAGCTGTTTCAGTAATCACCCGACAATTTCACGATAACTCATGATCTTGTTTTAGTTTATTGTGCTATACATGCAAGAAACATTTAGATGTAAAGAGAGGTGAGACACTTTACATGCATTACCAGAAGTGTTTCTACGATATCAGCAGAAACAGGCTGTCATCTGCAGCTGGATAATTTCTTGGCAAAGCCTTCCTCTTGAATTGTAATGGCTGATGATAGCCGACACTGACAGAATGGAGAACATCTGTGTAACCTCCATTCTGTCCAAATATGAAATGAGAAATTGGATAAAGATTTCATTTTCTAATTTTCTGTTTCAAATTTAATAAAGAAAATTCTTTTTCTATGTACTTGGTAAAATAAGATTTTTGCTTTTTGGATAAATGGGAATGTAAATGAGAAGAAGAAAAGTTACATTATGTGATTGATCTATCCATTTTCATTCTTGTTTTCCTGTCTTGCACATGGATTATTTATGTATGCATTCAACCACAGTGACTGATGCTCATATTCTCATAATAGTGAAGGATAACTCAGGCAAACTAAGAAATGTTTGTCATTTAAGGGTGACATACTATGAAAACAACTCTACAGGTGCATCCAAATGCTAAGTTGATTGTTGGTAAATTTCTACAGTGCTGATTTCCCTGACTTGAGAAAGCACAACAACTGCATGGCGGTAGCCCTGACCCCAACCCTTTATGCACGTTTGAGGGACAAGGTAACCCCCAATAACTGGACCCTGGACCAATGCATCCAGACCGGGGTGGACAACCCTGGACACCCTTTCATCAAGACTGTGGGCATGGTAGCTGGAGATGAGGAGAGCTACGAGGTTTGGGATATAGTTGCCTGTGAGTTGTTGTGTCTTCATTCCTAAAATGGGGAAAATTGAATGTTTGATTTCTAATCCTCAGGTGTTTGCTGAGCTTTTCGATCCTGTTATCAAGGATAGACACAATGGCTTTGATCCTCGGACAATGAAGCACCCTACTGACCTCGATGCTTCCAAGGTTATAACGTTATTTCTCATTACTAGTTTGTTCTCTGTCACACATGGCCCATTAGTTCCTAGATCCACTCCTACATATAACGATCTAAACCTTTCTCTTCCTCATCCTCAGATCACCTCAGGAATGTTTGATGAGCGCTATGTGTTGTCATCTCGTGTCCGTACCGGTCGGAGCATCCGTGGACTGAGTCTTCCCCCTGGGTGCTCACGCGCTGAGCGCCGTGAAGTGGAGCGTGTGGTTGTAACAGCTCTGTCTGGTCTGAAAGGAGACCTGGCTGGACGCTACTACAGCCTGGGGGAGATGTCTGAAAGAGAGCAGCAACAGCTTATTGATGTTAGTGTACAATCACACACACACACACACACTAAAGGTCAGTTTTTTACAAATGAAATTTGCCATCTAATGTCCTCCTGATGCTGTCCCTTTACTGGCCAACCAGGAACATTTCCTGTTTGATAAACCAGTGTCACCTCTGCTCACGGCAGCTGGGATGGCCAGAGATTGGCCTGATGCCCGTGGGATCTGGTAAGAATCGGTGTCTAATGGAAATATTGCTGATTTTGTATCTTAGACGAAGCTGTGGTCACTGCATTATTTGCAGTAGTTGCCTACAGGAGCATAATGTAGCTATTGATAAAGGCATGACCAAACACTTGGCCAAGAGTGGAAAGAAGTGGATAACACAGAGAATCAGATTACACAGTAAAAAAAGAGATTATATAGAAAACACCGTGCTCCCATTGCTGTAAGGCTTAAACAAACTGAGACTCACTGCTCTAGTTATATGTGTTAAGTATTTTTGCATTAGTGTTACACAGCATGGAAATACTATTTTTTGTATATATTTAATAGTAGCACCCCAAAACTCACTTTTGCAGTTCCTCAAGACCCTTTTCAGACTTTTCATGCTGCTGTTCTGCACTGATTAATTTTCACTCTCCTCTGCAAATTCTCCAAATCGGTGTATTAGTCTGTCTTCCTGGTTGTCTCAGGCACAACAACGAGAAGAACTTCTTGATCTGGATCAATGAGGAGGACCACACAAGGATCATATCCATGGAGAAAGGAGGAAACATGAAGAAAGTGTTTGAAAGGTTCTGCAGAGGTCTTAAGCAGGTACATATGACTCTGTGTCTTCTTGTGCCACCATGGTCCATTGTGGATTTTTAAAATAATCTATATTTTTAATTAGCATATATCATATAAATCTGCAGCCTTGTACAACTATACTTGATATGTCTATCCAAAAAAAATCTAAATGGTCTTTTCTTATACCTTTAAGGTTGAGCACCTAATTCAGGAGAGAGGTTGGGAGTTTATGTGGAATGAGCGTCTGGGCTACATCCTCACCTGCCCCTCCAACCTGGGCACTGGGCTCAGGGCTGGTGTGCATATCCGCCTGCCCCTCCTCAGCAGGGTAATGCAGGAAATACACAGGCAGTTTAACTTATGTGACTGTACACACTGGGACAAATCTTCCATCCCATATGTTCTGATATCTGAAAATGAGTGTGATGTTTCTCATGTAGGATCCTCGCTTCAAAAAGATCCTGGACAACCTGAGGTTACAGAAGAGAGGCACAGGAGGTGTGGACACAGCGGCTACTGGAGACACCTTTGACATCTCTAACCTCGACCGTCTGGGCAAGTCAGAGGTAAAGACTCGAAGAGGAAGGCAGCGGCCACAGTAAAAGTAGAAATGAGCAGCAGGAACCCCAGCCAGAGGACAGCAGAGTTGCCCAGCAGGCGTGGACTGTGAATAACCACACCCCCTGCTGTTCTTTAATCTGTAATCCAGACAGGGACGTGTCAGGTGAGGTTGAAGGATGGCTGTTTCCTGAGCTTAGCCTTTCATGAAACACTTCCACAGTGGCTGTGTAACATCAGGTCCTACTACTCAAATGTGATGAAAGGTCACGTATGGTTAAGGTCAAGTGATAGTTTTTATTCCCAGTTGCACTAAAAGAGACAGGATTTGTCTACAAATCTACAGGCTCTGCAGGACTCTGCTGAACTTGGATGAGCCCATCTATGTCTTTATAGGACAATTACCAACAACCACCTGTCCTCTTCTGATACATTTTGATATTATGCTTTGATTCTTATTAAAAGCTGACAAATGATCTGTCGACTGCCTCTAAACCGCAGATACAATAAATTGTAAATAAGAAAAGTTCAAATCTGAGTTCAAATTATCGTCACTTTAACAGATCATGGAGAACCCTGGAATTAGGTCATTGTCAGGACTATAGTAGATCACTGCATGGATATTAATCCAAATGTAACCTGAACATCACTTGATTTATCCACAGGTTGAGCTGGTGCAATTAGTGATCGATGGTGTAAACTACCTAGTTGAATGTGAGAAGAGGTTGGAGAGAGGGCAAGACATCAAGATTCCCTCCCCCATCCCTCAGTTCAGGAAGTGATCTCCTCCGGTGCTGGGAATCCTGGAATAGAGCAGACGCTCCGACTGCTGGTCGGTAAACTGTTGGTCTTATGCCGTGTGTAGCACAATAACAATTTACTGTACATGCACAATAAATCCATTACATGTACATGAATTCTAAATACAATAAAATTCTCTTGATGAATGGAGATTTATTATTGGCAGATATTTTACAGTTTTCACTGTGTCTCAGTGGAAAACATTATTGAGGGTCTTTTACTTTACTGTCTTTCTACTTTCTGCTAATTTGTACTTTAATTACAGTACATTTAAAAGGGTTATAGTTTAAAGTCTACTGCACTACTATTTGAAGGTAGCTAGCAGTCCCATGAAATAGACATTTCCCCAGTAAATGTCCTCAGATAGTTGGGAAACCTCTAATCTATCTGAATGATCTGAATAATTCTTCCACAGCACAATGTGACAGGGATGAAATTAGAACGTCTCACCCATCATAAAGCCATAATAGCCATAAACAAATGCAAAACAAGGCTATAAACCAGAGCTGCATCTAGGTCAAACATAAACAAAAGCACAACCAAAGTTCACTTACACTTCACCTCCCACTGCCCTGCTCGTTCCTTCTCCTGCTCAGACAGACATGTTGTTTTCAGGCTATGGCTGGCTGCCAGACCTAATAAGATGGACCTATATTGGACAATAATGTCACAACCTTTGAAACACTATAATTAAATGCCGAACCCCCACATGTCCTGCACTATTACTCACAAAGAAGAGTATGTCTGCTGCAGCAAGTAAGTGTGGATTTTTTTGATGGTTTTTTTTTTTTTTATTGTCTAATCACCATGAAACAGAAAAGTACTCAGTGGATAAATAAAGGAATTTTAAAAAATGGCCAAATGATAGATTACTTTACAGCAGCTGGTAGCTGACCTGCCTCCTAAACTAGGTCTTTAATCCAGGGGTAAAGGGCCAAGCTGATTACTGACAGACACCACACAGGCCAAACAGGGGGTGGCTGGTCAGCACCATAATACAGCCAGTTTCATCTTATTTACATGAAGTGCGGATTATGCTTTACAAATAAATACATGAGAAATTAGTGTTTTAATTATTTGGGTGAATGGTCCTTTTAAATTCTGCAGCTCAGTGAGTCTTTCTGAGACACTTTTCCTTTTCTGGCAGCAGATTAGTGACGTAGATCTATTAATGCTATTAGAGATCTACACTAAAGAGCTCAGAAACTGTGTGAGTGTGTGTTAGTATAGAAATAATGCTGCAGTTATTATGAGGTTATATGTGGTAGCTGCTGAAAATGGATTTTAGTAAATAGCAAGATGCTTCACATAGAGTCAACTAAAGGAGTATCCCCTGTGGATAAGCTGTAAGCCATTCTGCCAAGGTCAAGCAGTTACATATTAATATTTCAGGTATTGGCAGATTCAGTCTCGGCTTCACAACAGAAGGAAATTCTCTGTACAAATGTGCAAAGGACAAATGTTTCACCTCAAGTTAAGTTAAGCAACCTCGTTGAAACTGCAGCTCCTTTAGAAAAGGCACCGTTGGTCAATCAGTAGAGAGCTATAAATCAACAAAGACATAACAGGAAGTCACACGTGACTTGAGACAAACGTTATTTGTTGGTGTTGAGCCAAGGCCGTGATGCTTTTGGAGACTATAAACAGCACAAGGAAGTGGATAATGTTCATTTGTTATAAGAGGTTTGACAAAACTTTCATTCTCTACACTTTCACATTTAAATCAAAGGCTCAAAATGAGGCTGTTCGTGTCTTTGTCTTTCATCTGTATGATGCTGTCAGCAGGTAAGATGAGCAATCAAACTAGAAATGCAGACAGAAATGGGATTTATTGTTGTCAGCCTCTGTGAATGTTTTGTGTTCTCCTCTGCCCACAGTGTACGGATTAAGGTGCTACACCTGCTGGGGTGCAAACCCTGCCAACTGCAACGACGTACGGACCTGCCCACGAAATTATAACCGCTGCTCCAGCACCATAGGCAAGTCTCATGTGGCTGTAATATTATGTGTTATACAGTATATGTTGCTCCAACAGGATCTTTGCTGTTGCATCAGTACATCTATGACTTATAACCTGTATACTCTGAACTGTAATTCTGCAGCTCATCATATATTTGAACTTATTTAAAGGAGCATTTCCTGTATTTCTCTGTTGCAGTTTCTGGAAATATGATTACCAAACACTGCATGATAAGTGCTATGTGTGAAAATTCTTATTCCGTGGGTGTCACGTGTTGTTCTGGAGACCTGTGTAATGGAGCAAAACACACTGGAGTCTTTGTCCCTCTCCTTCTACTGCCGGTAGCCATTATTACTGTCTTCATTTTTGAAACCTAAATCTTTATTTGCACATTCTCATGCTGTAAAAATCTGCTGTGGTGCTTTCACTGTTCGAAAGTGGGGGAACCATTCTGGTAATTAAAGAACTTTGAAATGTGTTTGAGGCCTTAAAGGTAGAATTCGAAACATAAAATCGTGGCAGACTGTTAAGAAGAATTATTATTTTTTGTATTCTGTATCTGTAATTATTCTTAGAATTACATGTATTATATAAAATCTGCTTTTTTATTCACTTAGGCATCTATCAGATATTGTATATTTTGAAATATGTGTACATATATATATATATATAGCATGTACTGAATATAAACATTTGTTACAGGATAAATAAATTTTTTGAAAACACTGATGCTTTTGCTGCACCTTTTTTCAGCCTGTATATATACTGTGAGGAATATACATCTTTTTGACTCCATTTAAACAGAAAAAAATAGTTTCAAACATGAAACTGCTTGTTTGTTTCTGAAATTACATTAATTTGAAAGGATACCGTGAATCATCCTGTGTGTAGTTAATGAAACCAGGCATTTGGGGGCAGTGTAGGAGAGTTAAAAATTAGTTGTGTCTAAATCTGATTCCTGTAACCAGTGAAATCCATTCATGAGTCTTCTATTACTACTATTAAAATATTATAGTGGAAGCTCATTCACAAGGACTTGTAACCCCTTTTACCCCGGGAAGTGAGAAACTTGCCTCAAAGCCTGCTTAGAAATATTGTACAGAGTATTTAAGATTGTTGTGCCCAGTGCTAGTGACAAATAATCAGGCTTTATCCCTTTAGATGGCATTTAAAGTGCATTTCTTTCTCTAATCAAGACTGAAAATTGCAACACATCGAGCGAAAAAAGACATCCGCTGGTTAATTGAATCATCACGGTTGAGCAGGTTTGAGATTAATTCCACGTAAGGAGAAGATCAAAAGCGAGCCAGTGAGAAGGATGTCAAGGGGAATAAGAGCACTGAAGCTTGTGGGATAATCCCATTAAGAGCTGCATATTCATTCAGACTGAAGATCCACAACTGTACTGTATGAAAAAGATGAAGGTGGGTCGCAACCAAACTTGTGTGTGCTCTCAGTATTAAGCCTTTTTAATTATGATTTTGAGCAATGAGCAATGCCTAGCAGAGCTATTTCAGAGTTTGAGTCTGGAACAGATTGGATTACAGAAAATAAGAGAAATCCATGACTCACTGCGTAATGCTGATTGCCAAAGACTTGTTTTATTATAAAACCAGGCATTAGAGGGCAGTGTAGGAGAGCTCAATAAGTGGCACACAAACAATTAGTTGAGTCTAAATCAGTTTCCTGTAACTGGTCAAATTCATTATTTTGTGTGTACATCAATAACATTATTCTGCTGGAGTGTTGCTCTAAGGTGTGTGTGTATGTAGCAGCATGGCTATGATTTTACCACACTAAGACGTGGCAGTCATACTAGTGGCTCTGTGAGGCAAAGCCTTGTATTAAAATGAGTTTTTATTTTTTATTTTCGTTTGCTAACATGATCCTTCATGACAATGTCAACCATGTTGTTGATGTTAACTTCTTCTTCTTCTCCTTTCAGCTGCTCCCTTCAGGGGTCACCACAGCGAATCATCTGCCTCCATTTAACCCTATCCTCTGTATCCTCCTCACCCACACCAACTATCCTCATGTCCTCTTTCACTACATCCAAGAACCTCCTCTTTGGTCTTCCTCTAGGCCTCCTTCCTGGCAGCTCTAACCTCAGCATCCTTTTACCAATGTATTCACTGTCCCTCCTCTGAACATGTCCAAACCATCTCAATCTGGCTTCCCTGGCTTTTTCTCCAAAACATCTAACATGAGCTGTCCCTCTGATGTCCTCATTCCTGATCCTATCCATCCTCGTCACTCCCAGAGAGAACCTCAACATCTTCAGCTCTGCTACCTCCAGCTCTGCCTCCTGTCTTTGTCTCAGTGCCACTGTCTCTAAACCAGACAACATTGCTGGTCTCACCAGTCTTGTCCACCTTTCCTCTCATTCTTGCTGACACTCTTTTGTCACACATCACACCTGACACTTTCCTCCACCCGTTCCAACCTGCTTGCACACGTCTCTTCACTTCTTTTCTACACTCTCCGTTGCTCTGGACTGTTGACCCTAGGTCCTTAAAATCCTCCACCTTCTTCACCTCTACTCCCTGTAACCTCACCATTCTACTTGACTCCCTCTCATTTACACACATGTACTCTGTTTTACTGCGGCTAAACTTCATTCCTCCCCTTTCCACCTCCACCTCTCTAGATTTTCCTCCACCTACTCCCTGCTCTCTCTACAGATGACAATGTCATCTGCAAACATCATGGTCCATGGAGATTCTTGTCTAACCTCATCTGTCAGCCTGTCCATCACCACAGCAAACAAGAAGGGGCTCAAAGCCGATCCTTGGTACAGTCCCACCTCCACCTTGAACTCCTCTGTCACCCCTACAGCACACCTCACCACTGTCTTACAGCTCTCATACATGTCCTGCACCACTCGAACATACTTCTCTGCCACTCCAGACTTCCTCATACAAAACCACAGCTCCTCTCTCGGCACCCTGTCATACACTTTTTCCAAATCTCCAAAGACACAATGCAGCTCCTCCATCACTTCATTGTGTGACTCATCAGCTTTATTCCTCTGTAGTTTCCTCAACTCTGCACGTCTCCCTTGTTCTTAAAGATGGGCACCAGTACACTTCTCCTCCATTCCTCAGGCATCCTCTCACTCTCCAAGATCGTTAAGTAGTCCAGTCAAAAACTCTACTGCCACCTCTCCTAAACACTTCCATACCTCCACAGGTATGTCATCAGGGCCAACTGCCTTTCCACTCCTCATCCTCTTCAACACCTTCCTCACTTCATCCCTACTGATCTTTGCTACTTCCTGCTCCACAACAGTCACCTCTTCTACTCTGTGCTCTCTAACATTTTCCTCATTCATCAACTATTCAGAGTATTCCTTCCATCTTTCCATCACACTTGTGGCACCTGTCAACACATTTCCATCCCTGTCATTAATCACCCTAACCTGCTGCACATCCTTCCCATCTCTTCCCACAAGATATCCACCTTTCTTCTTTCCATCATATCAACCAACTCTCTAGTTTTCCCTGACAAAGTCCCTACATTCAAAGTCCCTACTCTAAGTCCTACACTCCTGCCCTTCCTCTTCTCTCTTTGACTACGAACACGCCTTCCTCCTCTCCTTCTTCGACCAACAGTAGTCCAATTTCCACTGGCACCCTGTAGGTCAACAGCACCAGTGGCGGTCGTTGTTAACCCGGGCTGCGACCAATCAGGGTATGGAAGTCACATTTGTGATTCGCATGTTTGATTTGGCTTAAATTTTACGTCGGATGCCCTTCCTGACACAACCCTCTGGACCGGCACATGAAGACACTGGATTGTGGCCCCTTGTGGTTGCATTAGCAGGTATAGTGTTAACCATGTTCATTATCTTAGATTAGTGGACAACAGTTATTGCTCAAAGCAACTAATGGGAATGTAAATGTGAGTTTTAAATAAATAAAAAAGACATTTTCACACAGCATGGTATATATTGTATTTAGCGGTGAACTGGACTGAAGAACATTTTCAGATCTGAAGAACGTAATGTAATGTGGGTAAAATAGATGGCTCTTTCATCAGCATAGTAGTAAAACAAACACCAAATGAACATGCAGCTCTGTTATGAAATGGAACAAAGCTCATAAAAACAGCGATTCAAAAAGCAGAACATTGAAATGTGCTCTATCATGCAAGTTATATTTATTTTAAAACTGTCAAGGTAGTATAACGAGTATAACTTAAATCCTCCCAAAGAAAACTACTGAAAGCTGGAACAATAGCTGGAAGGTTTTAAATAAACCCTCTAGCCAAGAAGCATAATCTATCACAGATTTTCAAGACAGGCAACAAAAAGGAATGCAATCAAATCCACCATCAAGCCATCAATTTGAGATGAAGGAACAATTTCCTCAAATAAATAAACTATGATCAAAATTAAAATAACTAAGACAATAAAATATTTGGCAAAAACAATGCACAATATTTATTGATGGTATTAGTCAGACAGGGTGTTTTCATTAAACTGCTGCATTTACAGAGTTGTATGAACCAACTGTGTGTGTGTATGCAAGTGATCTCATTCCACGGTGCAGAAGTTATCCAGACTGTTCTCTCGAGTCTTGGGGAGCTCACTGTGTTCCAGTAGTCGGTACTGGAAGGAAACACGGTTTATATAGTTCCCACTGGAGACTAGCCTCACCACTGAGTTGTCACAGCCAATCTTCATCTGGGCTGAATGGTTGTAGAGAAAAACAATTACTTCATACTAGAGTAAATACAGACAATACTTATATAGCCAGTTCTAACTAACCTGGTTATGACAAGTATATATATATGTATATATATATACATATATATATACATATGTAAACATGTATATTTAAATGCATTCATGATTAGTCTTTTCTTTGTTCTGTATCTCAATACAGCACCGAGATCAATCATTCATCCATTCATTATGTATACCTGCTTATTGCTAATTAGGGTCATGTGGCTGGAATGAAATATTTTGTCAGTAAAGATGATGAAATGTGCCAAACTGTCATTGTAACTTTCAGGGAAAGTCAGTAAACACTGACAATGTGAGCATAGCCTAGTGTAGCATAGCATAATACAATATAGCATATTAGTCAATGCCTAGTACAAGAAGCCAGATTTGAAATTGTCAGGTCTACATTACAATGAAAACAACAGCTTTACACTGCAGGTAAACACATGAGGGACACAGACTCACCAAGCCCACTGACAGAGAAACAGAAGTCAGCTACAGGGAACATCTTAGAGGTGTCCACCCCATTTCCACCTAGTAGTTCCACATAATCACCTGACCCCGAACAGCCTGACCACACCTGTCTCTGTAAAAAAAAAAAATATATATATATATATTATGGTACTGAAATGCTGTTAAGCCAAACAGGTAACTTCCCAAACCTGCACATGTGAACCCTGTTGAGTTTCTGTTTGTAGCTTGTGTCTACTAGCTCATGCAAATTGTATCTATGCACATCTTGTATCAGTTTTGTTTTTACATAAAATATTCCTACATACAGCTGTATTTGCCTGTCGTGCGTTCAGATTGGTTTCTGAAATGTACAGTTTATCTTTTTTTTTTGGCCACTGGGGGGCAGTGCAGATATGTTGTGAACACTGACGTGGACTGAAGTTTTAAGTTGATACCCTGAACTTTGTAGGAAACAGTTATGAAGTTATTTTACAGATAGTTTACATATTACACCTCCTGTTACAGAATTAATTCTGAGTCAAACGAATGTAAGTCCAACATAAAATAAAATATCTGGCTTAGCTAAATGTTGACCAGCTATGTTTGTCTGCTGTGTGATGCTGAGCAGGAAATGTGGAGACTGGGGGCTCAGAACCTTCTGGGTAAAAACAGACAAAACTTACAGTTGAATAAAAAAATCTAACAAAGTTATTGACATGATAAAATTGATTACAGCAAACAAGAAGATTATTTATGAGAATATTTAAACTAGTGAAGTAGGTGAACAGTTAATAGCTGTAAATTATGTTTCCCATCTAAAAATAAATACTCTGCATAAACTAATGATAATATGATGAGCCAGGTGATACTGGATAAACTGATAATCAGACTGAATTAACAGTTTGTTGGTCAGATGCTTGTTTTTCTGCTGCTATATTCATGATTGCTCTTTAACTGAGGAAAGTGGCCGTCAACGAGCACATGCAGTGCCAGACCTATGGGAATTTCTGAACAAATCTGAGATGAGACACAGAGTTTTGGAACCAGGCCACAAGAGCAAATGTTTCCCCCCTGATTAGGGCTCATGCTAAGGGGAAATTAATTAGTTTTGACTGGAGGCTGATGAATATTAATGGTGAACTGAAACTTTACCAAATGGAAATAAGATTATGTCAAACTATAATTACATCAAGGTTCATATAATTCATGTTATGGCCACAAACATTCTTCAGTGTTACTAATTTTACTGAGGATATCAGTCAACAGAGGTTTTCAGTACCATGGTTAAACCAGAGATAACTATAAAACCATATCGTGTGTGTGTGTCTCACCGGTGGACTGAGCTCGTTGCTTCTGGCCTGCCCCAGGCTGAGTTCTGTCAGTCGGATCTCCACAGGGTAGATGATGGAGAAGCTGCAGTTCCTGCGCTGGTGTGGCATCACCATGGTGAAGCTGCCCTCTGGACTTTGGGACATGATGTTACAGGCTTCACACACAATCACACACAATCACACACACAGACACACACACAAACAGAAGGAGAGGTTTCAAATCAACAGTCCCCCATCACCAGGCAAACTCCTTATTGGCACCTTATGTGACAAATTGGACATAATCAAGGCTGACTGTGGGGAGGGGACACAATTAAGGCTGAGCAGGAAAATCCAATTCCAGGCCTGATGATGGAAAATAATGAAATTTGAACTGATATTAGTGCGGAGGATTAGACAAACACCATCAAACACCAACTCTTTACTCTCGTGGGCATAATGTTCACTGTTTGTGGTGAAGGTCTTTGCCAACCAAAGCTGAGGAGAGTATGTTATATATTATATGTATATGAGATATTTGCATTTACCCTGATATAAATGTTGTTTTATGGACAGTTTTGTCTAACTAGCACCAGAACACAGCATCGGGAGAGTTTAAAATAAAGGCACAATATTATGTAAAGCTGCAGTTAATAGTCAATACATGAAGAAAACTGCAGTTTCCCTAAAGATAATCATCCCCTCAAACGCCACTTTTTGCATCAGTGCTCTTTCTTTGTCTGTCCTTGTCTTACAACCTGTAACAGGCTGTGATTGTAATGTTGCTCGACACAGTGTTAACACCGTGTTTGTCAAGCAGCTGGAAAGCAGGTGCATCCCTCTCATTCAATCTCCTCCTATCGCTCGCAGCCATAGTGGATGCTCAGCCAAGCACAAATGTCCAGTATGAACTCACCCATCCCTCACCTTAAAACATAAATCTGATTTAGCATCAAGCCTGTGGCCCTTTTTTTTATCAGATTTTTCTCTGACATTGTTGTTTTAGATCTCTCCTTAGTGCTTTTCACTCTTTTAAGCTGTGATTTGATTTGGGGGATGTGTAGCAGGACTCACGGAAAGGATTGTGCAGTTTTTTGACAGCGAGGGTGAAGCCAGCGTCAGGGCGGTGAATGCGGAAGAAGATCATGGCGATGTTCTGAGAGGAGCGGCAGGTGGAGCCTGGTGCTGTGGCGGAGCAGTAGTCCGTGTAGCGCTGGTGCAGAGCGAGGTGGTGGTCCTGAATGCTGGGAAACTTCTCTCCCTTCAGAATCCAGCCATCAAACATCTGTAGAAGGAAAGATTTGATTTGGTTTCGGTTTGGCAACTTCATTAGTATATCACTCATCACAAAAAACACAATTCACTTGTATACCAGTGCTCTCTCTTTTAGATGAATATGGTTCATCCAGTCTTCTCTTGCTTGGAGGAACTGAGGTTTATAGGTTATCCTGTCCAGCCTTCAGAGCCAGTCAGATTTATAAAGTATTTCCTCCAGATGCTATGCCTTGTACTAATTTGGCCCACATGACCAAAGACTGCAATGTCACTGGCAGGCTTGGCTTCAGAACCAAAGCCTCCTCTTCCCACTCTTGCTCTGGGTAATGTGACCAATGCAAAGAGGATCCAGTGCAGTGTTTGGCCCTTAAACACTGCACTGGCACCAGTTTAATCAAACAGTTGAAGATGAAATAGAATTCACGCTCAACTTACTGTCTCCCTCTCTCTCTTGGCATTGGGGATGTGTGGGTGTTATTTTTGGTGAGTGAGTCCAACCTTGATGAAGTCTCCGGCGCTGCAGTCGATACTGACGTCAGACAACTCCAGGCTGAGGACTTCACTGGGCTCAGCGATGACGAAGGCGGCGCAGGACAGCTGTGGCTGAGACGCCACAAAGGTGAAGGAGCCCTCAGTGGCCAGCATGTCCAGGCATCCTGCAGAGACACGCACACACACACACACACACACACACACACACACACGTTCATTATGAGGGTTACACAAAACTCTGTTACTCATAAGAAAATAACATGTTTTTAGTTTTATCTTTAAAATTGGCCATGAACTGAAGTCTCCTGTTAGTCAGTGTGTCCAAACACAACAATTCATGCAGCTTGTAGAAGCCACAGGTGTTGACCTGGAGAGTTTTGTCTCAAACAGTAAAGCTGGAGTTTACACAAAGTGTTAACTTTAACTATAGACTTGTTACTACTACATTTATTGCTTACATTTATTTTATTGTGTTTATTAATGGAAATTCTAAATGCATGTACTGTAGTTACTGGATGGATAATATATGTATGGCATGAATATCCTTATCAATTAGCTGATTGATAAGGATATTACAGTATGATCCATAATCACCTATCACTTACTGAGAGGTCGACGGAAAAGAAAATCCTCTGCTTCTCTTTTCTGGTCCAAAGTGAGCAGAGAAAATATTCCATCTGAAGCTTCGTCGTCCTGAAGAACATCACGGTTACATCTTTACACCTTAACTGATCAATCATTTCACTTTGCTTTAGTTTAACTGTGAAAATTGTTGATTACCTCGATGTAGCGACCGAGCCCCACCCTCGATGAGAGGGAGATCAGAAAGAGGAGCAGCTGTGTGCGCGCAGTCACCGACATCCTGAAGCGCGTCTGTCGGTGGAGAGTTTCCTGAAGCAGAGTGGGAAATAACGGCGCTGGCTGTGAGCTGGAGGCTTTTATAGCAGCACAGACAGACAGACCGACATCACAGGGTCTCCGACAAACACTGAGCCCATCGGACTGACTGACAGACTGAAGATGTGCTCGGGCTGTGTGGAAACTAATAACCTACTAACTGCGTAGAGAAATCTAATTAAAAGTCATAATGTATTTCTGTCAAATTCACAACAGACCATCAGTTTGGCTGCTACTTTGCTATTTTTACATCACGCTGGCAGTTAATTAATAAAAACGATGCTAACGTCAAAAACAGAAAAATATAAAATGCAGTTTGTCAAACTGATAAAAATGATTCACATCTACTGAAAGTGTCTGAGAGGGGGAAGCCAGTGTGGGATCATGGGGCAGTTTGTGCCTAAAGGTCTGAGAAACAGATTGGTGATAGGAAAAGCTTTACCAGGTCAAAGGTCAAGAGCAGCTTCACCAAAACAGAAGGTTCTGTCACTGTTAGTCATGTTCCTGCTTTAAACGTTATTTCTTGAAAACAGGGCTGGTCTGATCCATGTAAAGTGGATAGACTTACTAGTAAAGAACCTGCCCATTAACAGATGGATCATAAAAGTATATTTTCATAAAGCAGCATCTTTATATTTGCCAGAGAATAGCCATAGCCATGTGGGTTGGGTTGTTCCTTGCATGTCTGCATGGACAGGTTTTCACAAAATGGCCACTTGTTTAGTTAGTGTTGAAGCAGCACCTGCCTGATTTGCTGCCATTGAGTCAAGGCATTAAAATGAACTGCCGGACTATTAATTTTATCCTATAACAAAACTAAAGCAGACTGAGGGGGGAGTCCATAGAGAAGAAGAGGTATGGGAAAGGAGAAAGCAAGAAAGACTCAAAGAGAGAGAGAGAGAGATAGTGGGATGTAATTTAGTTTGTAGTGACAGTGCAAATTCATTCAGATGAGACTAATTGTGGGTGTCCATGCTGCCACTGTGAAAGGTCAAACTCACACATAGCAGAGTGTAAAAGATGATTATCATCCTGTCAGCCCACACTTTCTCTCATTCATCTCGAATAAAGACGAGAGACTCTGTGTGAAACTCCGGCTCGCAATTATGGTGAGCTAATGATAGTTGACATTTCTCATAGTGATGAAGGTCTTTGATGCCACACGCAGGAGTACAGGCCAGAAAACAAAACAATAATGAACATAATGAATAACATTTGGTTTAACACTCGCTTCAGCCTGTTGTCTCACAATGACCTATTCAAGGTGTATCACTGTAATTTAGTGATAGTAATTAGTTGTCTCACAAAGTCTTCGCATTTGGACGTGTGTGAACCTGTTAGTCGAGGTCTTGCTGCTAAAGTCTGCTTTGCTAATGTGAATGGCAGCAGAGGAAAAGGAAAATGTTAGTCAGATGCTCGATGGCTTGTGCATTTGTGCATAATTCGTGTGCTGCTCGCCCCTTGGTGGTTTCACACAAACGCTGCAGCCTGTGCGATGTGGCACTGATACATGCTCTAACTGTTTAAATGCAATTCATTAAATGAATCGATAGATTTTAATGAAGAAGTGACCACTCAGCTTCATTATACTGCTCTAAATGATGAGCAGATATATCAGTTCATATTATGACGGTCTATTCAGAGTTCATCTTCTAATCTAATACAATATAAATGCGTCTAACCACTCATCCCATCATGACCACCCCCAAACTCCCACCCTTTCACTGAAAACCCTGAATTAATGAATTAAAAACCTTGTGCTGCCCACAGATGAACTTCCTGCTCAGATGTGGCAGCATACAAACACATCACTATAAGACGTGTCATAAAAACACAGACTCACAGACATACACATATGAACTAACTCAGTTTTTAACAAGTTGCTGTTGGTGAAAACGTAACATGAATCAAAAATTAAATGCTCCATGTGCTCACAATTAAAATAAATCCAAGTGTTAAGTGTCCCAGAGGAAAACAAGACTATAGCACCATCTGGTGGCAAAAGTAGGAACAGCTTTAATTATTTTGCATTTAAGGTTTATTATAAGAGAAGATAGACTCAGTGGGCAGTGCAGTCCTGAAATACGTTCAGCCTTCATTAACCTTATCAAACTGTTTTAGAGACGTGTTGTCTCGGTCGTATGATCAGATCATTTTAGAGGGTGAAATTTTAAGCTAAGCTAAATAGCAGAATCACATCTTTTTATATGTTTAACAGTAGCACACAGTATTCAGTGTCACCTACAGGAAGGTAGGATTTATTGCAGGGCTGCTGCATTAGTTTTACCTAGATGTACCTTATAGACTGTCAATTTAAAGTGAGAATCTAACCACAGTTAGGATTTTATTAAAAATACATCCCGGTCTGAGACAGAAGCAGTTAAGACAATTATAAGGTTTTAGAGTGTCCTCAGTGTTTCTGATGATTGCCTCAGGTGTTCATCCCTCCATGTGGTCAAAGTTAAATCACAATGATTGTTGACTCCAGACCTTAGCATGTTAACCCTGCTCGTGTCCCAGCTTGTAACCTCTTTCTGCACACCTGCTCCCTGGTAAAGACCACACATATAGCCAAGTATTTAGCTGTGTTGTTTATTGTGTGTTCTCTCGCTCTCTCTCACACACACACACACACCACACACACACACCTTGTGTGGATATGTCTGTCAACACAGCGGTCCAGCCCGGCTCTCCTTACTGCCTGACTGACCCATTCATCTCCTGTGGGGGCCGTAATGAGTCGACCCTCCCCATTTGGACCGACCTGACAGAGAGAGATTACTTTAAAGCGCGCATGGATTTTCTCCCCTGTCCCCTCCTCCCCATTCCTTTCCCTTGAAAGTGGTTAATTCAAAGTGCATTAATGAGGAGCGATGGATAACACACTCTTCTTTTAATTACCTTCCAACGGAGTTCTTCAGGGGGAAGTCTGGTGACTCCCATCTGATGCTGGCCTGTTTGTTTGGTTTGCTTCTAATACATTTTGTAGTCAGAATAAATTATAATAAAGTATGGATTGGTCAGCCCTTGAGATACTGTATATATTGAAGAATCAAAGTACAAAATACACAAAATTTGTTTTGGTTTGGCTTTGATCCACTTGCTCTCCTGAGTGTATCAACTAATTATTGACAAGGTTATTGGGCAAAGCATCATACTGTTAATTCTTAAGAAGATATTGATAATAATATGTTAAAGGATTGTAGATAACTGAGAGAGCCAGAAGAACATCATCATTGTCATCTTTGGCCTGGAAATACAATAAAAACTTTTAGAAATGGTGCAGTGATGACTGATGAGGCATGTAGATGATGAGAATAACTCCACATAACAGTATAATTGCGAAGTGCACTGTGGGATAATTGTTGTAGAGCAGTAAGGGACCTCTTTTCCCAAGGAAACAAAATCATACAGACAGACAGATCATTGCTTAAACTCTAATCTACAGTAATTTGGTTTATTGGTAAGGAAGTTAGTCTGTTCAGTCAAATATTATCACATTTCATTTATACACTGTTTGCTTAATTTATCTAACTCAACATCATAATGTGTTTCGTCCTCATCAGTCACTCATTACTAACTAAGCCTGGTCATGTTTAATGTGACCCTGATCTCCAAGCTTGGCCTGACAGAAAAACACAAGGTGAAGTTGAAATTAATTGAAATTCTGAAGGGACGCTATTCATATATGCTCTTGTGAGATGACTTGTTCTTTCAAACAAACAAACAATATCAAAGTGATGTGTTTTAGTCAGAGGGGTCATCAAATCTGCGGCAGCATAGTATATAACAGGATATTTGGATTTTGTGTTAATGATTCAGGTCCATTTCCTCTTTTTATGGAACATTTATTCTGCAGAGCAAAATCTTATTTGTACTATACAAGGTCTCAGGAGGTTCTTGTTTGTCAGACAGGGGCCTTCCAGCTTATGCCTTTGAAATTAGTTTTCCTGTTGCAGATACTGATAAGCTCAAAGTTACTACTACGAACACAGCAGAGCATCTACTGCCTCTTTGCATCTGAAGGCTCCTATCTGATGTTTAACTCAATACAGTCAGTGTGGACATATAAACTCTATGTTATGTCCTAAACATACAGCTTTAAGTTCCCTAATTGACGTTCCCTCGTGAAACATGTGTGCTTATGGCAGGTGGGTGGGCCTTTGACACTCAGGAAATATGTTCTTTCATCATTCAGCCTCCACTGTGGTCTGGCAAGTCTTATCCAGCCTAATAAACATTGATTAGTGCATATAATCAATGCACTCAATGACAATGATTCAGTGCACTGCACAAATGTATTGACTGAAATTAACTATTCACAGAAGCCTTGTTTTTCATGCATTTTTGCATTTTATTAGCTATAGTTTGACTGAAGACTAATTGTAGGACTCTTTGTAGAGTTAACAGACATATTTCATTAAGTGACACCAAGATGAGATAAAATCGATTGATCATCTGTCTAGAATTTTAAAAAAAAGATTATATGAAACAGGAGCATTTTCCCACAGTGATCCTCCTGACAGTCACCAGAAGGTGGCAATGTTTAGCTGTTGCTGGGATTAAAGTACTGTCACCTCTTTGTTGCTTTCTTATTATTTAGTGTTGCAAAACTATATTATGTTTTCTGCGTCTCAGCAGGGGTGATGAACTGAACAAAACAAAACAGGTGTGCAGAAATCTGTCCTTCCATGCTTGAAATTCAATTCTAATCAGGGGATTCAAATCAGGAGATGAAGTGGAACTACTTTTGGATGTAACTACAGAATGATATTGTAATACAAAACTCATTTAGCCACCTGCCTTCAGGTTCAACTTGTAAAAAGACATCTAACCGGTCAGAGTGGGCGAGGAAAGATTTGGGGAATGCCATAAACACACCTATGTGCTTATATAGTTACAAAGATAAGCCTAACGTCTGAGATTCACACGAATACCATGTGATGTATCATCTGTCCTGAAAAATGCAGACACAACGTGCAGCAGGAAAACCCCAACATGAAGCGTGTAACTTTTCTATTTCTGGTTTCCATGGCCATGCATGACCAAGTCATGTAATGAATGTTGATAAAGTAGAAAAGCCGGTTTAATCAGGACAGATCACTGTGCAGAGGTGGAGAATGTCAGAGAGAGCAGGCACAGCTGCTTAGTGAGAAATCCAATATTGACTGTCGGGATAAATGTCCTGCATATTCTCTCATCTGTCCCAGGGGCCATGGTATTATGCCTCTCACGTTAGCACTCCTAATTGGATTAAAAATGGCTTGTTATTGGGAGAAAAATGACTTAGAAAACTATCATGATTATTGCCTCTCAACAATGTTGGCTCCTAGAGCTGAAGAGGTGAAGTAATTGTCATGGCTTTGGAAAATGTCAAAATCAAGCAATGCCATTTGTTTTGAAGCAGTTTCTTTGATTGATCGTGTTTTAAGATCAAACCAGAGGGAGACAATTCAGTCACATTCACTGCCTCATTCATTGTAGTATTTTGGGACAATAAAGCAAGAAATGTCATGGCATTTATTAGCAACTTTGTTGTTTTAAACTTTTCTACGTGTTTTATAATCAGACAGAATGTGTGTGTGTGTGTGTGTGTGTGTGTAGGTAGATGTACTAAACGTATGCATGCTTGGCTGTGAATGCATGTGTGAAAAGAAATGATACAGACAGATCCATCAGACATCCACTGTGTTTTAGTTTGTATACCACCAGGAGCACCCATTAACAGAAAATAAATGCTTAACGCCATAAAGCTGACAGTGTCTCATTCATACCGACGCTCTGGCTAAATTACACATAAAAGCACTGATAACATCATCATTAAATATTGATTTTAAGGATGGCTGAAACGAAAACACATCCACACATATTCTGCAGGAGGAAATTTGGATGAGAGTCAAAGCAGATTGAGCAAAAAAAAAAAAAAAAAACTACAGCAGCTTCTCGTGAGTAAAAGATGGACAGGACTGAAATGGAAGAAGAAAAAGAGAATAAGAAAGAGGGAGAGAGGATGAAAAGCAGAGAGGGGTAGAGGGTTTGGGGGGTAGAAAGAGATTTAAGGCTGAGGCTCGGAGCAGATGTTAGCATTGATGATGATAGATGCAGGTTGTTGAGATGCAGAGTTGTTATCATGAGAGGCACTCGCAGCCTCCTCACAGCACACTTTCCCCCAGATGTCGTGTGTGCATGTGTGTTACACAGCAATGGAGAGGGAAAGGCTGAAATGAGCAAGCCACATGCCCAAATTAAATAAACACTAAAGCTCCTTTATGGCTTTTATAAAGTTGTGGATTAAAATTCCTTTGAGGTAAAAAAAAAAAATTTCCTCCTCACTTTAAGCGTCGATGAACAACATATAATCATGACAACGAAAAGAAGCAATGAGATACAAGAAAGGAGAGTTTAGATACTGATTGGCACAGATGAGGCTAATGAACAACTATCTTTTACACTCTTAGGTGCAGACATGTTGAAAAGCAGTGTCCTCCAAAGGCCTAAATTGGATTAATTTGAATGTTTTTCACCATTATCTCACACGGGAGAGAGGACACATTCTCCTGCATTAAACCACGCATCACTGGGCTACCACATACATCCCTGCAATAATCCAAATTCACCAAAAAACACACACATTTGCTGCACACACACACATGCACGGACAGCAGGTGGTATGTGTGTGTGAATGGAATATGTTCAGTGGTAACCTGCTCTACACTCCTACCAAATAAAAGGTGCAGGACAGAAACATGTCAGTAATTGATTGCTAATTAGTTCTTTTGTTGTCGCTCATTGTGTCCTGACAGAGCTTTGCCCCGGGCTGTCTATTCACACACAGACTCTCTGGCCTCTCAGCAGGAAAATAAGCAAAGCCAGTCCATAATGAGACAGGCTGATGTAACCCCAGCAGGCAGCAGAAGCATCTTCTCTTGAATTCTCGGATGCAAATACAGGAGCTTGACAGTGTCAACGGTGGGTATTTTTCATTCACATCACAGGGACACTCTCAACAATGCAATGCCCAGGTGATAAATACCACCTACCCCGAAACTGTCCAGCTGCAAGATCCCCACTCAGTTGCATTCTGCTTTACAGTATATGTTGCAGCAGGCTGTGTGCCATTTTCACTGAGTTGGTATAACCACATCTCTCTCCCTCTCTCATCAGTGCATGAGAAATTATCTAATGAGGAATGGGTCGCACATTTCCACAAACTCATTAACCCGCGAGCGAGTGAGACTAATTGCAACGTTTGGGTAATGTGATTTCACATCTGTTACTGCAGCCCAGGACGCGGTAGTCAGCACAGGGCTGGATCTCGTGGGCTGAACCGCACATAGAGCTAGATTGTCCAGAACAACACACACTCGGGCTGACGCTGGTGCAGCTCCAGTGTGGATGGGTGGAGCAGCAGTCAGTTTGGCTGTGGTTAGAACATTTGATCGAATGTTGTCATTCAATATCTTGCAATTACATGCCTCTGCAGGGCGGGTGGGCCACCTGCATTCATTCTGAAATAAATGACTGACTCCTGGTGGACCAGAGCTGGGATGAGTAATGTAGAGGCAAATACATCAGATTCTCAAAAGATATTTGTTTATTTTGAAATTTGAAGTCAAATTGAGAGGGCTGGCCAAACAAATGGGTTGAACAGCCATTTACGATCTAAATTCAAACTGATACTGGTTTACACTGTTTACACTGTTTACGCTTTGCTCCTAAACAACTTGAAAAAAAGTCAAAATTGTTTCTTATATGTTGAAAAACTACAGGTTATTTCATTTAAACTAACTGGAAACACAGGGTTTAAAACACACAGACACACAGACACACACGTGAAAGCCAGAGGAATAAATGAATTTTTCAGGGTCTTGACTTGGGTTGGTATTTTCAATAATTCAGTAAATTACTCCAAACAAATTTATGTTAATAGAAAAGGTGGGAACCAACTGTTTAATATGGGGAAAGTAAAATACTTTTGTTAATTATGATTAATCCTTTGTTTAACCCCCTTGCATTGTTACAGAAACTCCAATTATAAGTTTACAGGCAGTGGGACTGCTTATGGTAATGCCATATCTCATCAATTACCATCCTGTGACCGTAAATTGGCCTCAGCGCTGACAACGAGATGAGGTTAACACGCTGATTAATTTGAGCTGCTGTGATTTCAGGCTCAAGTTGACACTTATAATCTTTGACACAGACAGTGAGGTCCGCTCACTTTCATAATGGAAAAATTTTATTTACTTCTCTCGGAGCTGCGTCTGGGTTTACAGACATTACATTTCACAACAGGAGCGTTTGAAATTAGAGAGAGGTGAGAGTTTTTCTTATTACAGAACTGATCAGCAACTAATGAGGAATTTTAAACAAATGTCAAACGATCAAAAGGTGTAAGAGCTAAACTGCTTAATATTGTTTACCTGTATTTTCTTATCGTTGTGACATGCACGTGATGCAGAAAACACAATTTTACAAGCTACTAATCAGAAACCAGGTATAATGAAAACGTCATTTTACCCGTGTGTCAGTTCATATTACTATATTTAAAGCTTTGGATGTGCTGGACAATGTGGTTACAAACACGACAGTCTACTCAGTTGAACATGCGCCATAATGTCATGCATCTTTCTATTAAACGCCCAGATTCACCTGGTTTGTTGTTATTTTCATTATCCCTATCGATAAGAGATACAGCCTCCACAGACAGCTGTTGGTACTGCAGGAAAAAAACCCAAAAACAAAAATGGGGTGAGCGTGTGCACGTTATTAGCAATGCATTGTGGGTTAGACTGTGCTCTGTGCTGTGGGTCTGCAGACTCTAAACTTATTTTATCTCGTGTAATCGCCCTATAGCTGGATGTAATCATACATTTTTGTTCGAATGCGTCACGTCTAGTGCAAACTACAGAAACAAAGCTGCATGGGAAACCACAGACATACCCACAGGTCTGTGACTCCTCCCGTCTGATTACAGTCCATCCAGTCTGCTCAGCAGGATGACCGTCATGGTTAAAAGCAATGACCGTCACATCACAGCACTGACATCTTTACCGCTGCTGTCTGCAGCCATGGGACCAGTCACCCCTCATAAACCCTTTAACCCTGCCACCTCATACACCGTAAAAAAAACCTCTATAGGTCACTGAGCAATGACCACAAACAATCTAAGTTTGTGCAACAAAATGAAATCTTTGAAAACAGCAGCCAGGTCTATCATGAGCTGTTAAATTGGTCAAATGTGTCGCCATAACTCGACACAGCTGATTGGTTAAAGTAAATTAGAGAGAATTAAAACAAATCCACCACGATCCTACAGTAAAATACAGTAAAAGTGTAAATCAATACTACAGACCACAGTATAAGTCATTCTTTGTTGGTTTGTAAAAAAAAAAAAAAAATTCTAATCTACCTTTAAATGTAATGGAGACATGAATCATTCTGGTTTTGACATTCTTGAAAATTACTTTTATTTGTTCATTTTAAATTGGTACAAACCCGTCAATGTGGTGCATTTCGATGTAAGATCAAACATTTAAGAAATGTGTCAAGTAATAGCACATACAGTAAGTTAAAACATGTCACAAAAAAGACCAGCGGGCACATAGCAAGAATGTTTTATCTACACAAAACATCCTAAAACAGAGTAGACCTACTGAAAGATTGTTGTAGTTTTTTTTTTTTCAGTCCTCGGTAGTCACGCTCCCGTCTCATGCAGACGAGACTGAGGTCGCCTAAAAAAAAGTACCTGTTCAATCTGAGTGGGCACCATGTTCTCCTTAAATTATCCAAGCGTTTAAATCCACATGCACAGTGCATGCCTGAGACCCGGTGCGCTAGGCCCACCTACAGTATGGTGCGTGTGTGGTAGGCTGTCAACCAAAATTTATAGGCCTACCCAATCTTATAAAGAACCATTTGACATAACACAACTTCACCTGAACACAATAACATGTGTGCGTAAAGACACACAATGGAAACGTAAATACGACGATTGTTTGGCTCTGTGTAATTAGGGCCTGTAGTCTAGAGATCATTACAGTAGTGTTAATCACCAATAGTTGATAAATCCTTTTCAATTAACATAAATAAGCCCAAACCCACGTTTTTTCTTCCATCTGGCCAGTTGTCCTTTTCTTTTTGTCATTATTTTCTAGATGAAGTCACACAGTTTCCACTTTCTCACATTGCGTGATTAGCTCGCTCGTTCTCTGGTTTTGATCTAAATAGACGGAGTAAAAACAGAAAAGGAGCCGCGTGGTGGGGCTGGGGCAGGGAGCTAGGAGGAGAGGGATGTGGTGAGGTGTTTTTGAAGAGTCACTAAGTGAAACTCATGGACACTGTGTGCTCCAGCGCTTTGCGCCGCAGTGACGCGATGCTTGTCCCTCTCCACATGTCACTGTCCGGGGAACTACACAGCTGCGGGGAGCCCGATACGTTCGTGGGGCCGGAGAGAGAGGCCGACATTCCGGGGAAAGGCGTCTGGTAGAGGTGGGACTGCAGACCGGAACCGTTGGACGACAGGCCATTGGAGAGACCCATGGAGTTTGGTGGCGGGCCTGGGCCCAGGCTGCACTGTGACAGAGACTGCGCCATGCTCGGCTGGCGACCCAGGGCCGGCGGGAGCTGCAACTGGGACACCCCCGGCATCCCCGTGGCCCAGCGAGAGTCGTTGGCGTGGAAGGAACACAGACTGTTCTCCATGGCGGCCGCGGCAGAGAACTGTGGCAGGCCCGGTGTTGGGAGCAGCGTCCCCGGGGCGCGAAATACATTAGTGGTCTTCTTCCTTTTCTTCCACTTAGCGCGTCTGTTTTGGAACCAAACCTGAAAGGAGAGAGAGAGATGTCCATCAACATGAGCCATCAGAAGGACGACTGAGGACTAAAATGTCTGAGGCAGCATCACCACGATGAGTGTTAAGTGTAACCATGAGAGAAAACACACAATATCCTGATGAAAACTCCGTCACACTCTACATTTTACACATTCCAGCATGTTGCAGTGTCCTTGACCAGCAATTTCTCTCCCTGTTATGGAGCCTGCTCATAGTCTGACCTGTCTGACCACTGCTGAGCTCGGTCACACTAAACTAACAACAAATAAATGCAGAGTCCCTTCAATTAGCCCGACGAGTCGTATCAGAATATTATTACTGCACTAGACAAATACACTGAACTGCTGCCCAGGAATAGATGCAGTTCATAAATCCCACTATGGAACCAGAAGAAGCTTTTGGAAACACCAGCCATTCGACTCCGGTCAATAATGTTTTTAAGATGCTGTGGTGGAACCGGAGTCAGTCGCTTTCATTGTAAATAAAACACAACACACACAAGGTGCTTCTTATAAAAATGCAGCCGTTCACTGATGTTCCGCAGCAGTGGGTCGAACAGTTTATCTTTCCAACATCTTATTTACAAGCAGATTAACCGGAAATTGCCATAAATAGGGTGTGGGCTTAAATACAGATGGGACGTTACTGTAACACCAAGTCTACGTGAAAATATAATCTATCCATGCGCACAAGCGCGAGAGCCACAAACACACCGGCCCACGTACACGGCTGCCAAACACACGCGCGTCCCCGTTGGGCTTTATAAAGATTTCATCGTCGTCGGGCGTGATTAATGCGCGCGCGGGCCGTGAGTCGATGCCTCCGTATTAAAAGTGAAATCTCGCTCTCATTCCGCTCAGCCATCCGTGAAACGTCGCCCAAACCCATTACACTCGGGGGGGAAAGAAAATGCAATTTCTCATTCCATTAAAAAAAAGTACAATATATTCTTCAGTCCTATTAAGACGTCGCTGATAGAGCATTTTAGAGGAGAGGCTTGAGAGCCGCGCACACGGGCCAGCGCGCCCCTGAGCGGCCTGCGTTAATGTTGAGCAGCAGCAGGCGGGAGCCCGGTGTGGTCTGAGCCGCTGCGATCCAGCACTGGATGGAATAAGGGATTGATTATTAATATGACTAATGGTTATACTGGTTTTATTGCTTTCAGTGGGATAATTTGCATGAATTTCACATCACTGGTTAATAACCCGTTCACTGTTATAAATAAGACTGAAATTGGTTGATAATGTGTTTGGTTTATTAGCTGCTGGTATATGTTCCTACTGTGTCTCAGCCACTTTCAATTGTTTAAAAGTGAGTCCTATTAACAATTTCCCCCCCCAAAAAAACAGATTATTAAATAAGGTGTTAAATGTCACCACTGGAAACTGGGCCAAGTATAACAATAACAGTGCCACACATTACCGTGCTAATCATTTAATAATGGCAGGAGCCATATTTTATAAACAAAAAAAATAATAATTATTTTGCATCTTCCTACTTTTAATGTCCAATAAGAATAAACCTGGAAATTTCCTAATTTTAGGAAAAATATATTTTTATACAAGTCCTGCAGGTTTTATGCAAAGTAATTGTTGCAAGTCCTTGTTTCAACATTGCACAGAAATGGAAATTAATTAAAATGAAAAACTTTAACGCCCACGACCTTAATATTTCCGTGGACAGCCGCCACAGGTGGGATTACACAATATTTTCTGAAAAAGGTAAAAACCACCTGCTCGTTTTGCGCCGATGAGAATGTTTTCATCATCTAGAACAGAGACATTAAACGGGACAGGGCTTATTAGAGTGAAATATCGTTTATCATGTAGCTCAGCCACAATAAATGATGCTGGATGTGATTTTTACAATTCTATTAAAATGTGTTTAAATCGCTGTATTGTCGAATTCTACCGAACATTTGGTGCGTTTGCATGTTATGCAGGATATAGTGTCAATCATTTTGAAGGGATTCAATAACATCAATGTAAAATCTACACAGCAGTACACACCTACAGTTATGGTTGGTGTCAAACTGTTGGTGTTAGCTTTGGCACTCCAGGCATTTGGAGCCGAAACCAAACAAGCTGGTCTGGGAACATTAGTGACAAACAACAACAGAAAATGGAAAAGGAAAAATGATTATTAGCGAATAAAGAGAGAGATCACTGGTCGTGAGTCCTCTCCTGAGCTGAATTTAGCCTGTTTTGCTCACTACCTCGCGTTTAAAGGAAGATTTTCGGGCATTTATATTATTCTGGAAAATACAACACGACCTCATCTGGACCCAAAGCCACACCCTGCCTTGCATCCTCCGAAATCATCCAAGTGTTTACCTGAACTCTGGACTCGGTGAGGCCGATCCTCAGTGCCAGTTCCTCCCTCATGAAGATGTCGGGGTAGTGGGTTTTGGCGAAGCTGCGCTCCAGTTCGTTGAGCTGCGCCGGGGTGAAACGCGTCCTGTGCCGCTTCTGTTTCTGCTGGCTGGTGGGCTGGCTGGAGCTCTGCTGCTGCGGCTGCTGCTGCTTCTCCTGCTCCTTCCCGTTCACCGGCATGCCGGCAGAGTTGGCTCCCACAGTGGCGATGTCTTCTCCAGGCAGGAGAGTGGTTCCCTCTACAGAGTCAGAACCAGGGGCCATGTCTCCCGGATGCCCCTGGTCTGGCACCCCACCTCCCAACCTGCACTTGAGAGCCTCTCGGTGTCCGAGTAACTCTGCAGCATCCTTCATCCCTGAGAGGATGAGGAGGAGAGAGGCTCTGAGCAAACACACCGCCAATCTTAAAGCGCAGCATCTTTAAAAGAGAGTTGCACGAAATATCTTCGCTTCTTTATGACAACAGATAGATCCATTTAATATATATATTCATAACAATAAACTTCATAGCATAATTTCTGTTTATCAGCTCATTCCTGATAAATTACTATAAAGAATCGCTTCGATCAACGACAAACCACTTAACTGTTAATACAATTAACTACACAGTCTATTTATCACGTTCACAAGGTTAAATAAGAAGTTGAAATCTTACACTGGAGTTTAGGGCCGGAGTTTAGTGATGATAACTCACCGAGCCGAGCATCCAGGAGGTCGGCATGAGAGAGCATCGCGTACCGCTCCAGGGCGAAATGCGCTCCAAAAAAATCCTACAACTTTGGGGCAATTTAAAAAGTATATATGGTCTAAATGAACGAAAATTCGGTTTGTGGTTAAAAAGGAGGTCCCTTGCATTATAATGTTCTTTAGAGCGATGGGGAGGCGCTTATTAGTTGAAAGAACCCGTGAGCTTCCTCAAATAAGAGCCAATCAGATCGGGAGCTTGGAAATGTCAGCGACGTGACTCCCCCCCCTCTCTCTCTTTCCCTTTTTTTTTTTTTTTTTTTTTAATGCTCTCCCTTTCTCACACACACGCACGCACACAAGCACGTACGCACGCACGCACACCAAACGCGCAAGAACACTACAATTCAATTCAATCCTCTGCCATTCCGTCCTCTGATTTATTAGCTTTTCATGCTCAAATTATTCCACGTTAAACATCTTAATGTGTTTGTTTAATCTCATATAGGCTGTGCCATGACAGGACTCCTGTTTGCAGACAGATACACGTGTTGAAATACAAGAGACGAGCGTTACTTTGCTCAGGGAGATGGGATGGAGCTTACAGGTATTTGAGCCAGAAAATGTAATGCCATTAGATAATTATATCCACATGAGAATCTCAACTTTCAAATCACTGAGCGATGTGTATTAGCCTGTTTACAAATACTACAGATACTAACACTACAGATAGGGAGGCTTTATTTCCCAACTAGAAATTCTTAAATTAAAAGAAATGTCAAGCTTATTATTCATTTCTTGTGTTTCCACTCTTAGCAATATCAGATTGAGTGTACACAGTCTGGGCATAAAAGAAAGAACAGCAACGGAGATGAGACGCCTGGGCTCCTTTCAGCACCTCAGAGCCCCACTTCCCTCTCGTCCTTGGATCACAAACAAAATGAATGTCGCTCCCATTCCCCCATGACGTGTGATTTGTGGAGACAAATCGAGGAAATAAATAAATAAACGAGTACAGATGGATTTAAGCTTTGTTAGTGATCGGCCGCTTTAACTCTCATCGACTTTTCATCAACGCGGGCGCAATTAAAGGTATTTAGGCCTGTTTGGTTCAAACAAAATCAGACGTAGTAGACTCTAAACGATTGTGCCCCTTTAGCAGTGGTCCATAAGTAGGTCTATTATACAATTAACAGGACAGCCATTGATCTGCGCTCCATTCTTACTTCTCCAGACAGTGCAGGTTAGAGAGGGCTTTTGGCAGATGTCAGGGTGAGCCTGGTGAATAGACCACCACCTGGGACTAAATAGGTTTCTTTGCAGCCGCACAAAGGAGGCGTCCGAGCGAGGACTCTTCTCTCCTCCTGCACCACATGGAGGCAGCTCATCTTTTATGCTCCTCAAACGCAATCTGCCGGGACGCAGGGAAGTAGCCTATATGTGGCACAGCGTGAAAACTTAAGGAAATGGACTAGTGCATGGTCCACTGAGATGGGGAAAGCTGCGACCAGCTCCCAAAGGCTCGGGAGAAGCAATCAGCAGCAGCAGAGCCTCAATTCGTTTGATTCAAGACGTGCAGACCAGGAGAGAGGAGAGGGGGAGTTGTAAGGCCAGCCCGGCGTTTGTGAAGGGCTTGAGCCAGGCGAGACGGTCTGTATGCTTTGGAAGTTGTTTGGTTGACGTAAACAAATATTTAAAAAAAATAAATAAATTACTTTCTGAAATGAAGGTCAGAGATCATTCAGACATCGGATTTTATTTCTGCTAAAATATTACCTCTAGGACCAAATCTGAACTAATAAATATACGAATAATTCATCATTTATGATGCTTTTATGTAAATTACAAATTAAGTAAATGGTGTAATAAATTACATTAATTTCATGGCTACTATAATAAAGTTATTATCCGAGTCTAATGTGATGAAATTCTTTATAGCTTTTTTTTTTTTTTTAAACAACGGGCATACTACCACTGCTAAAACTAATACTATTAATAATGTATACTACTACTACTAATAATAATAATAATACTAATAATGATGATGATGAAAGCCTAACTGTGAAATGTGAAGTTACATTTACTCCAATTTTTTAAAAGATAGCCTGTTAATTTACTACACTAATAATAGTAGTAATAATAATAATAATACAATAGGAGAAAATGCTTTACAGATGATAATTACTGCACAATATGGGTTAACAGTAGTTATTAATATGGACGTCCAATACAGATAAGAGTTATTTTTGACAGCATTTATCTGGAGACCCACATGACAAATAGGCCCTACTGATATTGTGGTTTGTTGCAGTGAAAACAGCCCGGGTAGCAGATATCCCCTCGGCTGTCCTCAGCCTGTAACTTATTGCTGTAATAAGAGGAACCCACTTGAAATGGGTCTATGTCTCACTCAGCCTCCCTAACTGGACCACATCAATCTTCCCCAGTAAAAACACACTCACACACAATCCTCCCGGGTTAATGCGGCGCATCTGAGTGCGGAACGGCTGTTTACACGCGAGGAGACACTTTTAATGGAAGCGCACCAAAAACAAATGCAATTTTGTAGAGCAATTTCAAAGATCAAGAATTCCGTGTCCGCCCTCTCCGCGGTTTTTTAGCAATCACCCTGCGTTAAATTCATTGCTCATATGGGCCTTTGCAGAACAGGTTAGAATAATACAAGCAACAAAAGGTAGATGCAAGGATAAGATCCTTTACACCACGACCAAATTGTAACATGAACCAGTAGGGAAACTAGTTTTTTCTTATGTTTAGGCCTATTGCATCAGCTCGTAGGCATCTGCATTCAATCAGTTACAGAAATCTAAAAGGACAATCGATTTTCTATCTACAGAAACGGCTCTCCAACAAATCACATTGTGGTTTTGTGCAGGTGGCTTGATGACAGTCGGAGGAATAAGAGGCAGACCAATAAGTGCTCAGCATCCCAGCCCGAGAGATGCAGAGAAGGGCGAGAGCGAGGAGGCGCAGACAGGCAAACCCATTAGAAGCTTCCCTGTCCGGCCACCCAGCCTGGCTGCACCACCCCGCGCATCTCACGCCCCAATTAGGCCCGCTGCTCTCCGCCTGGTCTCCCTTGCTGCGTGATCTGGTGCACAGAGCGGTAATCACGGCTTCAAATAAAATAATCAGCAAAGAAGAGCGATTTCCTTAATGAGGAAGAGGAGGCGTGTGTCACGGAGAGGGTGGTGTGGTGGCAGTGTGAGTGGGCGCGTGTGCGCGCCTCGAGATTTGAGTGTGTGTGTGTGTGTGTTTTTGTTTTTTTTGGGGGGGGGGTTATTAAAATAGCAACGAAAGTCACAATAGATTCATTAACACAGCGATGTTAAGAGTCTCAGCAGCTCTAAAAACGTCTCATTACGTCCGCTGTTAATAGCTGACCTGACGCTCAGGTGCTGTATGTTTAGCTTTCTCACATCAGTTGTAATAAAGACAAACGTCTGCTGTGAACAAACTCGCCTTAAAGATTAAACCGTGTGCGGTTCGTCAACATTAACTTCCGCACCTCAAAAAAAGTTGGAGTTAAACATAAATGTTTCAACATGTTTATTGGTCCAGCATCCCCCAAGAAAAAGTACATCCATGAATACTCAGCATCACTTCCCCACATGTTTTAAACTGGCAAGACTTAACTCAAACCATCTGCTGGTGGAAAAATCAGGTTTGTTTGCTGTTAATCCAAGGATGCATCCAAAAACAGGTTTATTGGCAAATTCAATTGAAAACCCTCTCAAACTGTGTCAGCATTACTGTCCCTCTGCAGGTGAAGCATATAGGCTTCTTAAAAACCAGAGCTTAATAAAACTGTGGCATATTTGTGATGATTTAATGACTTACAATACCTTCTTCTCCACAAAAAGACCATAAACATTGACTATTCGGCTAAAATTCTCTTAAGTCAACTGAGAGACTTTAACGTCTGATTAGTCACCTAATTGACTAAAAGGTTGCAGCCCTAAATCACCATAACCATTTAAAGCAGCTGCTGGGACTGCTGCTGCTGCTGGAGGCTTAGAATCACAATGGTCAGTACGAATGTACAGTCATGATAGATTGGACTATATAATCAATACATATTAAGTTATATAACACCCTATAAGTCCAAGGAGCTGGCAATGCCAATAGTCTGTATCAATACCTCAAATTTGTTAAGTTTCCAAAAAGTAGTTTCATTTCTATGATTTTTAGATTAACACACGTCTGCACCCCTTAAAGTAAAATGCTGAAAATCTATGGGAAAAATAATCTGAATCTGAAATTAAAGCAGTTTTTCTCTTTTTCTGAAAACAGGACATTTTGGAAATTAAGGGTTTAAGAGAAACCTCCTTACAAATCTGTTTCGACAGCTCACTGGCTGAGAGTATCTACTGAGGTTTGCAACACAATTTCAATAAAAGCTTGATTTCACTTGATCATGAGCCCTGTATGTTTTCATTATTTCCCACTACCAGTAGCAGTGTAACGCAGCCTTGCTCGAATGTGCTTTTTGCATGTGTTAATTTAATTTCTATACATAAATATCATCAATTATTTAATTAATTCTATCTTAACTTAATCTCTTTTTAAAGAGAAGCTGAACATTTAACTAACAAGGTTGGAGCATTATGTGCAGCCTGCAGACTAGTGTGTTTATAGTCTGACCTCAGTCATTTAGGCTCCTCCAGCTGTCCACAGATCTAATTCCTCCTCCTCCCTGACACCTTGACTTTCCCTCCAGTTCTGCTCCAGCTATTAGAATATGTTCTTTCTTAAGTCCGGTCATTAGTTAGGTCCATTACTGTGGCTCCATCATTAGGAAGCCGTAATGCATCATTGAAGGTAATGAGCGCCTTACATTACAGGTGCAAGCGAGCCTTAGACACACTGAAAGTGAGTCTTTCCTACACTGCAGCTTGAAAACAACTCAGGTTTTACTGAGTTCACTACCGAAATGTCAGGGTAAAGTGTATATCTGCAAAGCGAAGGCTGACCGGCGATCAGGTGTAATAATGTGCTGCAGAAGAATTTATATACATACAAAAACCTCAGATGGTTTGTGAGAATGACGCTGATTAACTTACACATCCCAGTGTTTTTGATTTTAGAGAAGAACAACATGTGTGCACACAGGCACACATACAGTGCATGTACACACACACATACACAACACACACACACACACATCCAACACATCCACACCACAAACCACCAAATAGCAGATAAAGGGGAGGACTTGGGTCAGTAGTGTCTCTGAGTGGCTTGAAATTAGAAACATGTGCTGGTAATTATCAAACTGCAGCAAAGCCACATCATGCAATCTAATGCCTCAGCAAATTAAAGAATAAATGGGATCAGTCTCTTTGACCTTGCTCACTTTGACTTGCCGAACTTCATCCACCTGATACTTCAAGTGTGTGACTCACCCACTGAGTCAGGAAACATATACACACCTATTAGCCAGTGTGTACTGTGGAGACAGAGATCCAGTACATGTGAACACAAACACAGACTCTGACAATGAGCTTTAGTTGATTATGCGACGGTAGGAACACGGTGAAAGCAGTAAAAGCTATAAAATAAAACACACTTGTTGTATTTCTCTGTTGTGTCGCCGCCCATAGCAGCTTCCTTGTGTTTTTCAGTGCGTTACTCACCCAGCCAGTTCAGCTCGTCTCTCACTTCACAAATCCCACACTTTCCCATCCATCCATTCTCTTTATCGCCCTCTCCCCGTCTCCTCCCTCTTTCTCCTCCCTCCTCTCCATCCACTCCGCCACATTTCTGCTGCTCCTCTGCTAAACACGGCGCACTACCCCTCCCAAGATTAATTGATCATCAATTTAGCTCTAATTTGGACCAAGTCAGCTGGTAAATGGGGCAGTTTTCCCTGATTGTTAGTGAAATGTGTGCAAGTACATTGATAAATTTTGATTATTTATCAATTACAACCAAATGAACTAAATCTATTGAATAAATTCTAGCCTGATTGCCATAATAGAGTTTGAAAATATGGCTATTGATAATGATTCCGGCTAATAGTCTTTTCCGGCCGTGGTTGCCGGCTTGTCGGAATGACAACACAAAACTCATTTTTCACAGAATCAGCTGAGTGAGTGCGAGGCCGATCTTTCATTAATCAGTCACATTACGGAGCTGATACGCCGTAATACGCTGCGCTTTCCTCAGAAAGACTCAAACACTTTGTCATATTTTATGTCAATTACCAGTCATTTCGTTGTGTTCCATCAAGACATCTTGTAATAGTTAACATATGCTAAGGTAAAGCTCCCCTGTCCCGCCCTCCGGGAGCTCCGGCGGAGGATGCGTCTCTGTGTTTGGCGCAGACAGATGATAAAATGGGCCCTGTTCTTAATTTCTTATTTTCCTGAGCGGAGGCGCTTATGGGAAGGGTGGAGCACGGGCTTTTTAAATAGACCTGCCACCGTGTTTTCCCAAAGTTAATGGAAAAGCAGCTTGCTGGAAAATAGGAGAGGTAAAAAAAAAAAAAAAAAAAAAAAAAAAAATTGGAATTAGGTTCATAGGCTTTCACACACAATAACAAGAGATAACTGGGAGCTACGAACCTATTTCCACACAGACATAAAAATTAGTGCTGTCATTCTCCCACAGCCTCACGCTATTAACTAAAAGTGATCTTTTATGGTTTTCGTTTCTAATTTTAATCAGAAAGTTGTGTTTAAAAGAAACTAAAATGACAAAACGACATTAAAACTAATCGTCATAGCATGAAATACTGTTCAGGGAGTAAGACTGCTCTGATCCTAAATGTGTCCTACCCTCTCTCCAGCCTGACCGCTGGCAGAAAGGAAGGAGCAGAAATAAACTGCGATATCAGCCTTCGTTTTTAATCAATGACATGCGCCCCCCTGCACCAATCATGGCTGCTGGAAGCAACTTAATGATCAGCATTTAGACTGGGCAGGTAAACCACTGCGCTGCGGAGCTAACACAGAGGCCAACTGCAGGTGAATTAACCCAGTCCAGATGTAATATGCTGGTGTCAGCTCTGGTTAGTGCACGGCTGACTGTGGCCTGTATTGGCAGTGGCATAGCATCCAACATCGTCTCCTTCATATGCCAGCAGGCAGCTATCTATAATCGATGGCCACTTTTAATTGCACAGGCTATCTGTTAGTGGACACCGAGGGAAGCAGCACTGGACTTATCACGTGGTTATTGTGGACAAATAGGCTGTGGACGGTCCGGCGTTTCCTGTGTACAAAGCCGATCTGGACTTCTGCACAATTAAACCTGAAATGTTTACACAGAGACAATCGAATCGTAAGGTATTCCGATCATAAACGCTGTAATATACAGAAAAGTCTATAGATCCAAATATTAATAGTTATTAATCAATCAAAGTGCAACTAGGGCGATTTTGTTTATTCACTTATGTTGATGTTATGTTATGATTTGATAAATAACGCTGTTTTTATAACATGTATATTTCAGTCGCATAATGTGAAACACATGGTCGTTTCCAGTGCTACAAAAACAAACCATTGTGCAAATGTGATTAATAGCCAACAGCTGAACTGTGTGGGCCTGTTATATCCAAACAATTCACTCTCATCCCTCTGAAAACACAGAGACAGTGGTGTTAAAGTTTGGGAATCCGTAAGGTTAGACAGAAATATCTTCACTAATGCAGTCAATAAACGAAATCAGCCGCTATTAGCCCCATTTCTACCGAGGCCCGGAGGTCAGAGAAGAGGAGAAATGTGAATTAATTCTCTCTAAGCCGGAACGACCTACTGATGGGCTGAAAGGCGTTTCATTTCGTATCCACATACTATTCATTATTTCCAAAATGAACTCCACAGAGGTAGGCTACACTGCCTTGACTAATAGGCCTAAGTGACTTTTCCTGTATTTCGCCTCTTGATTTGAACCTCTGAGGTGCGGGAGTCTGTCCACGGTTATAAATATCACCCACATCTGTGGCTGCCTAAGTTTAAAAATAGCCCACGTTATTCAGAGTAGCTGAGGCACCATCTCAAGAAAATCGCCTTAACTGTCCTTTTTCATTTCTCCCTGACGATTGATGAAGCCTCTGCTTTGCTCTATTTTCTCTTTTTTATTATTAGGAGAGTTTTTTTTTTTTTTTTTTTTTTTAAAGAGTGGATTACCAGCCCTGTGAGGAGGCTGGAAGCAGGAGACAGCGGGCCACCGGTGGACATGCTGCTTTTGGCGCAGCCTCTAATTGATATTGAGCGAGCTGCTGGTGAGGAGCGCACAGGGCCACTGCTGGCTAATCTATGCTTTAATCAGCGTGTGTAATGAGAGTGGCGGCACGCTCGGAGAGAAAAGAGACTTACAAGCAACGTCTGTCAGGGTCCAGGGGAAAATATTGGGTCTAATTGCCGTGATTAAAGAAAACTAGAAGACACTGGGCTATGTCTTAGAAGGAGGAGAAGGTGTGAAGAGAGACTGCTTTCCTTCAGCACCACCTGAGCTGAGCCCTCGGGTGCTGTCCAGGGTGCTGGAGTAGTATCCGCCAAGAGCTCACGCAGGTAAACACGGATCCTGTAAACGCAAGTGTGGGCCACTAGTAAAAATGTCTGGCTTTGTAATTCTTTCAAATGTGGATTCTGTCATTATTGTGCGATCACACTTCTGGTGAGTAAAGCTAATCAGTGAACGAGGCTACTATTGTACCAGAACAATCCGTACCGAAGGGACGGGGAGGTGGAGAGGCAGGCCGCAGGCTGAATAGCAAGCGGAACATTAGTAGAGGTGTGTGTGGGAACACTGTCAGGCAATTAACAGGGCATTAGATGACGCACACGCTCTCATACGCATGCACGCATGTAACTGTAGTACGCACACGCACACACACACACACACAGACAGAGGACTGCCTATATGACACAGCCTGCCTTTCCCCATACCCACACATACACAAACAGCTTCTGCGAGACACCAGTCGTGTAATAAACCAGCATTGTTCATTTTTAATGGTACAACTGGTGCATTTTGCCTGTAATGGATTTTATATATATATATATATACATATACACACGCATATACACACATGTCCTGGTGTAAACACATTTAACGTACAAAAATAATGACAAATGCCATCCAGTTCATCTAACAGGTGTTTCTATTATTCTGGTCAACCAGTGTTTGATTGACAGGGAGTAGGAAGGAGAAGGAGTAAAAGAAAATAGTGCAGGGCGGCCCAGCGCCATCTTACACCCAGAGCCTCAGCAAAGCTGTCTGACAGTCTGGCTATGGCGGAGATTAGCCTCATCTATCTGGTGTCAGTAACAGTCGTGTCCAGAAAATCACAGCATAAACGGGTCTGACTAAAGTGTGTGTGTGTGTGAGAGAGAGAGAGAGAGAGAGAGAGAGAATCAGATAGAGAGAGAGAGGTCAACTGATTACTCATACAAACAGACTGAAATAGAGCGCGGTGCTGCTGTGGGAATGCGCAGGGAGGGGCAGGGATGAATTGGGTTTCCATGTGACAGAAACAGAGCACAGCTCAGTCTTCCCCGGTCGGGTCCACTTCCTGTCCCCGGCGCTAACACTTTGTCCTTTCATCAATCACGCCTGCGTGGATTTCTATGCAGTATACGAGCAATGCACACATTCTCATCTTCTGTGTTTTTTAATATATATAAATAACGCAGGTGATGTGTCAGGGCAGCTTTTATTTCAAATAGACGGGTAGTTTTTATTACCACATAAGTGAGGAGGGATTTCCCTGAACAAAATGAGATATCCACCAGTCCACAAAAGTGACAACTTCTCTAACAAGATGATTGATAGCACAAACTGGAAAGAAATGATGGGACTTTTTAAAGGTTAGGAGGCACCTGGATTCATTGGTTGACAAAATGATTACACTTGCACTAAAGTGGATCCTGTAAATTTAAGCGATATGACTTATGAACCTCGGCTGCTGTTATGATATTATGTTTTGAAACTCCTTCGTCATCTTATTTAACTACAATCATGCAAAATTAAGCAACTACTGGGAAATTAGACGTAAAATGTGAAAACGTCTGGTGCTTTATTAAATTTAATCACATAAAAAAAATAATCACCAGCAGACATTTTCTTTAAACGAGTACTTAAGGCTTTGATTATTCCATTTTTAATTTAATTAATAATTCCAAACCTGCAGACTACTAAAACTACATTCTACATGCTTGAAATTGGTTGTAGTTTATTTACCCTTATCTTAGTTTTAAATATTGTCCCTCAATGAATTGAAACGCAAACACTGAAGCGTTTTTCTCTTTATATATATATATATATATATAAAAAATTCGCCGGGGTGGAGAAATGGAGATATCAGGAGCGATCGTATTTATGAGGCTTTCTGACAAATATGTGCAGATACGCTCCGCCGGCGCACTGCCTGTTTACATAGACCAGCTCCATTTCAGCGCAGGCGTTTATGGACCGTGTATATGCTTGCGTATTGCCGTGCGTGAGCGCGTATGTGTGTCTGTGTAGCCCACAGAGGGCCCGATGACCTTGCAGAGGTTCACCTGTAAGGTGATCCATCTCGGAGGGACAGAAGGCAAACTAGAGCTTTGTGGACGCAGACAACTCCAGGAAACCTCCCAACCTGCGAGGCTGCTGAAGTTTTGAAGGTGACTGCGTGATTCTCCCCCACGCATCTGGAAATGCCACCGTCCTGTATGAACTCTGCCTCTCCTGGGTTCCTCTGCGCTCTAACTGCCTATTATGGCTCATATTGGAACGACCCGGAGTTATTTCCTATACAAATAAAGTGCCTTTGAAAGAGATTAGAGAAATATGTATGAATTTCAGCCTAATTTATTTGATCATTCCACATTACAAAGCTGCGTAGTGCTCAAATGTGATAACAAGTTTTCAGTTCCTTTCATTATGTAAGAGAAATTAGACCTCGATAGGATTTCACTGGGGCACGGTGGTTCCTGGGATGAAATGTAATTTGTGGAGAGAATTTGTTGTATCTGTCACAAATATTCCCAATTAGCTGCGTAATTATTTGAGGGTTTCTGCAATTACGGCTTAAACCGGCAAATTTGAAGCTGTGGCTGTCCCTAATTGGTCTAGATTTGATATTTTGCATATTTGCATAATGAGGAAATTGGGAGGAAATTGTGTTCATCCATTTGTGAAAAATTCTATGAATTTTATGAATCTGAAAACCATCCCCTTGCGCTCAGTGACTTTGCCTCAGCTCCCAGAGGAAGCAGGGCGCGGGCGCGCAGGGCACGTCCAGACGCACTCAGAGTAAGCGCCAGAGCTTTACAGCATGCTCTGCAGGAAATGTTAGGAGGAATAAATACGTCGCAAATAAAATAGTTCAAAGGTTGTTTTTTTTTTTTTAAATTGATATTCAGTGACCAACCCTTATAAGATTAACATTACTGCAGTGGGATGTGTAAGAATATGCGTTCATGATGAAAGTTGTGTAATGGAATTTACTTTATGCTTCTGGTCACTGATTTATTAAGCATTAGCAAAAGGGTCATGCTTATCTTTTTCATTTTCCATCAGTTAACAAACAATATGGCTGTATTGGGTTTATTAAGAAGCCTTTGATTTTGTCATTAGGTTTATATTAGATAATTTATCCAGATTGGTCTGTGAGACTTAATTATGCATTATCACAGTGTGCTGATTGATATTGAGAAAGCTAAGTGTTCTATGTAATTGGTAATAAAGAAGGCAATTTTAAAAATTTGTCCAATCAGTAATGATTATGAGGCTGTGAGTAGGTAATGATGTTAACCCTACTTGCCTCTTACACAGTCCACCTCTAGCATGTCAAATATTAAATATATTAAGCTCTACAAAAAGTGGAAATGCCTTGTTCAAGCACATTAACATTATTTGAAATGTTTCTAGTTTCTAAAGTTAATGAAACTGTAAAAATTGAGTTCAGGAGGCCAAACCTGACTTTACCTCTGTGGTTTGCCTTAGAATACTACATGAAGGATCCACCTGGTAATAGTGGCAGTGGAGTGTGCGTCCTCCTCATGTAAGGGCTTTAGCCCACTGAGAGCCGTATATCAGAAAGCAGTAAAAGAGGGACGCTAAAAGCACTGATGAATGTCTGAGAGATGGATGTGTTAAGTGACCTTGGTACATTACAGTCTCCTTCAGAGCCAGAGCAATGAAGATTAGTATAGTCTTATCTTGCCATGCCAAGTGTGCATGTGTGTGTGTGTGCGCGCACATGTGTTTGTAGTCTGCAGGCTGCATGTCACACATTGAAAGAATCACTTTAAATCTGTTGTCACATGTCAGCAAATGTATATAAAGGTGTTAAAATCCAATAAATGTTTGTTACTGTAAAATGAGGGGCTTTCACTACATATATTAGTGACTGGTTAACCTGATGATGTTTCTCAATTAATTAATTGTTTAGTCTATTAAATGTGTAAGAATAGAGAAAAAAAAGTCTTGTTTTGTCCAACCAAAAGTCCAAATCCCAAATAGATCAACCTAACAATGATACAAACTAAGGGAAACTAGCAAATCATCTTAATTTGAAAAGAAAAATAATCAAACAGTTATTTGATCTTGTAGTTCCTGAAAAGGCGACGTGACATAATCGCCGTTTAGCAAACAGCTGGTATCTGAAAATTCCAACAGAGGAAAAAAAATGTATTGATCTGTCAGCAAAGACTGAATCACTGAAACCGGGATTTGATTAAGAGGTTAGAAAACAAGCCAAAATAAACACGCTCGCATTAATTTATGAGGGGAATATCACACAAAATATCCTTCTTTAATATTCACAGGCAGGTCATAAAACAGGCTGCATAATAATTTCACCATTTCATGGGATATTAGACCATAATGACCACAGTCCATCCCTCTGCACCGCACAGCTCTACAAGCTACATACACATACAGATATACACCTCAACCCCTGGGCAGACCAATGTCTGGGCTAATTTATAGGTGAAAATGAAAGGCAAGCTTAATGTAATGGCTCCTTACAGCCATGAGATATTATTTGCACCATCACTCCATGGGTGCAGAAGGAGAAAGATTTGGAAACAAGAGGGAATGAGGATTAAAGTAGGGAGCAGTTTGAGTAAGAAAGAGAGAGAGAGAGTGACACACAGAGACTAAACACATCAGCACAGGGACTGGAGGGCTCACAGCACACATTCTGGGGTTTTTTTCCCAGGGAAAAAAAAAAAACAAAAAAAAAACAACAGCAGCCATGAATGTGTTCCCAGTGAATCTACAACTACAAGCTTGAACAAATAGAATCACACACACACACAAACACAGCAGCAGCAGCTGAAACTGGCGTATTCTACTCTTTGAGTTAATGGGAATAAAATACCTCAGTGGATGAGTGCAGATGTGTTTGATACAAATAGTCATTTTCCTATTTGCTGCCTCATTGGGCATGATGAATGATGGAAGTCAGGGAGGCGGTGTGATAAATGGCAGCACCTTGGCTCTACTGCATGGCCTATTGATTCTCCTTCTTTATTACCCCTCCAACCCAGCTGGCTGCTCTGCTCCCCCACCCCCTCCCACACACACACACACACACACACACGCATGCAGTGCTTGAAGAGAAACAAATACACGCATGCAGCCAAGTGCTTGGTGAATACACACATGCAACACATGCATATTTGGAAACAGACGCCAAGGAAGGGTGATGAGAAGCTGCATAAAAAATAGGCAAAGAAAAAGCAACAAGATGTGAGTGGAAGGGTGAAGACAGCATAGCAGAACATCAGAAAAAAAAATTCAATCCACAGAATTGAGCATGAGCCAAAAAAAAATAAAAAATAAAAAATCTCAAAGAAAAAAATCAAAACATACACAACTCATTTCAAGTGTTTCATGAAGGTGATTCAATCTTCTTGAAAATGTCTGGCACGTTTATAAATTCCGAGCTGTCAAAGACTGAATAGTTTGATGAGGGATTGGCTAGTATGTACAACACCATCACTCACACAGACAAAGCAGGCAGGGTAAATCAGTGATATGACCATCTACTGAGCTCTTCATCATGAGGTAATAAGGGTAATATCCTCCTCTGTATAGTAACATCCACACAGATTTCAAGTAGACCATCAGACAGGTGCAGACTACTGTTACTGTCCCCATTGGACATGCACAAACACTAAGCATCAAGCAAAGTACAGTGGTGTTTGAGGAGCAGTGACAGTATTGTGTGTGACAACACGTACTAAAGTTCTTCCTGTTGGAGAGGAGGCAGCCAGAGCATTGAGAGAAATAGGGCTGGTCAAAGAAAAAAAAAAAAAAATCAAAGAAATATCTCCATCATCAGTTATAAAAAAAAAAAAAAAAAACACGTCTTTTTTTTTTCCTTTATCTCGACAAATAAGTACAGAAGAAAGAGATCAAACCCAGACAACCTTTCAGAGTTCAATTTACCTGCTGCATCTCTTTGACCTTGAACCGGAGAGATAATAATTCAGGGTGCTCTGCTGGTGATGAATGGTTTGTGTGCATGTGTGCACGTGTACATGTCTGTGTGTGTGTGTCCACAATTCACAAAAGAAAATATTAAGAGGCTGAGAACCAAAGGTGCGTAGTACACACACACACACACACACACACTCACTCACACTCACACTCACACTCACACAGTTTAGTCTGTGCTGTGTAATGTTTAGATTGAAGGTTTAGCATCACTGTTGTTCCATTAAATTGCAAAATACCACAATCTTTTAGTTTGTAGCCTTAAGTCAACATTTATGTTATGTTGCCATTAATGTTTAATTTTTATGATCAAACTTTGGTTAAACATAGTGGTTTATTGCAATGGATGCCTGTTACTACTTTCTAATATTGGACCCTATTAAGGGTTTGTAAGTAGTAACTTGACTTTATTAATGGTAAATTTGGATTTTTTTTCAGACCAAATCCATTAATAACAGGTTCTGGATGCCATATTAGTAAAATATTAAGAAATGCTTTTCAATGTCTCATTTTTCAATAAATAATCAAATCTGCCATTTAAAATGCTAACAAGTCATTAGCAGTGAAGAAAGAAGTATTCTGCTCTTGTAATTAAGTAAATATAAATATACTGCACCATAAAACTATTCTATTAGAAGTAAATGTCCTGCACTGAAAAATAAGTAAGTAGGTATTGAGATGTACAAAAGCATCAGAAAAACTACGTAACAGTCAGAAAATGGTTCTACTATTATATATCTAATTATTGGATTATTATTATTGCTGATTGAGAGATGTGTGTACAATTCTTGTTAATCAGTGTTGATGAAGGTGGAGCTGATTTTAACAATTAGATATGGTTGAGTCATTTAATATACACCAAACATTTTTTTTTATGTGGCTTGTATGCAAAATCTGAATCTCAAGTGGTTTTAAAGCTGTCGAGAAAAAATACAATATTTACCTTTGAATTGCAGGCGAGTAATTATAAGCGTAAAACTCCACTTCAAGTACAACGGTGGAGAAACTTTTTTCATTTTCTTAGTGATGAGTCAAAAAGCAAAAAAAAAAAAAAAGACAAGCTGTTTGGAAAAAAAAAGTGGAGTTTTTCAAATCCTACATCTGCTTATCACTATGTTATAGTGTGTTAATGTTACAAAGTGAAACATGATAACGTGGGGAGTTAAAGTGCTTTAACATTTAATTATTTTCTGTCTTTTTTGGAGGTCAACACTGTTTGGTCAGTGTGTGTGTGTGTGTGTGTCTAAGTGTGTGTTGTAGCTGCCGTGAGCATGTGTGTGTACATGTGCGGTCTTGATGGCTTCCACCTCACGCTCCCTGCTTTAAAAGTCCATTTGGACTCATGCCTACAATCACCTTCTTGTCGTTGCTGTGGTAACGGAGCCAGGCCTAATTAGTATGCATTATCAATTAACAAACTTAATAGCCGGCAGATTGATTAGATCCTCAGTTATAGGGGCAGAACTCAGGCGAAACATGGAATGAAAAATAATCATACACACAAGCTTGCAAGCTGACTCTTTCACTCGCACACACAGCTACACACAGAGACACACACAGCAGCTCACTAACCTTCTCCTCCTCCTCACTTGTGTAATTACTGTATGCATATGGCAGTGAGTGGATTGGGAATGAGGCAGTGTGAGGTTTTAAATAAACCTTCAGCTTATAATGAGTCAGGCCGCTATGGCTAGTTTAGCTCTGATTGTGCTCCTCTCTAATGAATGACAAACCTTCTTGCACTGCACGTGCACGCGCGCGCGCACACACGTAAACGCTTTAACTGTTTATCAGTACAATAACAGATGTGTGGTGTGTGGAGAAATGTACATCTTTTACCCTCACATATCCATATATTCACCATGCACAGACAAAGACACACAAACTCATACCCACACACACTGAGAATGTAGTCAGGCGTTAGGTTTACCCTCCTATCAGCCTAATGGAGGTTAATGAATAATTAGATCTAATAACTTTAGAGTGGAGCTCAAGCTTATGATCATCAAACGCTTAACAGAGTTAAGAGCAACAACAGTGCAAAAGCGTCAGCAACAAGAAGCAGCCATCAGTGGAGTGATGGTGACATGGAACGAAAGGTGAGAATGTCTACAAATGCAAGAAAAACACTACCAGTAAATTTAGGTCATCACAACATCTTTAAACATTTCACTTTAGCTTTTATTTCCTATTTTAGTTTGCGCTGTCCGTGGTGCTGAAACACTATTATTGCAAACAGAGTAAAAACATTCTGCAGGTAAAGTGAATCAGATTGGAATATTTTAAGATTTAAAAAACCTAATATATAAGTTTTAAACAGGCAGAAATAGAGAATCAGTCAGCAAAGGGGAGAATGCCTACAGCTTAGGATCAGCTTATTTGAATTCTTTTTTTAAAGATAAATTACAGTGCTAATTTTCTTACACATTATTTATTACACAGTCTCCAAATGTATGTGCTTTATTTTGATGTTTTACATTTAAAAGTCAAAGTCAGAAATAAATGTCATAGAAAAAAAGGTGTTAAAAAAATTGAAACTACAACTTATAACAAAACCTGCTGCTCCTAAATGATCAAGATTGGGTTTGGGCAGCCTAACAGCAGTTCTCATATTAAATAATTTTTGACTTATCTATAAAAACAATAGATCTGAGATCAAAACATACTGAGGCAATCCGTACAATAAAATAACAGGGGTATTGTTGACTGATCAATAACAATCTGATCTGTTTTGGAATATTGATGGTTTGCTGAAGTGTGTAGTCTTGCCACTCAGAAGAATGGATATATTGAGGCAATCAGTACTAGGACATGGAGTTTCCTTCCTAAGCCTTACCTACTAAATGCGGGGCTATAGGCCCTGTATAGAAACCAGTGACCTACCACATCAGTGAAAGGCCAATTCATGGGCATTAAAATGCAAACGCGTGCATATTTCACAGTGTTAAATTTTATGAAGCATTTAAAGCACCATCCCTCCAGTAGTAAATCCTAATGGTCTTATTTCTTATTCATAATATTCATACTCACCACTTCGAAGCAGTGACATTAAAAATGTTTGCATCTCCACCAACTTAGAGGTTGAAATTAAACTGAGTTTGGCAGCAAAGACACATGCACATTTGCACATAATCACTCACAGATACACAACACACACGTACACATACACAGTGTGACTTTAGTGCAGATGTGCGCCTGGTCTCCTCTGCTGCATTGTGGCCCAGTTTGCAGCCATCTCCCTCTGATGTATAACTCGTTGTCCAAGCCTTAATGTTGATTTATTATCCATCCATAAATTAGAAAAATATGTTTGAGAATTCCGTGGCGCAGCCAGGCTCTCCGGACTGTCTGGGGATTGGCTGACGTGTCAGAGGCGCATATTGGCTCGCCAGGCAGCCTTTTGTTTCCCTGCACCAGCAGGCATTTAATGAGTGCTGATGGCTTAAGGTAAATGTGTTAGGACAGACAGCAACAACAGCCACAAAAACAGCCTGCTACATGGAAGAGATGGAGACCCACTCAACAGCAGAAATCTGCTTCTTATCTTTACAGACGTCTGTGCATGTTAAGTAACAACATGGTTTTCATTAATCATTTGGCCCTTTATGTGAGGAGGCGAATAAAGTTTCATAAGCAGTTCACGCTTATGAACTTCATGAGCAGTGTCTTAAAGACTTACTTTATTAATTTTACAAAGCTTCAGCTTTACATTTAGCAGTTCAGCAAAATGCCTCTCCAGAGCCAACTCATCATATTAGCTCCAGCTTCAGCAGTATGCAACCCTATTTTTCTCTTATCTCGCTATTATCAAATAAGGTTGATTATTACTGCCGACGATTCTCCAGCCAGTCCTGGCTGACTTGTGTACTGACATACATACTAATTTCTAATAAAGCTTCAGACATCTCTGGGGGTAACATGTTGCAGCACAAACCAGGCTGTGTCACGGTCCTATCACAAATGTTTTTATGCAGTTCCTATTAATCATAGAAGTAATCAGAGGTCAAGGTTTAATTTTGTGACATAAAATGCTGCCATGATGTACGCTGGAGCTTCATTCCCATTTATCCATAACAGCCTCCAGCTCTATGAGGCACACTATACAGTGCATAATCAACACACTGAGACAGAAACATCACTGTCATCTTGTCTTGAGCTGACACTGTCACTTCATTGTCATGGCTGTTAGGTCTGCTGTGCTGATGTCCTGCTCTACTGTTTATGTTACAGATGTTGCAGTAATCAGAGCAGCAGCGTGTGAAGGACTCAGCCTGCAACCCCCGACCGACGTCACGGCTGCAAAGGTCATTGTGGAAATGCTTGGTGATGGTGATGGCTGGGATGGAATGAGACATGGTTCAACTGAGATAACCCATTTTGCTCACATAGACATCATCACTGGCTCACTTAACTCTTCTAAGCTCGTATTTTGTCCCAACAACATTAAACATGCAGAAAAGAAATCACCTGGCAGTTTAAATTAAAAGCTTTACAATAACTAAACTAAATGACATTTTTAATCGTTGTAACTTTACTAGCTGCTTCAATGTTAAGTGTCTTGTCTTGGTGGCTTAGTGCATTATCAGTTATTAACCTAATTCAGCTGGACAATAATAAAGTAAGGCACTTGTGAGATTCATTACCATATTTTAATCATCATGTTATAATTTTGAAACTAACACAGTGCTTGTCGTAACAATAGCTGGCCAGTTTACGATCAAAATAAAAAATAACTTTATGCTGGGATTTTGAGCTAAAAAAAAAAAAAAAAGCTGGTCTGTCTGGTAGAAAGCCATATAAGTCGAGACACAAACGGTGCTTTGATTCCAGTTTAGGTTGAGGGAACAACTCTTGTAGTTTTGAGTGGGGATAAATGATGCCTGGGAGGCACACTTATTGTCCGTTAGCAGGGTTAGCTATGTCTCAGTCCGAGCATTTATCCTGGGCCATAATGGGGTGCTGAGTTGCTAGTGGCGGCCATTGTTTAATGATCTCCTTGGGCTCTGGGAGTAAACTACTGCGGTAATCAGAAGGGTAAACTCAGCTATATTTCAATTTGGAGAGCCGCTCTTCCGTTCAGAGAGGCCGCTCTGAGACAATAAATAATAGGACTATTTAGCCTATCCCACAGGCTGCCTCTCTGACACCTACCCAAACACACACACACACACACATATATAAGTCAGCCTATAACAATTCATGTCCCTTCCATAAATCAGCCCCACTAAAAGCTGGTGATTAGCAACATCATTTAGCCCCTAAAACCCAAATAGCGACAACTGTTTCCTTCCCTGTTTTAGGGAGAAGATAGAGAGATGCACAGATGGTAAATTGGTTGGAGGGGAATGAACTGTAGCTGGATGACTGGACTTGGGGGTGTAGAATAAATTCAATGGAGATTTTAGTTCAGGAGTTGAGATTATTTAGGCTATTTATTGTGGCCAGTTACAGCTTTGACCTTGTAGATTATGAACATGGTCTCTGGGGGGATGATAGTGTCCTTTCTGAAACACTTTGTTGTTTTTGAGGTCAACAAATTTTTTTATGTTTACATCTCATGATGTGTTTTGACAAAGCTGTTTTGATCAGCGAGCAAAGACAAATTCTCTTTGCCAGAGTAAAATTACAGATAAATAACTGATCCTAATGCATCAGAATTATTACAAACAAAAATATCTAGTGGGCCGCTGCATTACATTTAACCTTCCCACATATTTTTATCTTTGCACTTTGGCCATCCAGCCACAAATTGACAATATTCAACTGCATAGCTAAGTTTGTTCTACCTTTCCACTTTTTAACAGAGCCCAGAGTGACAAATAGTTGTCCAGAACCACATTTCTGTTCTGCACACATGCTCCTTCCCGAGCTCAGTCATAGGAATATTTCTTTCTGCCTCGTGTGCGTTTAAATGTATATTTTTATCACGATATATGGACAATTGCATTGTAATATTCCTCTATTTATTATCTTATCAAGAGCTCAGTAAGCTTATATGATGACTTCATTTTATCATCTCAACATCAGCAACTGAAGCAATTTTCAGATTATGGGAGGCCACCGCTGCAAAGTAAAGCACTGCTGGTGTTTATTTGCTCTGGAGAATGTCATGTTGAGAAGCAGGAGAATAAAGACCACAGTCAGAGGCACACGTTGCAAACAAAATAAAAACAGTTTATGGTGTAAAGGTGCACTTTATGAATGCGATATATTATGTTTGGAGTAAAGACTATGAAACAAGAGTTTTTATGTAGATACGCTGGCCTGCTACACAAACAGAAGTATTTACATCTTTATCATTTCTCTTCCCTTTTGTTTCTTGCAAGGTTTGTAAAATACAGACACCATTTGACCTTGCAATAAGACACTAGACCTACTTTTTGCTTTTTATCATTGGAATTGTATATTTATCGATTAAAATGAAGAAAAGTAGTGACCACAAAAACAGAGAAAGACAGATCATTCTATTTGCTGCGTGCATTAAGTATCCACTTTTTATATTACAGACATTAAACTCTAATTGATCCATATTTGTCTTCTCACAAGAAGCAGTTGGTTATTAGGCTGAAGAGATATATAAAAATATTTTCCAGCCGATAATATCCTCATTCTTCGTTTTGTTTTTTTTAACTCACTGATTTACAAACGCCAATAAAATAAAACACATTAAGCTGCCTAAGACAACAATTTCCTCATCTACTATCCTGCAATACTGTTCTGCTGGTCTCAGTGGAGAAGGATCAGACGCGTGTCTGATCATAGCTTCCTAAAGAGCTTCAATTAATGGCCTGTCACTTATCATTAGAAGTGCTGAAAGCGGGACACCAGGGAGCATGATGCAAACAAAGGCACGTTTTAGAACGTCAATTCTAAAAGCACCCGTCGACTCTCTACGCTCACGGCTGGCCTCTGAGGCCCTCATCCCTCCTGGCCCCAAGCCCTGCTGTCTCTTCTGGGGGATTAGAGGGATCTGTGGAAATTAGCTGTTTGGATGACAAGCAGAGGCCAAAGGACGAGGGGGTGTTAATGTCCCTTTTTACAGGAACAAAAGCAGTGGGGATTTGAAATAGCAGGTCTCCATTGCCGCCTGCGGCCACTCCAGTCACTGCATGTGTGCGGGGGGTTACTCAGCAGTGTTAACTGACTGAAGTTGTGCGTTTGCAGAAGGAATGGGTGAGTCTGATAGCCCACATTGTTCTGCATCTGCAGCTTAGAAATCAACCCTCCGTGTTCAAAGGGAAGTCTGAGAAGTTAAGCCTCAGGTGATAAAACAGACCAGTCAGACAATAAACATTTTATGACTGGTGCCGATTTAAAAAAAAAAAAAAAAAAAAAAAAAAAAAAAAAGCAACACCAATATTGTGACGATGAGCATAATTTCCTCAACAATTTCAAAAAGTGAATGAGATTTTAAAAAAAGCTTTTCATTAGAGGTCAAAGGTGCAAGATGCTAATATTCAACTTCAAGTCATACGATTTCTAATGCAGCCCAACTATCTGTAGTCCAACACTAGCAAGGTTGTTTACTCTTCATTACAGCGTTGGACAGAGGCAGGGAGATCCTCAAAGAGAACATCTACAACAACATCCTCTTGACTGGTGCTCTGCAGTGCTGCTTTTGTCCATTACGCTTGGCCTCCTCATTGACAGCCAATAAATCATTCATTTAGAGGCAAAGCAGGGAGAGAATCAAACAGCCATTTCAGAGCCTGAGGCCTTTCACTGTAGTGGCTGCTGCAGGCCACAGATCTAATGTAGAGTGGCTAGGATGCAGGCGGGTGGAAGGGCTCTTAAGAGGCAGGAGCGCATTGTTTGGAGAGACGGGAAACGCTGGTCTCATTAGACCTGGAGCTGAAAACCAACCTGAAAGGCCTGCTTCAATTTACCTGCCCTGTGCTTAGAATAAATCACCTCTGTGTGTATGTGTGCGCATGCCACACATACAAATACATGTACAATTGCTAACACACACAGACACGTATGTAGACACAAAGAGCTTTATACATGCCTTTCAGAGTGCACCTCTTCAGGATCAGAGTTGTTTTAGTACAACGCAAAACCTTTTACCTCTGCCTCCGATGGCCCTTTTATTAAGGTGCTTTCTCATTCAAATCAGAATCACAATTAAGGCTGTCCTGACTTGTTTTTTTTTATCCCCAGTCTCCTGTAGATGTGAGTACTTCTTTGCACAAAGTGACTCACTTCTATGATGACTAGCTTATGTATGAACAAGACTGTCAGGGATGTTCGTCTGCTGCAACATGTGCTGCTTTCGAAGCAGCACTTACAAGCACACAAAGATGTATTTGTTATCATTTCCATGGACAATTGCCAGAAAGATTCAGGATCATTTTGAACTTAGAATTAGTCTTTGGCTTGTTGTCATGCCGAATGAAACCAAAAACTCACTCAGTGCAGCCAAAGTAAAGAGAATCTAATACTTTACACTAGGTAGTCAGGCACAGCAGGTAACACTCTGTGACAAATCCCAACACACACTGAGACAAAACAAAGAAAAGGGAATAAATTACACAGTGTCTGATAAAGAAACTATCAGACCATAAGCGTGAAGTGGTGGAAGAAGGAGGATTGATAGGAGGTAAGTAGATGGACAGAGGGACAAAAAGGCCGACAGGAGACAAGAACAGTGGGAGTGGAGAGCAGGAAACCCCTGCAGACATGTGGTGGCAGAGATGTCAGACTATTTAAATACTGATGAGGTGCGCTGTCTCTCCTCGTCTCTGCTAATGACATGCTCATCAAAGCCAGACAATAGAACCTGCACCCTGCTCCACCATGCCTGTCACAACACACACACTCAGTCAACACATAGGGGTACATCTGTGTTTATGTGTGAGTGTCGGGGGGGGGGGTCTCACAATCTCGTTCTCTCGGGGTGTAAGGTTCTACTGGAGGCCAGCACGTTCCTCCTTGTCAGAGAGCTGTCACTGCATCCTCAGATATACGACTCCCACAGACAAAGCAAAGAAAAAACTAATCTCTACTTGGGTCTTTTTTAGCAGCTTACTCTTTACACATTCCTCATTTCTCCTTTAGTTCCCTCACTCTCTCATCTATTCATTTTCTTGGCCTGCTGCGTTTCCACCAGCATTTGAAATTAAGGTGTCACACTACAAGCGATGGATTACACACATATACAGAGTCATTCACACACACACACACACACACACACACACACACACACACACACAGACACAGACACACACACACACACACAAAACTCATAAATGAGGTAAAATGGAATCAGGCTCTTATTGAATGCCTGCTTGAAAAACTGTGTGGTGTCCATAAGCTCACTTGGTTTTCAACCCGTATCGATTCCAGCATGTTATTTATTTTGAAGTGAAAAGTACGTACGTTTGGACTAACGACTAACGACGAGTCTTTGTCTCTCTGCTGACAGGAAACAGCAGGTGACAGAGCAACATCATGAAAGGAATGGCCTGCTATAAAAACAGGCAATAAGCACCACGAAAATGGTGCCTTACAAAACACATAAGTCTGTTTGATACATGAACACAAAGTCATGTCTGACAATAAAGTGTCCATGCAACAGACACTCAAATGGACAGGGGGAAATATACTTGATATATATATTTGTTGTTCACTGTGTGACTACTACTACAATTGTTATTGCAGCTGGAAACAAAACTTTTGTTCTAAATTGGCTTTAAAAAGACATCATAAAACTGTCTCTCCATCTTTCATTGCCTGTTGTCGTCTTCTTTCGTCTCCTCTTTGTGACTTTAGCTCTAAAGCAGAGGAGAGTGTCAGCGAGTGTTCTGTTTGATTCAGTGCTATCTAACCTTGCTTTATGAAAGCATTAAATTGATGGTTCCAGACCAGCCCAGAGAAAATGCACATAAAACTGAGACTAACTGAGAGATAATAGTCCTCATAAACTGGTCTAAGAGCTCTATAACTCACAGCGTCCTCAACTTGTTCTGTCTTACACAGCACAAGCTGTCGCATCCAAAATACTGATGACCCAAAGGCATAAGCTGCAATGTAAATGCAAACAAAAGGGAAACTTCTACACTACAAATTAAAAAAAAAAAAAAATCCTCCCTGAAAAGACTGAAACCTGCTATAAAGTTCATCGATTGGTCTTTGAAAACACAAACCCACATCAGACAACTAAATTCAAGTCTCTAACATCACCAGACTAACAAAGCAACTTGACTCATTTTGCATCACTTTGAATTTGAATTCGACCGTACTTGCTACATTTAACTCAAATGGTTAAAGGAATAGTTTGACATTTTGGCACATCTCTTTCTGATGAAGATAAGAGATGAGACAATACCGTTTTCATGTTTGTACAGTACACATGAAACTGGAGGCAGCAGCCAGGAAGCCTAGCACAAACACAGGGAAACCGCTAACCAAGAAATATCCCAGCAGATAAAAATAAAATCCCTAAAATAGCAAATTGTCAATGTTACACTTTATTTAATCTGTACCAGAACCAGCTATCTCTTGTCCAGCAGGTGAATACACAACAAACCTGACAACAAACTAATCTGTTGGATTTGGGGAAAATATACAAATATGTTTGTATATGCAGTATAATTTTGCTACAATCATTATTGGTGATTAACATAACGAACAGAAAAATGTGTGTGTGTGTGTGTGTGTGTGTGTGTGTGTGTGTGTAGTAGTAGAAGCAACTGCTGTCAGCACCATGAGTGATGAGCCACGTAAGGGCAACCTTAACTGTGTGTCTATGTGTGTGTCTGTGTGTGTGTGTGTGTGTGTGTGTGTGGTACGAGAGATGAAGACATTTTCCTTCCAGCCCTCAACATCTTCAAGCTCTGCTCATAAACCAACTCTGCCTCTGGATATTGGGCCTCTTGTCCCATCAACCCCTTCCCCACATCACTCACTCTACTTATGCAGGACAACACAAATCACACACAGTGACACAGGACGCTGGATTGTGTAGGTCAATCAAAATTTTACATAGTCGTCCAAAACAAACAAACAAACAAAAAAAAAAAAGGCAGGACAATGAGCACTGTTGTATATGCAGACAACACTAGTGTGCAGTGAGTGCATGAAATGTGTGAGTCCATTGTACAGCGTTGCAGGTTACACAGGGCTGGTAATGGATGGCCGGTGTGTGCCCGCTGACGTGTTATTCTTTTATAAAACATTGCCTCTGCGTACCGGAGTGCAGGGGAGAGCGTGTCACGCCTGTGATGAATGACCCGAGGGTAACATCTTCACTTCTGACCCTTAACACATGTGAGCATGCTCACACACAGACACGGACACATAAACACAAACTCACACATACTTACATTAAATCAAGCATGCACTCATGCACATTCATGGTAGTTTTTTTTTTTTTTTTTTTCCCCCCCACAGTGAAATAAACACAAAAACATGTGATGCACTGAATCCACTAAGCAGATGGTGATCCAGATGCAGGTTGGTGACCTCTCTGTGTGCCTTCGCTGTGAGTGTGCTGAATACAGAAAGAGGATTTTATTTGTCTTTGTATTCTTTCAATGCTTTTGCCAACATCAGTTTCATTGCTTGATTATTTTTTTTATTTGATCAGACATAAGTCCTTGCATAGACTTTCTTCCTCTCATCTGCCACACAGCCTGACTAACAGGCCCTGCCATCATCAAAGGTATCTTCAGCTACATCTTCAGCTACAAAGCATAAAAGAACAACATCAAAAGCAGTTCCTATTAACACTGACAGAGCTGGAGCTGCCGGACAATGTGGAGGAGCTGGAGAGGTAAGTAATAAGCAGTGACCTTCTGTTTTACTATGCACACCGGTGACACTTGAAGGCAGCACGCAGAAAATATACTATAACAAGGTGCAAAGAATGATCAGAGGACTGACCCCAGCACAGCTATACCTGAAGATGTGCAGCAGCAGAAAGAGAAAAGGAAAAAAAAAAAGAAAAGAGACAAATAAAGAGATGGGAAAAGAAGGAGACATGATAGGGAGGAAAGCGAGACAGGAGGGGATGAGGGGAGAGACAATGAGACAAGGAGACAGAGACAGAGTGGGTGAAGATGGCAAAGGAGGCGGTGGAGGTTTGGTGAGGCGGGTGGGCTGGGGGAACAGCGAGCCAGTCTATTATCAGGGGTCTATAGAGAAGCATTTAGGGACAAATAGGACACCACCCCCCTGTCACCCCAAACCATTCAGCCCCTGTCAGCCCAGCCCATTCAGCCAAACCCCAGGGGGAAGTGGCAGAGGAGGGACAGAGCTGAGGATGCAGGATCGGAGGTGGGTGGGGGGCTGAAGATGGAGTACCCCGGTAACACCCCTCTATGATGCTTCACATGCTGTATCCTAGCAACGGCAGCCAGGGTGTGACCCGAAGTCATATGGCTCCATTCAGTTTCACACCTCTTGAACATACATGCAGACACACACACACAAAAAAACACACATGCAGAGGCCCCACAGTGCTTACAGGAGCTAAAACAGGCTCTCATGTACAACAATTAGCACAGATCATGCCCCCCACTTGCCTCCACCAACCTGGCCATAGCAGCAACCCCACAGGGAACAAACGTAATTACCATCAACAGACAGACGGGAGTTTATCTTTGCACACTTAAGATGATCCACTTTGCGCGCACACACACACACACACACACACACACACACACACACACAGAGGCTGCGTCATCCTATACAAAAACTCTCTAGTTCAGCATGCTGTCAATCACACTGTAATTCAAGCAGCGTATTGATGGCATTCTTCTCTCTCCGATTTTCATATAGAATTAGTATTTAATGAATTGTGTGCAGATTAATTATAACATAATGATATTTAATTGTTACCAACTAATTGTTGTGGCACTCTTTGTTTTGTAGTTGCTGGGAACTTTGTTTAGTTTTAGTTCAGAAAGAAACAGTTGGCCGGTGGACACTTCGTTGAGCACCATTTAAACTTGAAATGTTTCAGTAAAACAGCCTTTTAATCACAATATTATTTTCTTTTTTCCTGTGAAAAATTCATCTGTAATATTTCAGTCAAGTTAAGTGATATTAAAGATGGAAAGTTGGAAGGCATGTTGTGGGGAGGGGAAGATGTTAATAAACATACTTTGATTTCTTGAAATCTGTCTGGTTTATCTCTGCTGTTACTTTTATTGAAAAAGACTCACTCATGGACCCCTACACAGACACACACACACACACACACACACACACACACACACACACACACACAGAGTACACACAGGACCTTTGTTTGGTAATCCCCCTTTCAAAGGGATAATTGTCTTGTTCTAGTTAATAGATTTATATAGTCCATCTATTATTTATCCAAGGATTATCACGGTTGCCTAAAGCTAGTGATGTACAATGTTTACCATGACCTTGGGCCATACACACACACACACACTCAAACTCCCCATAGACATGCGCACACACACATGCATGCGCGCACACACACACACAGACACACACACACATTTACAGCACACTCAATTTGGCAAGAAATTGGTGAATGATAATAAACAGGCGTGCAATTATTGTCCCAAAGTCACTTTGCTCTTTTTCAACCCTGAGGAACCTTGCAAGCCAATTCTGACGCCTATTGAATAAGACTGTCTACCGAGTCTTTATGACTACTCATTAAAACACACTTTTATCATTTGTTATAATATAGCAGACTCCTCTCCAAATGACATCATTAAACATAATTCAATCCTTACCTCTTCTTCATGTGTGCTGGTTTTCCTGATTAATTCCCACTTTTATTTCATTTTCTGTCGTGGTCCACAGCGGCTGCAAACTGCTGCACTGCCCCTCTGTGGATGATTACGGAGCTGCAGGACTGCCATCATGGACAACTGCACAAAAATAAACAAATAAAAGAGAAGATCACTAAGGACAACTGAACCATCCGCTCAATTCAAATTGATCTACAATATTAGGGAAATACAAACAGTCGGCACCAACTTTGCCAAATTTGTCAAACACTATAGGCGCTTGGACACGCACTCAATCACATCGCTCCCTGTGTGTGTGTGTAATTGTATATATAAATATATATTATGTATATGTATATACACACAGAGGCATAGGGCAATTTAGTAAATGTCATCAGGTCTGCAGAAAGAGAGGGAAATAGGCCTGCCTCCTATCTTTGTATCGGGAACACAGGTGAGATTGATGAGTAGCGTCTGTTTATGATATCGGTTATTCAAGATGAAAGATGAGGGTTTGTAGAGGGGTTCCTCCCATTCACTGTCATTGATTTACACACACACACACACACACACACACAAACACACACACAAACACAAAGTGAGTGTCCTTGCTTTGTCAATACTCAAGGTTATTTCGTATGCAATAGGATATTTGACTAATATACTGAGATCAAACACAACAAATAAAAGCAACTTTTGGCCATGATGAGAGAACAAAGACTGACTTCTTAAGCGCTGTGCTCTCACCAGACAAGTAAGTACTGAGCGAACATCCATCAGTGAAGAAAGAACATAAAACTGTGGTTTAAAAGCAATAAAAGAAAGCAAAGAAATTTGTGAAGAGTAGTCAGGACAGAAAACAAAACACTGGAGCCAGAGCCAATTCTGTTCTGCTGAATTAAAACCTAAACCTCTCTTCACATTAACATCCACAGAGAGACAAGTGCTGTGGTAAGTGAATGTGTTGCCTGTGTTTGTGTCAAAAGCCTGTTTTTCTTCCTGGGCCAATTAGAGTGACTACGGCACAAAGGCAGCTAATTTTGTCAAGCTCCTGTAAATGGAATGATGGATGCTGACGTTTGGGTGGGAGGGTGAGGGGGCACCATGAGTGAATGTACGCTTTGCAGTTACCACCAAGGCCTCCTTCATTAATGCTTATTCCAGAGAAACACATACAGACAGACACAGCGAGACTGAGCGAGAGATGCACAAACACTCCCTATTCAGGATGAATTAAAAACCTACAACACACTACTTTTCACAAGAGAGCATTCATTATGTAGTCCTAATGTAATGGCATAAAGCACAGGAGCAACAGCCTATCAAGTGCAGCAATTTAGCTTTTTTCACTTGTGCTGTTTCGTTGCTATAGGGTAATTTGTAGCACTCAGCAGGGCAGGCTAAAGTGAATCAAGATTAATTTACATGCAGGCGACCACTTAGAGCAAGGCAGAGTGGTAAGCAAACGCACCATCTCTGCAGCTGAGCAGGAAGAAGGCAGTAAGGCAGAAGAGGGAAAGTGTTGGATAATTAAAGAGCATCAAATGCAATTGCTGAAGGCAGTTAAAAGGCCACAGCATGCCGACTGTGGCTGCTCTCAGAATGCAGCCTTCGCATTTTAGTCAGGCTGCATTGATGGAAGCATGGATTCTAATGGAAACAAAAGCAACCCAGCCACTTCAAATTCAGTCCTCATTAATTGTGCTTTAACATCTCTCCTCTAAGCATATTATTCTAATACATTAGTTTGTTTTCATTTAGGAAGAAGAGTCCTACGTTCAGTACTACACCAAACAAGGCAGTGGACTGCTACGGTCTTTCGAAGAATTAAGAAAGGTCTGTATGAACCAGGAAGCAGAGGTTATGCAGTTCAAACACTTGATTTAAAAATCACATTCCCACACACCATGGTGACACAAAGTCCCCAAAGATTTGAGGTTGAAGTGACAAGACTAACTTGGATAAAGCACGACAAACATTCAGATACAAATGCAACTACAAGTGCACCAAGGAGAGGGGAATGAAAACACTAAATGAGCTGTTGGAGCTGGGCACATATCTCAGACCAGCGATGGACTTTAAATCCCTGTCCCCCTGAACAGACTTAACATATCAGAGAAAGAGATCACAGGGATGGAATAAAAAGAGAATAGTTGGTAGACTTTTTCCCCTCTATCGCTCAGCGGTAATGGACCCTGGACCAAGCCAATGGCAGAGAAATCTGATCAAGCATGCTATTCTGAAGAGGGAGAGAGAGAGAGACACACACACACACACACACACACACACACACACACACACACACACACACACACACACACACACACACACACACACACACACACACACACACACACACACACACAGAATCATTCTGTCAAATCTGAATAAACACAAACACACATTGGTTGGAATTGCTGGGTGCAGCTTGGGGATTTGGGCCGAGCGTCTGGCATATTTGGCCATCTCAGATCTGCTGTCAGGGCCTGAATGTAGGATGACAGCAGGAGGGAGCCCGCAGCGTCTGGAGACCTGTCTCCATCTATGCATCTCTCACATAAACAAATTCTCCCATCGCTGTATTCAGACTAGCCTCTCTGCTCTATTACACACAACACACAGCTGCCACAAGCACTCAGACACCCAATCAACAACCACAGAGAGAGGGAAAGAAAGAGAGAGGAAAGGTAAAAGAAAGAGGAAGGGAGAAGGAAAGGAAAAGGCAGCAGGGGAGAAGGGCAGTGGAGGGAGCGCGAGGAGAGGAGAAAGCAAGACAGGAGCAGCGTCGGGGGAGATGCTGAGATGAGATTGTTGAGGAGGGCCACCGCTCCGGAACTGTGCTCAGCGTTCTGTCTGGCCGAGCAGGAACCTCCTAAAAGCAGGACGACGACCAGCGTGGATGAAAGAAAATGGGCTCTAGTGGGATGAGGAATAGACAAAGGCAGGAGTGGGGGGGGGGGCTAAGGGTTGCAAACACACTGAATGCATGAAATATCAGGACCAATGCAGGAGAGGCAAAATGTTAAGAGTGATCCCAGCTATTTGGGCTCAATGGGCATCACCCCTTAGCAGTAAAGCAGTAGGGTTCAATTACAGATCCCGTCAATTTCTGTGTTTGTTTCGTCTTTATATGCTAGTCCCTTCTAGGTAATTTGGTTACTTTCAACAATTCAGTTACAATTTACATCAGGTGTAATCAACAGTCCTAGGTTACACTGGTAACATCTATAATATTCTAGAGCTCAGCTTTCATTTGTGAATATAAACAAGTCTTTCTGTTAGCAAAGGAGTGAAAATGAAATGTCACGTAGAGACAAATGCTGGACCTGCTAAGACTGATAAGCCTGCCATTGTACGGCACTTAGAGGAAAATGTTATAAACTAGATCATTTCACTGGAGTTTACGGTTTTAGAGTTTTTGTGACGTTTTCCTAGCTGGAACTTTTATATCAAAATAATCCTGCTACTAATGAATATTTTAATTCTTGCTTAATCTTAATTATTATGTTAATCAATAGTTTTGTCTATAAAATGTAACAAAATATCGTAAAATGCCCATTAATATGTCACACAGCCCATCGACAAATAGCCTGAAGAGTTTAAATGTAACTATATATTTAAACAGTAATTTAGTTTTAAAATACATTTGAGAAACTGGAAGCAGAAAATATTTGGTACATTAGCCTGAAAATAAGCGATTAATTAATTTAACTTTAATTTAATTTATTAATGTAATAAAAATTAAAATTTGTTTCAAGTCACGTAGTGATTTGCAGTCTGTGCAACATACAACACCCAACTGTCAATACGAGTCATACCTACAAAGTCTGTGTTATTTTATCTGAGTTGAAACATTTAGGTAGATAGAAGTCCTGGGTAACCTGGGGTAGACATCACCATGACTTCTGGGATGGCATCTGCCTCTTGTGACCATAAAAAGGACCATATGAAATGTGCAAGAATTTAGACAAACTTGTGTCAGACAGAGGAGCATGGCACCAGAGGAAATAAGGTTAGTTGCAAAGTTCAAAAGTATAGATGTGGACTGTGCTGTTCAACTAGATTGATCTGCCACACTTGGAAACATCCCTCCTCCTTCCTCTGCATCCCCATTTTCTGCTCAAACCTCTTCAGATCAGATTATTGATCCCAACACCAGTCGATCAGTTGCTACTCTGTGATCTAGACTGGTCCAATTACTTTAGTGAGTAATAGTGATTAGTTTGTGTCTAGATCAATCCGCATTGACACAGGCAGAGAGGCTGGGGATGGGGCCAAGGGATCCACTGACTACTCACATCAACAGCACATTTGTGAAACAACAATGTCGATGCTGGATCCTGCGCTTAGCGTCTTGAACGTAATTGTTCCATCATGCTATTAAACCTCCAGAGTACATATTCATGGACTTTAGAGAATTTCAAGGCCTATTAGGGGTTTTCAGCAATGGAAAAAATAAAATAAAATAAACACCGACACTTTTTTCTACAAAATTGTGAATGAACTCAGTCTATACCAAACATACACGCACAGACACACACCAACGCACCACATTCAGTCAGTGCCTAAATCTCAGCCATGTGGCATTGGTTTGACATTGCACAGGTCATTAAAGGAAAACTACTACTAATGTTGAAGGTAAATCTATTTATGTTGATAGTATTCATGGGCAATCTTTCCATAACATTGATCAACACAGTTTGTCTAATAGGAAAATAATAAACAATTACTTCTGCAGACGAGAAGGGTAATTGATTTTCTTCTGTAAATTACTACCACCATCAGCCCTGCGTACACAGAAAGGTGATCTGCATAAAATCAATGGGATATGATCCTATCTGTATGATAATCATGGACTGTAACCAAGGAGCCTTCATTAGCTTCAGAGAGAGAAAGAAACACGTAGGGTAAAACAAAAGACAGCGAGTGAGCAGTGAGACTTCAAACTAATGTAAATGACAGCTGTCGTCTTAACATCTACCTTTAAACATTGCTGATGGAGAAATCTTCCAACATTTTCATAAATCTGAAGCTGAGTTCAGCTCTACAATCGATGCTGCGTGGACTGATAGAATATAGATATTTATGAAACTGATGCTTTGGGTGCCTAATCGAATGACCACAGCTCCCTCATTCGTTAGGTTTATTCTGAATTCTGCAAATATACAACCACAAAACATGATGCAGTACGAGTAATGTGAGAACTGTATGTACTTTGGAAAGGAAAGAGCTGCAGTGAAGGCCGCATTAAATCTCTGAATCATTTCTGATTGGTGCCAACACCACCCCTGGTGTTCCCAGCAAGACACTGACTTATGGTGAGTGGTGAGCCCACCCCTGGACAACTGTATGTATGACTGTGTGCAGGCCCCTAAATCAATAATGCCACCAATATTAATATCACCAAACACATCAACAGGCGAGTATCTGGCTGCAGCAAGGACAAAGCATGAATGGAATAGACTTACTAACACCATCGGCTACTTTATTCTCAGCAGGAACATGAAAATATTATTATAATATTATTTTCTGCCTCTCATATAGCGGGTCCAGAAAGATGTCAGATGCCACTCATGACGCCCTCACCAATTAAGTTGACTGTGCACTGACCATTACCCAAACTATTACAAACCCAGTTCCATATGGTGGAACCTGGGCTGCAGCATCTGGGGCCCGTGAGCTTGAAAACCTTCGAGAAGGTGTGAAACTACGCTACAGTTATTAACAACCGAGAGGGGAAGTGAATGAGTTTGATAGCGGAGCATAGCCTGCATCAAGACAGAGAGCTTTTAGTGAGATTACTTCACCGTAGCTCCATATATGAATCACCTTGTCTTTTCTATTTAGAAGCCACATGCATACGTACTGTATAACTAGTCTATTTTAAACACTGGTGGCACTCAAACCTTTTTCACAGAGGAAAATGTGCTACAGGATTTTGTTAGGCCCTAAAACCAAATACAGGCCTTTTCAATAACCAAAGCTATGGGCTTTTAAACCTGAGAGAATGAGAAGCTGAAGAGAAACAGCAAAAAAAAAAAAAAAGAAAAGAAAGAAAGGCTTTTCAGTATATTAGCTTCTCAAATCAAATCACCATGAAGGCAAGACAGAACTAGCATTTAACATAGTAAGGAGCCCTAGATACAGACGAATAAAGTGAACGCTCTCTGTTTGAATCTGTTCTCCCTTCATAGATTTTAATGGCCAATGGTAAAGTGAAGTGTGTTAACACTTGATAACTACATTAGCCTGGGACGACTTTTTAAAGTACAAACAGGGCTTAGCCCATTTACCATTTCTATTTTCATTACTGCTGTATATTAAACAGAATGAATTCAAAACCTCTGGCGCACACAGTGCGTAGCCTATCATCAAATTATACTGATTTATTAAAACTACTTAATTTGAGACCCTAAGTGCAATTAAAGTCACAGACTGATATGTAGTGGCCACTATGCACAGCGAACACATCACCTCACACTGGAGTCAAGTGCAGGTTTGGATATAGTGAATGTAGAGCTGATTTATATTTGTTGAAGAAGTAGTTTTGTCCAGATTGATGTCCTGGTTCCGTCATGACCGGCTGGAAGGCTGAGATCACTCAATACTAATCAACAGGCTGGACACGAGCTGGTCTTTATCACTTTGTCCCCTTTATATGACTCCCAACCTTGGCTGCGCGACCAGTTGCCTGATTTCTCATTTTGTTGCACTGCGACTGACAGTGAGCGGCACTGATTGAGGGGATCCATTAGGGATCAGCCTGAGGAAAGCCTGTTTGATGGATGAGACCAGCAGTCACCTTCAGAGCTTGCTAACAACACCTGTATCCTCTCTGTCACACACACGCACACACATACACTATGCACACTTCTGCTGACATATAACAATTCACACATATTGTACCGAGTAAAGAGTGAGAGACAGAAAGATTTAAAAAGATGAAAATCTATACTGTCTTTTCAGCACTTACTGTACAGTTCAACCTGCAGCAAAATCTAATAACTGGCACAACTACGCAACTACTTTGGAGCAAAACTTCTAAATTTCCATAGTTTTATGTTTTTTAAAACAAAGCAATCAACAAATTTAATATTTAAGAATGATTAAGAAATTCAAGGAAGATACAATATATTTTTGTTTTCATATTTGATCATAAAAAACATCCAGGCCATCTGTAAAAGTAAACGTGATTTCAAAACTTAGAAGGGTTTGCAAAACATTTCAGACACATGACTGAAAACCAGAGAACAAACAAAGAAGACCAGGCGAGTCAGTTGTGTGGGGGATAAACTGCTTATGAAATATATGTCAGCAAGACCGCGAGAGAATGCACTTCGAATAATTTGCAATTAACTACATACATACTCTGAAAATACTGTAGAATAATTGAATCAAAGTAATTTGAAAAAATTGAAACCTCTTACACTAGAACAATAACTAGGATTACAGTTTCAAACAACCGACAAGTTATGTCATTTTGGCCTATGCTGCTATAATTTTCCTTCAGAGCTGAATGGGATAATACACAAGGACAAAGGTTTATTTTCCATGTATTTTTCACATACAAATGGTGTAAAAGGGAAACCTAAACAGCTTTGTTGTAGTTTTTGTGGTGCTGGAGAGAGAAATCACGTGTCACCTACTTAAACACTGACACAGTGTTTAACATGATTTGAAAATTTTCACCTATATATAAAAATATATATATATATATACCCCTTTAAGTGAAAATGCTCCAGTCAGCAATATACAAAATTGTATATGATAATATAACTGTATGTACATTTCCACTGTATGTCTTCTGTGTGTGTTGGTGGGAATAGTCCTCTCTGTATCTAGCAGGCTAATTGCTCTCAGCAGTATTATCTCATTAGGGCCCATCAGCATTTGACATTTAAATACAGAGCAGCTAAAAGCCTCTCTGCTTATTTAACATTAACATTACCATCCATCACACCCTCCAGAGAGGCAGAGCAGGCTCAGGCCTTCGTCTTTCTTACCTCCCCCCCCTTCCAGCTCCCAGCTCCCGCAGCCTCTGGGTACAGTTATTTTTTTTAATTCACCAACTGATGCATTTAATAAAGATAATGTCAATACCTGCAGTGGCGAGTGTGGCAAAAGGGAGAGGAAAATCATATCACATGTACAGTCAGTGAACATAGTATAAGGGGGCGATCTGTGATGAGTGAAGGTAAGCAGGAAGGTGAAATGGAAGACGCAATGGAAGAAAGAGGAATGGGAGAGGGTGAAACAGAGGGAGGGAGGTCAGCAGAGCGGTGTTAGAGAGGGAAGGCAGAGCCTGATGGGCACCAAATGAACAAATTATGACGGGCTCCATTTTGCAGGATGGGGTCACCCCACCACCCCACCCTTCTCTCTCTCCACCACTCCCCCTCTCTTCTCTTCTCTGACAGTTCAATTTCCCCCTCTCGCCTCCCTGCTCCTGCCTGCTAATTGTGAGTGAAGCCTTATCATTGGGCCCCCCATCCACCCTCAGTCTGAGGTATTGCAGTGTCTGAGAGAGGAGACTGGAATGTCAAAATGTTATCCAAGACAGCAAACAGCCAGAGAGACGGAGGTCACACACAATAAGACCGGACGTTCATCTGAACGCACAAGAGCAGACGTGCCACCTCTCAGGTGATGTATGGGCAGACCAGTCCACCAAAAAACAACTGTACAGTCAATAAATCTACCTTTTTTTTTTCAATTAATAATTCTAAAATTATAAACATTATAAACATATAAATATTTATCCATTTGAATTTTATTTTGTATCTCTTGTGTACATGGGTGACAGAAATGATCACCAGATGCCTTGTCAAGTGTTTAGCTTCTCCTTGGTGATCTGACAGTCTGGGTCCAGTGAGGGATAAGTGAGTTCCAGGTGTCAATCAAATTCAACCCTTAGAAAACACTTCTGTCACCCCGGGTGCAATAAAACTATGACCCAGTAGAATCTGGTCTGAAACATATTGAATTTTGAGACTGCCAAATCAAACTCACTCATTCCCAGCAGGAGCAAATTCTTGAAGCTGGATTGATTCATGTGCCTTATAATAATGCCTGAACAGTGTATACACCGATGTCTCATTGGATTAAACACACACAATCACATGCACACACTCCTCTAACTCCAATCTTGGTTGAGAGCACTTGACTCTTGTGTGCAAAGCGGCGCTAAAGCATGTTATTTACAGATAGTGAAGGCTAGGTTTAAATGTCATCTCACACCAGTGCTCAACTCTCTGTCCCTACTTTGTCATTTGAAATTGAAGCATTGCTGGAGAGCATTTGCTCACAGTTTCCGTTTAAGTTGTACTATTTCCTCTGTTCACACAAGACAGAGACAGACAGACAAACAAGCTGAGAGATATGAGGGGGAGCAGCTGGCTGTCTGGTAGGTTGGGTTTTAAAGTGCTTTCGTGTACAGGTGATAGGACTGATCTAAGGTCAGAATAATCTGAATGCAGGAGGAACTATCGGGGTGTCACAGGACAGAATCACTGACCCCAGATGTCCCCTATCACAGAAAGCTAGATGGAGGGTAAGAACAGGACAGAGGAGAGAGGATTCAGAGCAAGAGGGGGAGAGAGAGCAAGTATCTATGTTCCAGCACTGGTAATAAGGGTTAATTCATTGGTTAAGGATTAACAAGGTGCAAGAGTATGATAGGCAAGCAGTTGCCTTCTCAAATATAGGTTTAAATCAACCCCATTATGCATGATGTAATTTCAGCTCCAGAGCCCCGCCTAGTGGGTAAGTAATTACACCGAGACTTCAGGGACTCTTAAAACCCCATATCTGTGGTGCACTGGCACAAATGAAAGGTGGCCCATTGACTGGCTCCTTCCTTAAGACAGTCTCCACCATCATAAATCACACAACATTAACTTGTGTCTGGCCCTTTGATGCACTAATCTTAAACAGTCTATGTGTTGCCCAAATGTGAAGAGGGAACGCCCTATGTTACCAGAGTCACCTTTTAGAAGTTACTGCATTTTAAATATATTGTTTGTACTGTGCCCACCATGCACATCAGCCTCGACAGGGGACCGAGATTCAGAACGGTAGGTTATCTACAGGCTGTGATTTAGTTAAATGCAATGAAATTGATAAAGATTATTAATATTTATATTAGTTTTTGAGATTTGTAGTTTATTTGCCTACATTATGCAGGTGGTCTTACTGTTGCTTGGTTGTTTTTGTTATCTGAATGTTGCAGAGCTCTAATTTCATAACTTAATTTAGAAACCACCCATACTTTTACAATAAACACTACTCAGGTAATTGAAATGTAGCTCAAAAACACCATAAAGTTACTGCACATTTAAAATCCTCTACAAAATTCTGAATGCTAAATTGCAATGCCAGTCATATCATATATATTCGCATGAAACCCTGCTGGCTTTGGTAACTAAAACAACAGTACATGCACATCACATCTTTCAATGTGCAAATTTCCTTGGTTCAATTCCAGATGGGGACCTTTGTTGATCATTGCTTGCTCCTCTCTAAAAATGAAAATAAAAGCATCAATTCTAAACACTCATATTAGGGTAATCCATGCAGTGAAGGGAGGCAGAAAAAAAGCTTCTGTTGGACAGTAGGCTAAAGGAAAAACCAGCAGATTTTAGCTGCACTAGTGTCTGTACTTTGTACACACTGACAAAATTAAGAAATTAATATGCACGTTCGGTTAATAACTGGGTTTTATCCCCAAGCGAGAAATAAGATGGACCTGACCTCCAAGGCAAGCCCAGACTAAGTAATGACAGTCTGAGCTAAGCTAATATTTCATCATCAGCTAGCTGGTGTTGGAATGATCTTGATGTTATTAGCAGACTAATGGCTAAATACTCAGGCACTGCCAAAGAGGGGCCAGCCACTCACACACTTAGCATCCACTGGCTCGTTTAGCATAAATGAGTGTGTTATGGAGACATGAGAGGGATAGGCACACACACCAGTGACCCCCTACATATAGCACACATACATACACACACGAGCACGGACATGGTGGTGACCCCTACACGGTTGATAAGACGGGAGCTGATATGCGAGTCAGACAGAGCCACATTTGTAAAAAGCGATAGCCAATTACGGCAGCCTGGGCTGGGGGATAATAGCCTGCCTGTCAGGGTGTGTGTGTGTGTGCAGTATGTGTGAGTGCATATGTGTGCGTGCATGTGTGTGCCTCAGCAGTAGGTTCCTATTCTCATATATTTGCCCCATATCTCCATTCCTTAGATATTAATTTTGGAGCAGTGCTGCAGTACAGAGCCCAGGTCGTTAGCGTGATTCATCTGGGCTTCACCCAAGCCGGGCATGAAAAAGACAAAAAGAGTAAGCCATGTCTAGCAAAATAGGAGGCATATTTCTATATGATTCCAGCATCATGGAATAACGAGGTTTTTATTCCTAATATTCTCCATCGCTGCTTTATATTGCAAATGATGTGCAGCACTGGATGAAGCAGAATAAAAAAATCAGAAGATAGAAATGAACATCTAGAATGTCAAAGATAAAATAAAACTACACTCATGATCTGAGAATGTATAACATATTGGTAACATACACTATCCCCCGAGCTATAGACGATACTTTACCACCAAAAAAATAAAAAATAAATCATGTACCACTGTGTGTGCAAAGCCATGGAGCTCTTTCAGTGAGATGATGGAAGTGAAACACAGCAGAGGGAGACAGAAAGGGGCAACAACAGAAACACTGGAATAAAAGCTCAGACGACAGTGTTTGTCCTGTACTTTCCACAGACACATGATCTCCTCAAGGACTCGGCCCTGTCAGCCACAGTGGCCAGCCACCTGAAACAGAGGAATGATAGACTATCAGAGGAAGTGAAACTGTTCAAGGGAATTGTATGGATTTAGTGGTCAAGTGCTGACACATGGCTTTGAGCATGGTAGAAAAGCACTTTAACTCTCCACTGCTTTTATCGCATGTACACACCCCATAAAACATGGAGTCTGTTTTAGCATGGCTCACACATACAGTGAAACACACACACACACACACACACACACACACAATGCATAGATGATGCTAACTCAGAAGCAGCAAGGACCAAAGACCAAAATCTTTTTCTGTTCTTTTTTTAAATAACAGTTCTTTTCTTGTAAGTGTCCCATGATGTAGCATCATCACTACAGAAGGAAATCAATAAGAAGAAGGTGACAACAAAAACTGGGAAAGATTGTCAAAAAAATCTTGTAAAACTACTCACAGGCAACAGCCACTTCAGTAGATTTACACTCCCGACAATGTCTGCAGAAAGGTTCAAGCAGTCATTTGTTCCTAGTGTGATGAGACTGTGGATTGAACATAATGGAGTTTTACCTGACCTATTCTCTAAGAGTATGTTTTTTATTCCTGTGTGAGCAGCAACCCGATCCTGCTTTGTTATCTGCATTCGTAGTGTTTCAGCTGATAGCAAAGTGCCAATGGTGACTGACACACACACACACACACACACACACACACACACACACACACACACACCCTTGTATTTATAAACATATTGTCTCTGCATTTATCGTTGTGTCATTTCCATCAAAAATCAAATCACAGAAACGGTGAAAATGAAAACACACGTCTCAGGTAAAATGTTATAGCACTGCATTTTATAGCATTACTTGATTGCATTTAAAGTAGTTCGCTATAAAAAAATTGATTAACTGAAAATAAATTATTTTTTCAAGGGCTGTCAGCATACAAGAACACACAAATTTTAGATCTATTCTGAAGCTGTAAATAGGGTTGCTCTTGTTCATATTTATTTGTATTGTGACAAGAGAAAAGCAAAATTATAGTGTCAATATAGTGGATTGTAAAAGTTCTGACAATATTATGTTCCACTGGCAAGCGTCTCTTTGGGTATTTATATACATAATTTATCTGTACTTAAAGAAATCCCAGATTGGGGCTTTAATGCTGAAAACAAACAACGAAGTTAGAGCGTGTCCTATGCGATATTCCCCTCTCTCCTATTCATCTCTGTAATAGAGATGCAAGATCCGTAATGCTCGCTGGGAGCCAAGCATGAGATTGAGGATTTCTCACACACCATGCATTATTCATAGTCCAGAGCAACAGAGTGTGTAAGATGAGAATTACACAGCATGAAGAGAACAGGGGAGAGGGGATGAAGGGAGAATAGGGGAGAGGGAAGGAAGGGAAGGGGGGGGCAAAGGTAAGATACAGTGTGGAAGAGGAAAAGGAGAAGAAAAGAGAGTGAGATCGTAGACACTGTCAGATCGCCATTTCCTATCCCTCTCAGGTAACCCCAGGACTGTGTTTGGAGTTTATGAACAGTGGGGTGGAGGAAATGAATATGGAACCCGGGAGCCAACATAGCTCGACCAGATTGGCTCACAATTTGCATTTGTTAAATGTGCGTCTTGTGAGTTGGTTTGTATTCTGAGCACAAGCTGAATAGTGAGCAGGAAATTTCAGGGTTCTGTTACGATTCGTGTCCGGCCTTCGTTCTTCATAATGAAAAACAGTGGGAAGTGAGTGAGGGCTGGAATTGATTTGTTTAACAATGGAAATGAAACAAAGTAGGAAGCATGGACCAAAATAGGAGGCATGCTATCTTAAATGAAAGCATGGAACCAAGAAATTGCAAGATTGTGGCTGATGCAATTTGACAAATGACTTGGACAGAATGATATAGAGCATTTTTCATTAGAATAATTGGTCGATGGATATAAAAAAACTAGATAAATTTTATGTCCATTATAGTTGAAAAATATTCCTGCGTTGACATACATGATTCCTGGCCAACAACCTCTTGGAGCTTTTAAGTTACATCTCACAAAGATCTTGAAAAAGAATTGATATAACTATTCAATGTAAAAGTAAGTTATCAGCTATTTTCTGATTGTAATTATTAAATCAAAGCAGAACGTGTGATATGAAATAGTAGCAATAAAATTTTAGTTATTCCTCTGATGACCCCATTTACTTGGTCTGAAAGCCTTTCTCAGCAGAAGACTAATGTTATTTGTTTGCCAAGTTAATGGAATATTACATTATATATTTTTCCTTCTAACTTATGTATGTAAGCTTTTATGTGTGTGTGTGTGTGTATGTGTGCCTGTGTGTACGTGTGTGTGTGCGTGCGTGCGTGCACATGTTCCTGTTTCCTCAGATGCAGCTTTAATGACAAGAATGCGATGGTTACTGGCTTTTTAACTTCCCAGTGATGAAAAGCCAGTATTAATTTAGGCTACAGATTTCATTTGTTCCGAACAGGAAAAACAATATAAATCACTTTTAGAGTGATTAGAGAGAGGGTTGGATTAATCCAGGCCTGATTAGGGCATTATGCTGGCTTGTTATGGACACACAGGGTGACTGACGGTAATTACTGTCTGTAATAGGGGAGCACACACTCAGTCAAGGCATGAGACGAGGCAGTGTGTGTGAATTTATGTGTGTGCGGTTATGTACTGTATGTGTGCACGTAGTTTGACGGAAACCGGGTTTGATAATGTTTGCTTTTCACCAATTACACACTGAAATATGTAGACTGTGTGCAATCAAAATATGAGATGAGAGCAGCCTTGTGTGAGAGACAGAAGTATGAAGAGTGTTAACTTATGCAGAGAGAGAGAGAGAGAGAGAGAGAGAGGTGAAAGCGTCATGGCTCTGTTTATGATTATTGATATCCTTAGACAAACATATTCACCTAGATAATAAAAACAAATGGCAGTAGGTAAGGCAAATATTACCCTGTGGAAAATTAGAGAGGTGCTAAATCAGCAAATCGAACCTCAATGTGTACAACTAAGACCCACACACACACACACACACACACACACACACACACACACACACACACACACACACACACAAGGGTGTATTCCATATACATAATAAAGACAGCATCTGAGTGGAATTTCTACCTTTACAAAACTCTCTATTCTTAAATTAAAGGCTATCTTGATTAATCTTACTTTCATTTCATTTCCATTCAAAGATACAAGTTAGATGTAACTTTGAGGGTAAGTGTTCTATTCTATGCTTTACAAGCTGCATTAATACCATGGTTGTCTTAACAGCATTAGAAAGTATAGAGCAGATTCAGCAAAGACTCCTATGCCAATATTGTCTTTATTATGGGGAATTTCCTGCAGGTGTAAAGCTAAATATCTTTTACAGTTTGGAAGCAGACATAAGGCACCAAATGAGATGTGTCCCATTAAAGGTATGAAAAATAAGTACGCATATTTCATTGCACATCTCCCCTCCAACTTTCTCTCTCTCTCCTCCATGCTCCTTCCCCACCCTTTCTTCTCTCCGTCTTTATGGTGGCAATTGTTCCTTTTCATCACATCATTGGTTGAAAGAGAACTTTAACACACCGTTGACTCAGCAAGAGCTCCACATGATTTGATAGGCTGAGAGGCCCCCCCCCCATCGGTCCCTTTGGGCTGTAAAACAACAGTCTAGAAGCTTATTTTATGAGTGCACGCCTCTGCTCTTTGCATGTTTATGTCAAACATTTGGAACAAATGGCATCCATTGGCTGGAACAACACAGATAAATCTAGTCAATTCACAGGCAAGGAGAGCAGTACAGGCCACTGAGAAAGAGGCCCACTTGATGGCTGACAAGAAGAGTGCTTGCATTATTCAATTAATACCTGAAAGGGGTACATTTTATGCAGCATTTACTAAAGCATCCATTGGTAAATGTACACATGGTACACACAAATAGACAAGCACACACATACTCCAACACAAACACGGGGACTTGTGTTTGCATCCTGGGAAAAGACTGGACTCCCCTTCCATTTTGCCAAATCAAATATACAGTGAGAGCAAGCTAAAAGGCACTTTCAATCAGCCGCTGTGGGTCTGTCTGTCAATCTGGGAACAACAACAATCTAGCCTGCTTGGAGTGCTCTAGTCAACATCCATTCCCCAATAAATTCAATCAGTGATGCTTTGTGTGTGTGTGTGTGTGTGTGTGTGTATGAATCGAGAGAGAAAGTTGTGTGTCTAAGTACAAGTGTTTATAAAAGAGGCAGAACAAAAGACAGACACAATTTATGATAGAGCTATTTTAGAACAACACAAGATCATTTTAAAGACACATCTGCACGTACAGTATAGAGGATGTTGAATATTCAAGAAGAAAAAAAGAGAAACATCTATGTTGGATATTTGCAAAATATAGAAGTGAATAAATTTGACTGAGCATCATCTGATTCCTCATTCAAAGTGACTATAAGAATCTCTAGTTTGCCAAATAATCTTAGAAAGCCAAGAAACAGAGTTAACAGGCCTGAGCTAATAACACTGATATGGAGGGCTGCACGCTGGAGTGATCGTCTGACTGTTTAAGACCCAAAAGCAGCACTAGCTGGCTCATCATGGACCCACACTCTCATTATTTGGCCACAAATGGAAATGCAAATCGCTCGCTTTGCTGCGGACGCCTCAAATTTATTAAACTAAAAGGTTTAATTTCCATTTTTCTCTGCATCAGCTTTATTTATAAATGTCGTGCCCTATGAAGACCCTGTTATTTTCTCCCTCTCCTGCAGCTCTTAACAAATCCGCTCATTAATATGGAAATGGAGAATCAATCGTTTTTCCGGCGACAGAGGACTGTTTCTCACTGCAGTGTGTAATGTGCTCTGACTGGTCATCAGCACAAACAAATTCACATGCATACGGACACCATATATTAAAGCTAGAATTTAACATATACTTATATGCTGTATCTGTATCACCATCCATGTATTTATAGAACAATATATTCTACTTTGTGTTTTACTATATGATTGTAACATCAGTTGAATACTGAAGTATCTAGCCCATTCAAATGACTGTCAGACTAGTGCCAGAATGGCACCAGATGTTGCAGCATTAATAACCCATAATATCAAGCCCTGCTTATCCAACCTTTCAGAGCCCTAAAATAACACTCATAGACCTTAATGAGATCTAATTATGCACAAGGTTCTTATTCAGGGCAATATGATGATAATTGCATCTGCAGCTTTTAACATTTGGTCGTCATGTTGGCCAGTAAATTGCCTCTCTCTCCTTCTCCTGCTGTCTGTCTCTCTCTCTCTCTCTGTGCTCCGTCTCTTTTTCTGTACTTCTACAGTCAACAGCAGGGAGTGAAGTATCACACCTATTCACTCTGGTCCGTGACCTAATGAACATTTCCAAATGACCATGACCAGCTGGTTAAGAAACTAATGTAGCAGCTATTAGCAAAAGCAGTTGTTTCCACACAGAGTCATCTGAGGAAAGCAGCATTAGAGAGTCAGAAGATACTGGACAAGGGTAGACAGGTCCTCATTTTCACACTATTCTTCTCCATATACAATATACTGTACACACACACGCGCACACACACAGTGCACCGCCTCTCACAACATGTTTATCTTTTACATTCTGCAGCAAACAAACCATGTGACGTTTTCTCAACCCACAGTGCATTAGTGCTTATTAGGGCCTCAAGGTGTGTGTGTGTGTGTGTGTGTGTGTGTGTGTGTGCGTCTTATTAGGAAAATTCAGCTTCACTCAAGGTCTCAGTACTGCGGTTGCAGACCACTGGCCATTGATTATTCATAGAGTCTGTGATTGGGTCCATTAATACAAGATTAGGGAAGGAACCGATGCTCATTTTGTGTGTGTATGTGTGAGAGTGTGTTTGTAGGCCTGTGTGCATGTGTTTGTGGACAGGAGTTGAATTGTAATGAATACGCAGTTTTTGTTTAGTCTATCAGTGTGGCACAGTACAGTACATAAACCAGAAGGAGCACAAAAGCTGTGTATAAAGGTGCACATTTACTTATTAACAGAAGCAAATAAGTTTAAGTTAAAGTTATTGGATGTTGGGCTGCTACAAGACCAAAGTAGTATTGTGCCTTTGTTTAAATACGAGCAATAAGATTCAAACCATAAAAGGTAATATCTAAAGCTCCATCATTTACCACATACTGTAAGATTTCCACCTAATAGCATTTGTTCTTCAATTGAAACTTAATCTGGGTAAATGGTGCTTAAATGTTTAAATCACATTTACAGGCTGTCAACTGATCTGATGCTCTTCACATGGTCACCCTTGGTTTGAATGAAAATAAATTGACGGCAAATGAGAAAGGATTCTGCAAAACCGGTGGAAGAGACCTACTGGACCATAGCTCCCCCAAGTGGGCATATGTGGCAACAAACAGAATCTCAAATTGAATAAGGAAATGTTCACACACGTGTGCACACACACACAAACTGCAGATGCTCTCATGGGGCCTGATACTTCTTTTAGAGTCAAGTGAGATAAAATGATTTCCAGTAAATTGTCTGAGACTTGTGCAGAGAAAGAGGTCACTGTTACATATCATGGAACAGGCAGTCTGAGTTTGCCTCTCCAGCTCTTTCTCACAGGCATAAACGACCAACTGAGCAGCAGACACTCCCATATATCATCATCCTCATTATTATCACCATTAAGATAATCATCATAATCATCAAATGGAGGAGATTACAGTTGTATTTGACCTACAAGAGCCCAAACGCTGTTTTGTGGGAATACCGTTTATGTATAGGACTGAACACAAGAATGGAGCAGAAATAATCATTTGAGATTGTTGTTTGTTTTGTTTTATTTAAATAAAATCAGGACGGTACAGTTTGGACATAGTAAAAGTAAGCAGCTATAAATTCAGATCACCATCTTTGCTTTTATGGAAAGAAAAGTACAATGTTTTTTACATCACTGCACTACTGTGTACTGAGTACCCACTGGGTATGATGAAGTGTTGAGATTTTAATCACAATAGAGGGGAAAAAAAAAAAACATGACAATTAAAATTCTTATAATTAAATCATAAATATGAGAATAAGATAAAGATGGATTTAGATGACAACACATACGACCATCTACATGTAATTTTATCAGATAGTCCCAGTTTTAGAGTTACATTTTTTGGATTATTACAGAATCAAAATGTTGCAGATGGTTAAAGGGTTAGGGTTAACCTAAACAAATACTGCACCTAAACAAATAAATAATATTTGACTCTCTCATGTAAAGCAATTCATCATATTTACATAGAATTTGCTCATCTATATTGTAACTCAAAGGGACTGTAACTAAATTAATGAGTAGACTCTGCTTTAGTGAGGGACAGGAGGACACTGGACAAACTGCTCTCCATCAAGGACAATTCTTCACACCCACTTCACCAGATTATAGAAGGTCAGCAGAGCTCATTCTCCAACAGACTCATCCAGCTCCGCTCTCACAGTGAACAGGACTTCATTCACACCGTTCTCCACCCTTCTTTTAATAACTCCCCCCTTTGCAGCAGATGACTCCACCATAGTCTCTTCTGTGGTGTTGACTAGTGTATATTTACTTCTGTGTGTGTGTGTATTGTATGTATGCAAATGTATTTTCTGCTTTATTATTTTATTTCCTTTATATTTAATATTTTTCATGAGTGTCTGACCAAGGTATTTCCCATGAGGATCAATAAAGTTTATCTAATCTAATCTTAATGTAGTGGTGTAAAGAGAATAATATTCTCCTCTGAGATGTTTGAAAGTACAAGCATAGAGAAGAATAAGGTTACGTATTCATCAGAACTGTACTTCAATACTACTGAAGTAACTATAACTCTGGAAAAAGGACATACAGGAATCTGAAGAACTTTGAAGACGCAGCTTGTTAAACTGCCAGATTTCTCAAATCAAGGCTCCAGGGGATGTCAGAGCTGACTGAGCTGGGTTTTGGCAAACAGCACAGGCCTATTAGTTATGATTTGCACCACTAATGTGCAATATCAATGTGGACGTTGTTATTCTTGTGCACAGAAACTTCTGTTTAACTACGTGACCACAAACAAGCTGGACACAACAAAACATGGGGCCAGGTTGTAGTGTGGGTGCTGCTGGTTGATTTGTGTGTCTCTGGGTAAATGCAATTGCTCTATAAGCTGCACATAATGAAAACTTTTGCAGGAAGCGCACACAAAATGTGGGAGATGTGGGTGGGGGGGTGGTCCGTGGGGCCCAGGCACCGGGGCCTGTGGTCAGGTCTCAAATGCAAACCTTGTTTCATAAAAATCCAGGATGTTTGCTAAATGTGAGACGCAAACTCAGAGCCCAGTGTGTTCAGATGCACAATACCTGTCCCGACGTCATGCTGCCTGGTGCTGGAACTGTGACGTAGAGGGTGCCGGTCATCACGTCTCCTCTCCTGCCATTTTTTGTGCTGCTGGCTAACTTGCTAAGCAAAGGGTCTCCATCAGCAGGAGGCGGAGAGGACTGCGGGGAGCACAGAGAGGCAGTTAAACCAAGGGACTGACCCTTCCCTGGACAATCGGGGAGCTCTTCCACACACAAAACCGCTAGTACAAACACTGCACCATGTCCGATTTTGACAGCAACCCGTTCGCAGACCCGGACTTCAGCAACCCCTTTCAGGTACCCAACTTGGCTAGCTAAAAGCCCATTGAGGCCAGTCGTACTTTAGCATCCCTGCTAACTGGCTCGGCTAATAGCCGGACAGCGAGCTAAAGGCTAACGTTAGTTATCATTAACATTATTTACCTTTTCTCTCACACATAAGGACACGAATGATTCCCCAGCACGTCCAGGCTATTTGTTCTGAAGGTTTAATGACGATTATTCCGACTGAGAACAAAGACACATGATGCTACCTGGCTAGCTCTAGGTTTGGTGGTCTAATAACGTTAGCTAGCTAACAGTGTAGGACAGGACTCAGGAGGTTACACACCTTTTGTCTCTTACAGGTGTTTAATGTGCTGTAGCTACATCTGGATGGATTTAATACACTGGGCACGTCGCAAAAAATATCCACACTAAATTTGTCTAGAAACATCCACTACCTTCTCACCGTGTCGTGCTCTGTTCACTAACACGTGTGTAGGAAAATGTTGGTGGTAAGTGGTCTCCCCTGAGCTGTATACAGTCCCACATTAATGTAAATGGTCTTACCTCGAGAGGCTGCTGGTGCTCACCTGGGCAGGTGATTCATCTGTGGAGCACCCCCACTCTTCCTGAAGGGGTGTGTGTGTGTGTGTGCTCAGTGGGTGGAGTCAACCTGCAGCCTGGTGGCTTTTCACGGCACATGGTGGGACACTAGACCCTGACATATCATGGGAACATGGTTTTTGTGTCCTCTTCCAGATCCCTCTACACCTAACACTGTGAATACAATGAAACACTATGAATGCACATGGGTGCTCCATGTGCACTGAGAGCAATGTGTGATGTTGGTTCGAATCCAGCTACTGACATGTGTCACAACTGACCATCACATGTAGGCAAAGAAATGCTTCAGAGAATAGAAAAAACAAGTAACAGTCAGGGGCAGTCTGAACTGCTATAACTGGATGCTTTCTCTGGGCTTTCTCTAATGGAAAGAGAGTCAGACCTGTAACCTGAAAGTTGCAGGTTCGAGTCTCAGGACTGGCAGGAAGTGTTGGTGGGGTGGAGTGAATAGCCAGTGCTCTCTCCACCTTCAATACCACGACTGAGGTGAGACCGTTGACCCAACAAAACAACCCCCAACTGGTCCCTGGGCGCCGCAGAGATGGCTGTGTGTGTTCACGGTGTGTGTTCACTGTGCACTGCTGTGTGTGTGCACTGCTGTGTGTGCACTTTGGGTGTGTGGGTAATGCAATTTCCCCACTGTGGGACTAATAATGGTAAATAACTTAACAAATGCATTGACAGTCACCTGTGTGTTGTGCGGGCACACCTTGCTCTGTAAACACAGCAATAATAACTGGCCCGATCATAAGTATGAATAGACTCAGTAAATATGTGGTTTTAATTTAATTTCAATTTTGTGGTTCTAGTCTTTATCTTCTCTGTCACATAGGATCCTTCAGTGACGCAGGTGACCCGGTCTGCCCCTCCTGGTGGTCTGGAGGAGTATAACCCCTTCACAGATGCCAGAACGGTCAGTTTTACTAGCGTTATTATTGATGAGTGTGTGTATGCGTGTGTGCTTCTGAAAGAATGACCTGATTTTATCCACTACTCTATTCCTCCGCCTCTCAGTCACAGAGGATTTCACTGACAAATTATGACTGTGGCCTAATTCCAGTTTTGTTTCAAGGTCAGTTTTTTAATTTTACAAAAAAAAAAAAAAAGTAACATAGCAGGTCTATGCTGGTTTACAGGCAGCCTCTGGACATGCTCCCAAATCTGCTCCTGTCCCTTCCCAGAACACACAGCCTGCCATCATGAAGCCCACAGAAGAGCCTCCGGCTTACTCACAGCAACAGACTCAGGTACCACATACAGAAACCTGTTTGTGTGCACTGAATTACATCTAGTTTTCATTAACTTTTATTTGTCCAGTCTAGGTTAGTGACATATGCCTCTACATTTAAATTCACAAGACTGTAAAACTAGACAGACTTTTTCTTTGCTTCTGCTTCACCTTTCCTCTCGTTCTTCATATACTCATCTGTTCTCTGGTGGCCCGACAGCAGCGTAATGAGGTACTGTCTTTCATCTGTTGTTTCCATTTATCTGTCGTGTCACTGTTTTTGAATAGTGTGAATTCGTGTACTGGCCTTTCCACACCTGTACCTTTCCTCTTCCGTACCATTTTGAAGCTAGTTTAGTACTAACTGAAGAAGACAAGTGAGTGAAGAACAGTAGCTGATTTCCTGACCCCCTTTTTCCCTTCTTGAAATAACACACACAAGCTTACCTGAGTGAAAAAATGCCTTCATTACTTACTTTATTGGATTTGACCATAAATCACAAAATTCTTGTCAGACGTTTGGGAAGCGCATTTTAAGAAGATTTCTGTGTTTTTATTAGGACCAAGCACGTGCTCAAGCTGAGTTGTTGAGAAGGCAGGAGGAGTTGGAGAAGAAAGCAGCAGAGCTTGATCGCAGAGAGAGAGAGTTACAGTCCCATGGAGCTGCAGGAGGTCAGTCAGCCATCAGCCTTTCTCGCCCACTTGCTCATTAACCTCAGAGTCTGAGTGGTCATTACCAATCAAAGCTAGATTCATGACGGCAACTCTGGAGTCTAAACTCCTGAGGACAAGACAAGACAGTAAGATGAAGTTACACTTGGCACAACAGAATTCTAGCTATCATCAAAAAGTCACAATACTTCTTAGTTTGCTTACATAATCACAGGTGTTTTTTTTTAGATATTTTAATCCAATATAACTAGAATGCATCTTTATGTAGCAGTAGCAAGTGATATCAGTATGCCTCATAGTAAATGTCCCTGCTGTCCTCACAGGCCGTAAGAACAACTGGCCTCCGCTGCCAGAGAAGTTCCCCATTGGCCCATGTTTCTATCATGATATTGCAGTGGACATTCCTGTAGAGTTTCAGAAGACTGTCAAGATCATGTACAACCTGTGGATGTGTAAGTGGATGATCTGACAGAACTGCCTCCTATTTCAGTGAATATTGCTCTTTATAATTCATTATGTTCTTTTGCTGAAATGACACTAAAGGTATTCATGTTTTTGTTTTTTACCAGTTCATGCAGGCACACTTTTTGTGAACATGTTTGGCTGCCTGGCCTGGTTCTGTGTTGATGCATCACGTGGTGTAGATTTTGGTCTGGCCATGCTATGGTTCCTGCTGTTCACACCCTGTTCTTTCGTCTGCTGGTACAGACCGCTTTACGGGGCCTTCAGGTAAGCAGATAGATGCCAGTTTACTTACTGTTCACTTTATTGGTGTCTTTGTGTCATAGACGCTCGTTCTTTTCTTAATTATTGATTTTTTGACAGTTGTTCACAAATGCCTTTTGTTATTTTGTTGCATTTACATTACTTTTTTCCTCACTGCCTTGTTCTCTGTCTCCATAACAGGAGTGACAGTTCTTTCCGCTTTTTTGTCTTCTTCTTCGTGTATATCTGTCAGTTTGGAGTTCATGTTTTACAAACTATTGGCATCACTGGCTGGGGAACATGGTGAGTATTTAAGGCTTTTACTCATTCTGTACCTCTATGAGTGCGTACTGAATTTCACTCAGACTGTCATTGTTTTTGTTTTGCCAGTGGTTGGATCGCAGCTTTAACTGGTCTGAACACCAGTATCCCAGTGGGGATTATCATGTTACTGATTGCAGCTCTGTTCACAGCACTGTCTGTGGGCTCACTCATTATGTTTAAAAAGGTAAAATGTGAACACAAGTTTTTATGTTTAAAGGAGAAACCAAGTGGCAATGGTAAAAAACAGATTCATGATGCTAAATATTTCAACAGTATCAATAAATGTTTATATATTTATATTTATATTATATTGAATATTTCAGAGTGGAGAGATGCACTGTAAGTGACACTCACTGGAGTTATAGATAATTTAGTTAGCTCCAGTGGACTACATATAATCCAATCTCAGCAGATACTAGATAGTTGTCAAGAATAAAGAGGAGAGTGTGTGCAGTCATTATTCTTTGCTAATGATGAGCCAAATGTCAATATTGTGATTGGTCAGGAAGGGAAACATTGCCAACTCTTTCATGCAATGCTGTGCCAAAGATGTTGTGGCAGTTTGAAATCTTTTACCTTAAGCCCAGCTCATTTTCTTTTCCACTCTTTGCAGGTGCACGCACTCTATCGTACCACTGGTGCTAGTTTCGAGAAAGCTCAGCAAGAGTTTGCAACTGGAGTCATGTCTAACAAGACCGTTCAGACTGCAGCTGCCAACGCTGCGGCTAATGCTGCATCCAACGCTGCTCGCGGGGCCTTCAAAGCTCATCCCTAAACTAACACACATATACATAAACACACAGAGCATATACACACACACACACACACACACACACATAATTTGATGGTGATGCACATCTCTGGCCCAGCTGGCTATCAGATCAAATTGACGTTGTTTATGAATGTTGCAATGCTAAGATTGCCTGGTACACTTTGCATAAAAAGTGTAAAGTAAACAAGAGACAACTAACCAGAGTTGTCCATCTTCACTTAACCTCATATGTCAAAAAAAAAAAAAAACCCTACATCCCCCCTATCTACTTCTCAGTCAGGTCACTGTCTGCTCACATACCTTGAAACATCCACTGAGTGATTCATGATATACTGTGGGGGTTCCATCTCACACACCTACTCACTCCTTCGCATTCCCTGCTCTCCTGCTCTCCTGCCCCCTACGTCAGGCAGAGGTCACAGTTCTAGTATTCCTTATTTTGGTCATGGTGATACCCACCAAACAGCTTCCTGCCCAGCTAATACAGTATAGAGTCATGAGAAGTGATAACCTGATCATGGTGTTTTGCACATAGTTCTGTTTTCTTGGTCACAGTGAATGTTTGAATGGCTGGGCCTGCGTGAGTGTGTACCTCACTTTACGAAAACTGTGGCTCTGACTTGTTTTTCTTTTAATCCCGTGCTTGATCTTTGAGATCTAAAAGGAAAATTGTGCTCAGTGCTTCTGTTCTGAGACAAGTAATTGGTCTCTGTATGTACGGTATTCTTAAACCATAATTTATATCAATAGGAATATGTCTCTATTTAAGTCCCTTTATGTCTCTTCTTTAAAGACCTGCCACCTGTCAGTTGAACAGTTATTCCCTTTCTGTGTGATACTTTGATTGGCAAAGTGGGCTGGGTTCTGCTTCTCTGTGGCTTACTAAGATTTGACAGCATGATCATGACATGCATGTTTAGCACACTCAAGGTAGAAGTCATTCTGTCCACTACAAACATTCCCTCTGACTGGGGTCAACTGGTTTGGGATAATGGCTGCCCACTCATTTCCCCCTGGCTTCTGTGAGAAGTTGCTGTAAAAGTATTGCATGTCGTCGTCGGTTGTTGGATTAACTGATGATGTTTGAATCTGTTTGTGAAGATGCACTGAACTCCCAGGTCAGTAGGTCCCCAGTCCTCACCACAAATCTAAAACACGCTGGGCTGTGTTGGCCTGGTACACTACAGGGGGGAAAAAAACTTGAGATTTTATTTAGTTTTATGTCTTTATGATATTAACGGACTACTGTGAGGTACTCCCTGGGTTGATTTTGTAGCCCTTCACACTTGAAAACTAACGCTGCTATGAATCTGCGAGCCGCTTGGTCGTGGCCTCCTGTCATGTTTCCTAATCACATAACCTACATAGAGCGAACTGAGAAAAATGACCCACCTTTCTCTTTTTTAGATTAACCTGCAAACATAACACAGTAAAAACACTGATGCGCTCTTCTCTATGTGTACACTACTGTTTGCATTTTTACAGACAAAAACTCTCAGTACTGGATTACTGGCATAACAAATGAACATTAAAAAAGAAAGAGAGGATTGGACTTGATGCACATTCAGTGATATCATTATTCAGATACATTCATTTATATTCAGTAGAAACAGTGGTATTCAGCACTAACTTGTACAGACTACTGTCACTGAAGTGAACTATTGACTGGATTACATTTGTGTTGTGCTTTAGTACCACTCAAAGTAGTGGTGAGTGTCTGAAGATGCATGATAGATGACTGATGACTGCTACTGCCGTTATTAGAAACGTATGGACCGAACTCTATAGTGGACGAAATGCTCCTGTGTTACCAAAATGAAAATCAAATAATTAGCTTACATTTTGGCAGTATTGTTTTCAACGCATTGCACATTTTTTTGTTTGACGTTGCAGTTAGTGCAAGAAACAAATGTTTTTATTTATGGTATCATTTGTTTTTATTTCAGTTTGCTTTGATTTTACATTATGCATTACATTTGTGTGGTTTTGTAATGATTAGCTAGATTGAAAAAAAGTATTCAATGACTTTGCAACTTGACCCTGCAAGAAGTGTGCTCGTGTGGACGAGGATGTATGAAAGACGGGTATGAAAAAAAAAATCTCCCTCAAGTGTTATTCTGTATCCTGAAAAGCTGTGAGAAATCTACCAAATGTCATATAGATTTGTTTTTAAATCTTGGTTTGTGATGTGTTCCCTTGCCATATTTTCATTTAAGATATTGTATTTGCCATGTACCTATACTTTAAATTGCTGTTATATGAAGCTGTGCCACAGTGGGTCATTTCTTGATGTATTTGGCAAGCTGGTCTACGGTATGGAACAGATTATTTTACTAAATCAGAGAAGACACTCATCCAAAAGGAACACTTGTTGTATATTTTGTAAAGTTAAAAATGTCATCCCCATTATCAATCATATGTAAAAAAAAATACATAATGCACTCTTGTCTGGCCTTTGTCGCATGTGAAAAAGTTTTGCGTTTTGTATATTTATGGTATTAACATGAAATAAAATTTGAAAGAAATATTAGTGTACTTACCCTGTGATGGACTGGTGACCTGTCCAGGGTGGACCCCTGCCTTTCACCCAAAGAGAGCTGGGTTAGGCTCCAGCAGATCCCTGGGACCCTGGTTAGGACTAAGAGGGTATAGATGATGGATGGATGGATGGATGGATAATAATGTACTTATTTTCAGAAATCATGATGTAGTAACATCACTTATCTGAGTAAATTATTGTGAAAAACTATACCAAAATGAATTGAAGGCATGCCATTTTTACTTTTTTAAAGCTAAATGTTTACCAGATGTTTGCTTAGGACCAGTGGTATAAACCTGTTTCAAAGTCCTTTACAGTCTGCAGCCCTCTAAAAATCAGCCCTTGTCACCCTTTGCATAGAGTAAATATACAAGTTGCAAACAGTTCACTGGTCAAACTCGTAATATGAAAGTGTTTTCAAAGGTCTGACGAAGTAAAACAGTATTCCCTAAAGCCTGTCAAACGTATCTTGCAACCTGCACAACATCAATCCCCTGTTTTTGTGTTGTCTGCATTTCATCTCTAGGTGTCAGTGTTTCCTTGGGAGGAATGTAGGGACTTGGACAAACGAGTACAAGAAAAGGTTTATATACAGTTAGCACTTAAATTGAATACAGAAGGCCTGGTTTCTATGGATACAAACTATATCAACCTCTGCTACATGGACCATCATACAACATGCCGCAGATGCTGTTACTCTTTTGTTAATGTAACAAAAACAGTGGACAGTCAGCATATTCATTTAAGCACAAACAGAGCAGAAATACGTGTCGATACAAACCCATGTCACGATTCACTCACTGTCACAACAAACGTCTGAAGTATTGCACATCTCACCTACACTGAACAACAGCACAGCATCAATAATATTACACTTACAGTGACTTATGGAACACGGTTGAACAGAAATTACACTGGTGAATTAAATATGTAGCAAAGTGAAATGAATTAAGGACCAAGTGCAAAACACAGTATCAGGTGCTATTCAAGAATATAGGAGTTCTCCAGAGGTGCCACGACGGAGGTCTGCAGCACAATTAGCTGGGAATAGATGATCCAGGGTAGTTTTTAGTTTTCATCCAGCAAGACGCGCTCTGAATTTTTATATATAGCCAGATCTTGACTCTATGCTTCTATGTGTGCCATAAGGTAACTCATAATAACTCACTATCTCAAACATCTAGCACAGGTAAACATATGGTGAGTATCTGTTTCTTTTCTGCACACACTCCATCAGTTATTAAGCCGAAACAGACGCACAGGCAATCCATTTTTAATAGGAGGAACTCCCTTTGAAGTCAACAACCCCCGTAGGTGGAAAGTCTGAAGTTAAAGCTAAAGTCTTATTGTCCCATTTCCCAACAGAACCGGAGCGTATGGACTTTTAAAAACCTCAACAGTTAACGTCTCACACAAACACACACAGTCACACACTCCCGCGCATTGTTGGGTGTTTCAGTCGGGGAGATCTGCTGGTTTTCAGAGGTTTGCAGATGAATGAACATTATAATGATGTTACAATGTCCACAGCAACACTGTTAAAAACATCCACTACCAATTTTCTTTCTCCTGCTACTCCAGTAAAGTGTGTGTGCAGCTTAAACACACTTAAACAGTATCTTGGTCAAAAACTCTCTGTAAGAGTACATGTTCCTTAGCTTGCTGCGGTACCACAGCACTTTTGGCAGTTTATCCTGAAGCTGTAGATGGAAGTACAAGTGCCCATGTGAGAAAGCCTAAACTAGAAATGACATCCCAAGGTTTCTGGGGGCTCAGAACAGGCAGATCAGACTCTTGCCCTCCTCGATCTCCTCTTGAACTTTGTCACTGGAGGTGGCGATCTCGGCCTGTGCAGACAAAACAGCGCACAGGAAGGTTGCCAGCGTTCCTCCTGTTGCTGCGTAGAACGCCCACCCGAGTGAACACTGAGCCGGTCTGAAAGGCGAGGCCTCGGGGCCACAGTAGCTGATCACCTTCTCTGAACCCCATCCTGCAGGGTACAGCATGAGGCCCACCATCAGCAACAGGCCTGGAGACAGAGCAGAAGACGAGACGAGGCGTTTAGACACAGCCACATAAACATCAGGGCAGAAAGTACAAACAGACCACAGTGCAGCTGGGAACATGATGACTCAGCTCTGGGGAAGAATACATTTATTCTCCAGCTGTCAAGCATTTGATTTGTGATGACAGGAAAGGCCTGATTTGGCCTCCCCTTGACTGATGTCACGTCATGATAAATTTCTTTATTGGGCACACCTGTCCTGTTAAACACACCTACAGGAGCTCAGTGTTGACAGAAACATGAAAATAATATGATTTTGGCTGGAATATCCAATCTCCAACTAGGAAAAGTGTGACACTGCACCACCGGATGTTGGAAACTTGTAGATAATGTGTAAGCTCAGATGTTTCAATTGAAGGCATAAGGCATTATTACACATGTACCCGCTATAGACTATATGGCACAGCTCCCATATTATTAGCATTAGCTTCACAGTACCTGTTCAACCCATAGAGTATGTCTATGAGCAGAACATACTGTTCAGAGGATCCAAATTCCATAATTGTCCCTAATGTTTCCACAGTTCACCATTAGTTGTCCACCTTTTTTGAGCTAGACACGTTCGAACACACACACCTTTATTCACAAATAAAGAGAAAGACGTCTGACCTGCAATAGCCTGGAGTAGACCACAGATGTTGAATATGCTCTTCTTCAGGATGCTCTGAAAACACAGGCTGAAGATGGAGATACAGGCCACGCAGCCTAGGACTAAAGTACCTGCGGCCAGAAACAGCATGGCCGCCTGCCAAAAGCCACTGGCCACTTCTGTAAATGTCTTAGCGTAGGGGCCGCAGCTCACCCCTACTCCCCGGGCCCCGATCATGAGGCAGCGGCTGTATAGGCCAAGGGAGGGCCTGTATTCCCTGGAGTCTACACCGGCTCCGCTCGCACTGGAGTCTGACCGAGGGAATCCCAGCAACCAATCAGGACTCATGAAGGCAATGAGCTCAGCAAAGGCCACCACAATACTGAGCAGTGTCCAGAGCATTGAGCGGCATGTTACAATAACATGGCACATGGCGGTAACTCTTTCTAACAACCAGTGATTTAAAAAAAATCCAAACTCTTGAAGATCTTTAAAGTTCAGAGCACTGGTATTTCAGTTTTAGTTCCTTTTCTTACAAAAAGAAAAGTCCAGTAGGTTCCTTGGTCAAATCCACTCGAGCTACTGATGTTATCCTGTCCGAGCAGATGTTTTCCCTCCTCTCACAAGTCTTTCTTCTTTGCTTCCCCTTCTTCTTCTTTGAGGTTAGGTCAAGTCCTGGTCATTTCCAAACAGCTAGAGTGCTTTGACGCAGCTTCCCACAGCCATAGTACAGTCTATAAACACACCTACAGACAAGGAGACACATCAGCGTCAGAAATATGCAGAGTCTGTATACATGAGAAGTGAGAGTAACTGTTGTATGCTTTTAGAAGAGGGATGCAGTATAGGAAGAGTGAGCAGAAACTAATTTCCCATACACTATGAATCATAACACTCCCATGTGTTTGCTGGGAGTCTCACAGGATGTCCAGTTCGTACCACTGTCATCAAATTGACCCTTGTTCACCAGTTATCTTCCCAAAGAGTGCCCCTTCAGATTCACTATCGGCCATCTGTGAGTAAACCGTGAGCAACGCTTCCAGATGTCTGTTGAAGCTGTCATGAGGAATCACACGCACAAAGCAAAAAAAGCTGCCGTCATTTCAGTCCTGCCCGCTGGGCCTTTCTGGGTTTGATTTTATCTACAAAATGACAGGAGCCTTGTGTGTTTTGCCACTGGGCAGCTGTCAACACAGATGAGTGCAGAGCTGTTACAGCACGCCACATTCAACAGTAACACACAGGACCACATGCCAGATCTTGACTGCTGCGGCAAGCACGCACACGATGTCAGCTGGCGCTATATCATTCAGTTCTCCGTTTCGATTCCAGCCTGGATAAATGCAATAAATCAGAGGGAGTTGTTATTGGCTTTGTTGTTGCATTTTATTGTTGTTATTGATGCTGCAGCAAAACATGTACGTCTTTATTCTTTATTCAACAGCAATCAAAATTTGATTACCAATAACTTGTAACAGATGACATTTTCAAAGCAATCCGCCCAGTCTTGCGTTTGAATGTGTATCTACAGTGTGTCTGTGAGTCAAAAGCTTAATTGCATTTTCCAGCGTTTGTGTGTGGGTCCAAAACGATTGTGATACTGTTGCTGTCTTATGATTTAGTTGCTGTGACCACTCTGGCCTCACGGGAGGTTTCTCAGAGGTCCCCTGATGTCACGATCCAGTGTTATGATACACACAGGAAAATATGTTGGATCTGGTTTGAACGCAGCATGGTCGTCTTTGGGGAATGGCAACAGTGGAGTCAGGAGGAGGCTTCGTAGTCCCAGGTCTGTGTATTCCATCCAAAAATGTCATGAAGAGTTTAAAGGGTCTATTCACCCAAATTACAGAAAATATGTCTAATTTATGACTAGCAGGAAGTGTTGGTCACATCTGCATCATTTTTAGTCAAGAAGGAATCTATTGTAGCAGTCCAGCAGCTAACTTACCAGTCAACTTCAATCTGTACAGTCAGATTTATTTCATCCATTCTTGCTGCCATTTTTCAATTTTAGCGTTTTCTCTGGTTCTGTGTGGGAAACGATGTCTCTATTACAAAGCTCTGTTTGGTTGATTGGCTGTCCAGCTGGAGTACGCAGCCATTAAACAACACAACGCCAGAACGACATTTTGAAGCACTGAGAAATTCTAAAACATGGGCAGGAAATATATTTTAAAAGTTCAATGTGTGAATCCACTATTCTGAATCCGTACAACCACGTTGGACTAAACTCGTGTCATAATTTCTTTAGACAAGTAGAACAAGTTGCATTTAAGTGATTTACCAAACCTTCACTTCCAACCCCAAAACTTCATGCACCTCCACTAAGAAATCTCAGACACTGGTATCTCAGAATCTGGGAATATAAATCAGTTTTTTGTTTTCTGTCATGTGGGTAAAAGACTCCAGTCTGTACCAGTTATGAGGTGGCCAATAAAACAAGCTTTACCTCAGTCTAACAGATTCCTGACTTTCACATAAAAGTGAAGGCAGGCTTGTTAAACCGAGAAGACTGGACTGTTCTATCATGTTATTACTCTAATTATTGCTAAAGGTGCCATTTCACCGGTGATGAAAGCTCCAGCACAAAAACAGAAAAGAGGAGTTGTAAGTTACTCGGATGCCCTGAGGGGAACAAGCACAGTGTTGGGTTACAAATGCCATGACCTCTCTGCCATTCTCCATTTCGGATGGTAAATCATTCCACCACATCTGTAAGGAATGAACATTAATGTTGTATCTTGTCTGACCTGAGCTGAGTCAGTTCAAAGCACTTCTGACACTTCCCTCTTGCAGCTGAACTGTCTCACTCACTCATCTGAAGTCAGAAACCAGCAGAACTGGGTCATAAAAACAAAGTCACAACATTTTCACAACATGTGACGAGCAGGTATGAGAGTTCAAACACTTAAGATACGGGTCTGATTCACCTCAGCAGGATTCAGTTGTGTCTTCACTTCATGGCAGCTCTGTGATAGTGGATGTTTTTTTCTGTTTTTTTCCAGTTGGTGCACAGGTCTGCTTTGTCTTGAATTTGGAAATGATGCCTATCAGTAACATTCAAATTTATCTTTCTATCTACTTTCTATCTACTTTGCTTTAGCAGCGTTTCAGAGGAATGTCGCAGCTTAAAATTTGTTTTATTTTCAATACTACAATTTGGCATCCTTAATTAGAGATTGTGTGAGCCCTGAGCCTAAATAAACCGTGCATATATAATTACTTTGCTTGAGGATAAACTCAAGACAGTGCATTTCAGTTACAACTGAGCTGAGTGAAATTACAGTAACAGTATAAAGATTGCGGAACAATGTTATTTGTTATCAGCCAAAAAGGAAATGACAGCAATAAACAGGAAGCATCAGTGTCTGTCCAACCGCCTCTGCAGCACAGTCATGCATTACGAGGATGATCTGTCAAGCTATCTGCCTTCAGCCTAAACTATCAGCCCTCACATAGATTTTGGCAAAAACTATAAAAGGGATGTCTGTATTTGTGATTCTATTTCCAGAGAATGACAGTTGTAAGAAAAAGCCAGAGTGTAGTATAAACAGTTACTTGAAATGTGTTTATGTGTTTAGGGACAGTTTGGAGTGTTTTCTATTATAGTCTATGAGTTTATTCCAGGCCTCCTCCCTGCAATAGTGTGTTTTATTGTTATCACACTTTCCATTCTGCAGTAGTTACAATAGTTTCACATGGCTAGCACTATTTTTAGCAACCGTCACAATAGAGACAGGTAGTGTGCACTCTGAATTAAGATATGCATTCAAATATGGATCTAACTATGCACACATCATGGTATATAGGCTAGTGAATGTGTGCATGTTTGTTTGTATGAAATGTTGTTTTCAGCCACCCAGGCTACAATTTTAGTTTCTCTGTGGAGTCTGTTTGCAGCTGATTATAGTCCAACCCGGCCAGCCATGGTTCTGTCTGTTAAGACTACAATGCCCACAAATTAGCAGCTCCGCCGCTTTGAACTACAGGGATGGCGCCTAAACATACCTTGTGAAGGCAGTCAGGAGGCACCTTGTGCAGGAAATCTCTTCATGTATAACACATCATGTAAGATGATGAGCATTGGTTTGTATCTGTGTAACTCCAGGCAGACACTGTATAATGTACAGTCCCAAAGTGTGTGTGCTGCAGTGTCATAAAGCGTGCAGAGAGGTCACTATATGCTGATTCTGATGAATATTTTTTGTCTCTTTGCTAGATTTTCAGCAGATTTCTGTGAAAGTGCTCGACCAGTACTTCATTGGTAAGGTCTAGACTTTCTGTGTGTTTATGGGAGTGCTGAGGGAGGACTATTTTACACTTCACAGCACATCAGACTCTCATGGTGACTTATTCTTTACCCAGCGATCAAGGCACTGTGTGTGAGAGGTCTCTGCCTCCCACTCACTTTTGATAGATATGTATCTTCAACCTGACAGATCTTTGTTACTGGAGCTCTCCATGTGCCTGTGGAGTCTCTGTCATGGATATCACCAACACTGACAGACCAGGGAGTCTTATGACTTTCATGTCTCCTCTGAGATGCTGAGCTTGACTGATGATCTAGCAGATACGCTACAAGATGAAAGCTGATCAGCAGTAACGTGGTTCAGCATCTGATCTGGACCTGCTCATTCCCATAGTGTCCGTCTGTCCTGACAGAAACCACACCTGCCACACCAGACTGTGTGCATGTAGTAAAGGCCTGAAGCCAACTTACACACAATCTTCCAGTCCTTAATTCAGTGAGACAATACGAACAGTCTCCTTGCTGCTGTGAGACTTTCTGTCATGGAATTTGCAAAAAAACGAAACAAAAAAAAAAACCAAATCATGGACCAAGAGCCAGCCATGTGGTCTACAAGCATGGTTGTAAAAAACCTGTTAGCCAAGCAGTCTGTATGCTCAATAAAATTTCAACTAATGAGGCATAACATCAGTTTTAGACAGAGCCTTTTCAGAGGCCCGTGCAAAGCAATGGATAGGAGACATATGTGGGTCAGTCAGTTGGCAGTGAGTTAGAGTTGTACATCTAGAGAAATTGGTCTGAGATATCAGCAGCAGCACTGGTAGCATGCCAGAGAGCTGATGTAATGAGTGCTGGCCACTGTAGTCTGCTCTGAAGGGTGAAAGTGAATGAGGACTGAAGGACTGGGTGGTTGAGAGATCTAAGGCACAGTTGGACCACATTGTTTTCCAAAGGGGGAGGTTAGACACAGCCATTAAGACCCTGCAAAAAACATCACCCACCCAGATCAGATGACCCTCATTTGATCTGGGCTGGGAGGACTCCATTAGCTAATTTTTATCTTAACTCACAGATCCTGAACCAGAAACCTCAAACCAAGGCAATCTGTTCCCTTAGCTGCTGTGAATGGTCTGGTCTAGTCATGCATCTGGACCAGCCAGGACGAAGGCCCTCAAACCAAAACCACATAAGAGGTTAATGCACCATTTTCAGGGCTACACAGCTACTCAAACAAGATGTGGATAGCAGGGAAGTCACAGGCCACTAATAAGGAGCTAATTTCCCTCTGTATCCCCATAAATCAGGCAAAAAACCCATGAGACTAGTGTGATACCTGTTAGAGCTGGGCAGGACCAAACATATCCCTCTTTCATGGAAGTATGCGAGCTGAACTCTTTCGAAAGTGTGGGTGAATGATGCAATATTCAAAAGTTACCAATACACTGTGTGCACACACTGGAAAATCATCAAATACCCTTATCAATGTCTCAATAGGTTTGATATTGATTCTCAGTGTTGGCATGGTGTAGTGCATGATATGAGAACATCAGATGTGTCATCACATCAGCCAGAACAGAGACACCCATGCCCTGCAGTCTGCGCTCCTAAACTTTCGTCATAGCTCATTCATACCTGTTCAACCGCCACAAATCCACATCAGTGTCCCTTAGCCCACTCCTGTCCTAAAGGCAGATTTGTGAACTTGAGTAACCTAAACTATGGGTTGTCACACCTATTCTGTAGACTTGGGGAGAGATGCATCCACCTGATTTCCCAGCAGGCTTCGTATTATAGATTGAAACGAGGAGAGCGAGTCCTGGAAAACATACAAAGCACCACAGGGAGAAAGCGCAGAGATAACGTCAGTTTCTTTGGTCTACATGAAGCATTCTCAATCCTCCCAGATATTATGAAACAACCAGAGCCACTCTCTTCAAAAACGTTTTCTTGCTAACCATAACCATGTGAGCCACTGCTTTTGGAGCCCTCCATAAACAACGAGTGAAAGACATGCAAGACGAGAAAATGTTTCCCATGGATTGGCATTTACCACAGCTTGTATCTCATAACTTCAGCCAGTGAGTAATGGCTGCCATCAAACAGTTCAGATTTATTCTACAGACCCAGATTAAACATTATAAAATAACTCAAGCTGTTAAATGTTGTTCCCGTCTGTAGTGAAGAAATGCTAACAGTTCCAGTTTTCAAATGCAACTGTGGGGTCTGAGGCTTTGCTGACAAGAAGATACCCCAGAATGTAAACAACAAGTCAACAGTGAGGAACCCTCCAACAGTATGCTAAAACAATGCAGCCCACTTTACTGACGCACAAAGGCAAAAACAAATACACACTCATGAACTGTGAAAGGTGCTAGCCTGTGTTCACTCATCGAGTGTATAATTGCATCAAAACGCATGATTTCCCCAGAGAAGAGTATCAGCCAGGCTCATGCGTGTGTGTGTGTGTGTGTGTGTGTGTGTGTGTGTGTGTGTGTGTGTGTGTGTGTGTGTGCATGTGTGTGTCTTTCTGTATGTGCCAAAAAGCATGAATAAAATCAGCCCACTTCATCTGGTGTGACTCAACTCAACAAAGGCAGCACAAAGATGTACCGACACCAGCCCCCTCACTCCCCTCACTCACTCTTTCTCTCTCAAAGACAAGGCACCGTTGGCCCAGGCTGCACTTCTTCACTCTCAAAGACAGACCACTTGTGGCCCCCTAACCTATTCAATCTGTGCAGCCCCTCACTCCCCACACTCACTCTGTGGTGGCCCCACAGTTTCAGACACACAAAGCAGTTCAGTGACCCTGACATTTCACAAAGATCAAGGCAGACCAAACAAACTGTTCCTCTCTTCTTTTTCTTAGGAACTCAACACTGTCACCTTTACAGCTCATGGCTGTTTTTAACCTGTAAACTAACAAGTAATAGTTGCTGATATTTATATGACTTCACACTGGTTTACAGTAAAAACCTACTTGAGATAAACGTAATCCAGCACAACCAAAAGTTAGTTAATATTACACAACCAGAGAGGTAATGCAGTGATGAGGAGGTTATTGATGCATTCAGAGATGAACAAGATGAGAGACAGCTGCTAATGAGAACTGCGTTTAAAAGTTGTCTGAAAATCATAGTTAAAGCAAGGACAAAAAAGTTCTTGCTTTAAAGGGGCGTGTCGCTGATTTTATATGTTTCCTATCATAGGAAAACAGCTGTATAGAGTTTTTGGATCCAGCTGTGCAATGGCACTTTCTAAAGTTTTACACATCCAAACATCCAGGAGGGATTGTTTACAATTTACAAGTTGTTATCCAGTAAAGTGGATTCAGTGAAGAAGAGTGGCCTTTGGTCAGCAACGGTGTTTATGTTGTTTCTACTGCTGTTTCTTCCCAGACCCACTTTTTTATACAAGGTTGAGATAAATTCCAGAAGAGGGTCTGTTTTCTCTGCTGCCATACATTAAATGACATAACAATCACAAGCCAGGCTCCTTTTACCAAAACACAACTTGTTTTTTCACCACTGTCAAAAGTCTCACTCTGCTATCAGCACCGCTCCATCCGATGACATGCAACAAGTTTGCACTTGTACTTGGAACAGTAGGCAGGTCAGGGCAGTCACACTAAAGTAAACTGCAGCATAACTGCATCATAAAATATGTCCTGGAATTTGTTGCACATCAGAAATGTTGACTTGTAACACTGTCAGTGTTGTTTTAGGATAGATCACTCATTTGAGAAGCCCAGCGGTGAGCTGAAAAATAAAGGTGGTACCCTCCTCTCATCATTTTTTTTTTGTTCAGCTTGTCATTGAACTCCGCTAGAATAAACACTGCAGATTTGTTTAGTTTATGATGTAGTACTTCTTCCCCTCTGGCTGCAGTGTGATTCAGGCGGAGAGCTCCATGGGTGGCTTGCACATACACAGACCTCCTCCACTTCAAGGACATGGGGTTGTGGTGGAAAGAGCAGGGGAGAGCAGGGATGACCATGTGTGAGAGACTAAGGAATAAAAACTATAAAAATAAGTTCAGTATAATAAGCAGTTGGGCTTCCTCTAATAGTGCTGCGATGTCCAACTGCTACCAGATGTTGTACCTGAACACGCGAAGTGCTAGAACCAGCTGTAACTCACATCTCAGCTTAAAGACATACACAACCTTAAAATCTCACCATTCAAACTCCCGCAGCACTTTGTGTCAATGAGAGCTAGAAATGAACTAACCGCATTAAAAAGGGTCGGCGACATTCCGCGTCCCTGTTGCGTTGTCTTCTACTTACGGGAAGCGCAGAGATCTGACAGGCGCAGTGAAGAAGCTGTTCTTTCTTTTGAGACGCTGGTTCGGTTCCCTGTGCAGCCTCGCTTTCCAAAACGCTCATTCACTGAAGCCACTTTCTTCGGGACGTTCCTCCCTTTTCCTTCTCCCTCAGACAAAGCCATCCCACTTACCCCTCTGACGTCGCCCTCTCTGCCCCCCCTCCTGTTCCCTGCCCCCTCTGCCCTTGTCAAAGCCAAAGAAGAAGACGAGTTGTGGAGGTGAAAGATGATGCCGAGTTCATGGATCCCTCTGCCCCTAAAGTCCAATAAAGCTGATTTATTCTGGTTTTCTTTTTGTTTTGTTTTTGTTCTTTGTGTAGTTTATGGGAGCGCTGTCACTCAAAATCAGGTCATGTTCTCCTAATTAGAAATAATTGAGTTTAATTTGTGATGGAATATTATCCTACATGTTATTACCAAGCAAAATATCAACTCTAGTGTTCAACACAAATATTGATTAACGCTAATTAGATTAAAACTTGATTCCCTGAAGACCACTTGAGTCCTGGAAGTAAAAAAAAAACAACATTCATATCATGCTTTGACCTATAAAGCTCAGAATAATAATGGACATTGTGGCATAGTATCACTCCAGTACTGAGATAAACGAGTCACAATCCATCGAGAAATAGTCTGACACATTACATCCACTTTTGTGGAGATTAAAGAAATTGTTGATTAGCTGGTGGGGGAATTTAGTTATTTCCTATTTGCTATTGTGGTTGTGCTAAGCTAAGCTGCTATCCATAGCTTCTGATTCAGCAGACAGACATGAGAATAATGAGAATTAATAATCTCATCAGAATCTGCAAACATGTGAAAAGGCATCCTTTCCAAAATGTCAAACTAACTAACTAAAGGATTGAGAGTTTATTTAAAATTGCTTCAGGAATGCTTAAGACATAACTTTGATTGACAGCTGTGATTACTGGTGGTGACAGCAGTGTCTCCAGCCCTGTGTTGTTTCACCAGACAGCACTAAGTCATTCGTCTGTTTTCTCCATGGAAGGCTCCAGAAAAGGTTTCAGATCAGAAGCCTCCCTCTGCATGCTGTGACCCCTCCTGTTGAGACCGGGCCCCGTTCTTTCCTCTGTTCTCACTCAGACAGGAACCGTACATGTTCCACAGCGGTCAGTGGAACAACCGAGAGGAGCCCGTCACACTGATGACTGATGACAGATGTATGTCCTAATGGACTGTGTGACCTGAAAGAAATATAAATGGTGACAGCGATTGATTATTAGAGGAATTCTGTATAGATTATGCACAATTCTGTTGTGAGTACTTGAGTGTCAACATGGAAAGTATTAGAGAGTATTCATGGGATGTCTCTTTTCTCAGGTTTTGAGAAGTAATCTGATGGAGGGATTCCCGCGCCTTGTTTTTATGGGGACACATGTTCAGCGTCATGTCTTCTGTCTCTTTTTAAGGTATTCTGACAGAGAAAATGCATCTAATTCTAGTAAACATGTTCAGCCGGTAGAGTGGTGGATACTTTGGAGGGACAAAATTATAAAACAATTTTGCAATATGCTCAAATGTCCCTGCGGTAAAAATATGGTGAAGCTCTTCCTGTAATTTTTTTTTTTTTTTTTTGTGGAATATTATCACATATCCCATAAAAGATAAGCATTACTTGTGACCACTGATCTGTGGCACTTCTGATGTGTATGAAATTATGATTTTTTTTCTTGGTGGCCCCTATAATTTGCAGTGTTTGCAGCCACACTGGTATTTACTGCGTTCCTACTGCATGCTGTTTCTGTTTGTGTGTTTTTTGTTTGCTTGTTTGTTTCTCATTAAACCTAAAAAACAGCAACTTTTCTCCCCAACCTGTTAACACCAGCTCTCATTTCCTCTCTGAGATGCTGGAGTGGGAGTTTGATAAGTGCAGACCTTTCAGGCTGCCCTGCTGACAATCTTCCCGGCCTCAGACTTCATTCTCTGCTGATTGTCTCCTCTGCCAAGCCACTGTGTCATGTGGTCAAACCAGCCTTCAGGACTTCCTTTTTCCACACCAGATCCCTGTGTGTGTGTGTGTGTGTGTGTGTCATCTTGGTGAGAACAATGTGGGAGGCAGAAAAATCTGTAAATAGATGAGTGTGGTTGTCATGGTCCAGACTCTAAACCAGGAAGAGTCTTAGCAGACGAGATGTAAGAGACACTGGGAGAGATGACTGGGTTTGCTGGTTAGTCGCTGTGGGAACACACAGTAGAAATGATGCCATGATGCCATTCCTGGTTTATGTGTGTGCCGATTAGTGTGCATGTGTGAAAAGAAGGGCTGGTGTATTTGTGTTCATTTCAGTAAGGCTTCTTAAATAGAGCTGCACTGATTCTAAAACTAGCAGTAGATAAATCACGTTCCACATTTAACACAAATATATATAAGTGTCTATGTTTCTGAAAAGAAGCAGCAGCCACCAAGACGTTTTGTTTATATGTGTGAACAATTAATTGGAAATGACTGAGTATTTTTTTAGCTGTAGTGAATGTTCATACTAAATATATTCGTTTACATTTGAAGAATATATTATTGAACTTTTGGAACATAAAACAAACTTCCCAGATGTGCCGTGGCCTCGTCTAATTAAAGTTGGTGAAATGGCTGTGAGGTCATAGTCAAGCTGAGGCAGAACAGTCACCAAGCAAATAGTGCAACCAAAGACCACAGCCTCCACTTGTTTAGCTATAGTTTCTAAGGAGATATGTTTTAAGACCAAAAACCTAAACATCCTCCAGCCTTTGTTATACACAAGGTATGTAACGGGAATCAGATCACCCCTGACTCTTACTGTACTGCTCCTATAACCAATGTTTTACAACCAATAGATCAATAGTTTCAGATCGTTTACATACAGTATGTGCAGGGGTTCTTTCATATTCACAAACCATCCATTGATCTTCTGCTTATCCGGGGCAAGGTCGCGGGGGCAGCGGTCTAACCACGGATGCCCAGACTTCCTTTTCCCTGGACACTTCCTCCAGCTCTTCTCCAGCTTGAGACGTTCCCAGGCCAGCCGATGACATAGTCCCTCCAGCGTGTCCTGGGTCTTCCCTGGGGCCTCCTCTCCACACACCCACAGAAAATTATCATCCGAGTCTGCAGCTCCCCTCGGTTGCTCTCTTTCTCATGTTTGGTGTCTTCCAGCTCACTGTTTTGGTTCTACAGCTCAGAACTGAACTGTTGTTCTGATTCCTGCTCATGGCTCTCGGCTGCTTTGTTTTGAATCTGAGAAATGTTTTCAGTGAAAAACCCATACTTCCACGTCTTCCTGTTCCAGAGCAGCTGACAGCAATGTGCTTGCTGCTAATGAACCTGTTATTAACCTCAGGTATCACGACTGTGTAGAATTAACACCAAGAAACCATAATGACGAAAGCTGTTCAGTTGTAGGTCCCAATACCTAAGAGGTGACCCGCTCTGTCTCCCACACACGCTGCCAGTCTTTGAAGAAAGAATCCACTTAATTAGGGCTTAACATGTTTCAGTCCAGTGAGGTAAACAGTGTGGTCAGACACCAGGCGTTTAGAAAACAAGTCTCCATCATTTACGTTTTTGTTTTTTGGGGATTTCCCAGCAGTATACAGTTTGATGTTAGAGATGAGATCACATGAAGAACACAGGAAAAAGCTATGGCGTAGCTGTGACTGCAGACCACATAAACACAGCAAAGACGAATATAATAGATTAGTTAGATCATCCAAACAAAGCAAACAGGCGTTGCTGGGACATGCTGAACATGGAAAGAAAATGCTCTGGGTCTTTGTACCTGCACATCTGCACACAAACACAAACCACAGTTAATCTTATATGGTGATTTTGCACAGGACTTTGGCTCACAATTAGCTTGACAAGTACTTTAACTCTGAAAATATTATTTGTCTGACAAACCCAGTTCTTCTAATCCTAACATATTAATCAACATACTGACGTGAAGAATGAGCTCAAACACTCCAGCATCTCCTGACTCATTCCCATAAAATCATATTAAGCATTACAGCCCAACTCGTATCAACAGTTCTGCACGGCTGTTTGTTTTGCCAAAATAAATAGAACTCTTGGACGCAGGTGTCTTCATAAACTGTGTTTGGAAAATATGTGGTTGCTAACAAACAAAAGACAGACGACATACACCAGCTACCTCACTCTGACTGTTGAAGGAGGCAACTCCTCAGGAATTTGATTTTTATAATTCTAAGTCTGCTTATTGTTCCTGATTTAAAACACAGAAAACATACACATGGATGGAGATACAGTATTCTGTGTTTCGGGATCACGTCTTCATATAAGAGCTAAGGTCTAGGATTTTAGTCCAAGGTGATATATTCTCCTGTACTGATTAGTTTTTATGTACTTTGAAGTAAAGGTAGGCTGGAGCTGTTCATTCTCCAGAAGAGTTAGGAGAGTCAGACCGTGCAACCCGAGAGGAGTAATTTTACACAATATAGTTCTATATATTTACAGTGTCTTCTCACCAAGGGCTAATAAAAAGAACTAGGCTAAGTAATGAAAAGTTCTGTTTTATCACAATGAAGGATAAGTTGCTTGGTTTAAACTATCCCTCTCTTTCACTTTAATCGGGTCACAAAATTTACATTCCCCTTTTGTGAAGCGTCGACTGTAGCTGGATGCACCAAATGAATCTCTGTTGTCCACTGCAGTGGATGTGCCAAAGACATTTAACATTGACTGGGTTTCTTACTACTGATTGTTATGTAAGTGGGTGACAAATAGATGTAGAATAAAAAGAGAGGGAGTAGATGTGGGGAAAGTGGAAGGAATACATAAAGTATTGGGCAGTGAAGAAGAGCGCTGAGTTTGAAGCACACCGATTTCTGAGTGCCTGCCTGTTTCTGTTTAGGTCCTTTTGTGTTGTTCTTTCCTTTTAGTGTCTGCACCTGTGCACATTAAAACATTTTTTCACTGTTCTGTTCTCAACAGTGAAAAATATATCCCTTGATATTGCTGACACAGCTGAGATCTTTACAGAAGCACATTTGTCTGAGTATTTCTCATTAACTGAAGGGAAAATGCGTCTTGGTAAGGTGCAGCTTCAGTGCACAAAGGGATGAACACTGTTATATTCCTTTATCTGGTGTTTAGATTGTGGAGGTGGAGAGAACTAACCATGAAATCAAATCCATTGTTTGAACAGCAGAAAATAGTTTGACATATCATTGACATACAATTCATATTCATATTCATATCATTCAGGGACATCTGCAAACATCTGCTCTGTTATGCTTCTCTACTTATATACTCAGGCTTTACTGGAGAAAGTGTGTTATTGTGGCCTCTAGTGTTTGAAAGTAGTATTGCATTATATATATTTTTTTAATTTAAGTTGGTCAGGATGAGTGTAACCAGATTCTATTTCTGGGCTCATGCAACATATGAGGGTTAAGAAACACATCAGTTCTGCCTATCAATCTTTCTGTGGCCTACAAATCCACAAAGAATAGACAGTTTCAGCAGCGGCTGCTTTAGCTTGAGCTGTGATTGGCCCAGAGGAAGGGGTGGAGGTGAACAGGGGGCTGCAGCGGCACAGGGGGACGAGAGACTAAAGCAACAGAGAAAACAGAACATGTGTGAGGAACAGAGGGAGAAGAGACATCAAGAGGCCTCTGTTACACATTCTTTCACTGCATTCAGTACATGTGTACATGTTCTCAACACACACACACATAAACTTTGAACAGAAACATGTGCAATGTGTAATTACATGTGTAGCCACAGAGTGAAAATTGGATAAGATTACCAATAATACAGCAACAACAGCATTACCACTACTGAAAACTCATAATACAGATTACAAAGCAAAAACATAATCTCATATAAAGACTCACAGTTTGGGGTGTTCTAACTCTGTTGCCACCTGATTTTTGGAAAAAACCCACACTTTATCAGTTCTTGAGCCGGTGGTTGACCACAACTTTATCTATGTCAGTCCAGGCTATTTCCTCACAGTAAGGTTGCAAACCTGCAGTGTAGTGCACCCTCTTCCTCCACTCTCATGTCTAAAATTCCCAGCCAGTCCCACTCACAGTCCTCGCCCCTTCAAGCCAGATCCCAGGATGGGAGGATGAGCACAAATGGAGTCAATGAACAAAAGCATTCCAAGATTTTTGGATCCCTTTTTCTGCTTGTTAAGAGCCATTAGGTTAGTAAACACAATGTAGTGGTTCTAGTATGCACTTGGAATTTGAGGTCCCCTCCACTGAGATCTGCTGCATTGAAATCTGCCAGTTCAGTGACATTTGATGCATCTGAGCTATTTCTGCCTATACACAGAAATACACATGCTTGCAAAGATTCACAAACATGTAGACAGTGTGCATTTGAAAGCTGCTCAATGGAATAAGGTCAGAGGGATCCTTTTCATAGCTGCTGCCCCTGCAAGTGAAACAACTTGGCCTTACAGTAAACAGTCCAGTCATCTCTAAATACAACCAGGACAATATTTAAGCATTAAACGTTATGAGAAGAAACTGCTTTGCCCAGTCAATGAATAGTACAGTCACCGCCTTCTCATCACTTTAAAGTTAACACTATTGTCACATCTTTCAAACATGAAGCTGCAGCCAGGAGGTGGTGAAGCCTTTCTCTGCCTGGAAATAAGAGAAAACACCTAAACATAGCTCATAAATAAATAACAATTACAGTGGGATTGCGTATTGCATTTTTGTGGCGGGATGCAGTCACTGTAGGAGTGTTGTCACCATAATGTTAACGCTGCCAGAAACAATAGTCAGTGTCAGACTAAGACGGGAGGTGGAGCTAGACTTGTAATGACATGGCACAAAGCTGCTGGGTTAGTACAGGGATCTTAAATAAGGATTTTAACTACCCAGGGCCACCAATGATGGGCCACCAATCTACAATCTATGATACAAGCTGATGAAATCCCATGGTGAGCTATTTTTCAGAACTTTGACTCTGTTGGTGAACACCTAAGGGAGGACAGTCTGTAACAATCCCCCTGTATCTGGATAGTCCCAGAGATGAACTACACACCATCGCTCTGCTTAAGGTCAATATCCCCATATCTGTGCTTATGTTTGTTCATCTTTTAATGTGTGTCAATGTGCAGTGCATGGAAATAACAAATGCACTAATGAACACTGTAAGCCGGAGAGAAGGTGTTAATGGATAACCTGGATAAATACAATGACCTGCATGCAATAGTGGTTTTTAAATCTAGGGTTATATCAGTTTCTGCCATTCAAGATAAAATGGAGGGGCAACCAATGGTTATTAATAATATGAATTAACCTGTGCTTATTTATATAAGATAAAATAGGAAATAGGACAAAAGAAACTTTATTATTACAGTGGGAAGTTCAGAATTTTTGGCGGTTTGATCCAACCAATAATACAAAGCCTTAAGACACTGAGTTTCCTTTAGTGTAGGACACGTTTAAACAGCAAATGTTCACAATGGCAAAGCTGAAACTGTTTGTTTTTCTGGCATTTTTCACTTGAAAAAGAACTTAAAAAATGAGCTGATAATCAAAGCAATGAATGATTTACTTTGTCAGTCAGTGAATCATTTAATTGATTAATTGTTGCAGCAATATACAGCCTAGCTTCTTTGCATGGCCCAGAATTAAATACAAGAGTTTTACAGGCTACACATGTTTCTGTTCTGTTATGAGAAGCTAAAATCAGAACCACAACATATAGATGATACTCAGTAGCCACACATTGCACTGGGGTTTAAAGCTGGAAGCATGACCAGTCTTATCAGTCCTGGGTCTCCAGACACACAAAAATTGGACAGCTGTGCGTAACACGAGCTTATCGCTTTAGGGGTTTTCAGGTTGTGGCTATATGAGTACACTGCACATGTGTGGGCCCCAGTTGTGTCAGACAGTGGTCACATGCAGAAGGCAAACACCTGAAGGATTTGGTTTTTGTGATCAGGATGGTTAACTAAGAGCTTACAAACATGTATGAACATTTTACCAGTGAGGTTCATTTGTAGGAAACTGCGTGATCACTGAGATCAACACCAGAGCCAAACTCATGCAGTCTGTGGTGCACATTTCCCTGAGTTACTTGACGTGACTGTTGCAACCCATGCCGTCTTCATTGATTTGTGATCCAGGCTGACTTGCACAATGTCCAAACAGACATGTGGCAATTAGCTATGGATATGGCACCAATGTGAAATCCCATGTGCAGGGAACAGTGTGAAATTCACAAAGACTGACACTCTGCACCTAAATCCTTACTGGGTTGTTAAATGTGACTGCCCACTATTATGTTGGACTTTATGTCTGCATCTATTCAGGGTCAATAAACATAAATCCACAAATCAACAGGAAGCGAGACAAACATGAAAAACCTTAATTACTGACCAAAGTAGTAACACACACTCACAATACTGTCATTCAGTGAGAGGAGAAGAGAAGGGGTAAACATTGCAGTTATGTAACTCACCTCTTGCCAATCAGAACAGCTCTTGCTTGGACCCCTCCCCTACTTCAGACAGACTTATAGTGGCCCGGGCCCATTCTAATGTCACTTCAGCCTCTCAAAATCCGACCACTCGGGGTCCACACAGCTGCAGGATTATGTCGCCAACAAAGAAGGTAAGTGTCAGCCTGAAGAATATCCTCATGGATATTCAAAGGATTCTAACTAGCCATTCAGAGAGGCTTAGCTTTATCTGAGTACTGCATATGTATAGTAGTGCTTTTGTAGAGTGTGTATTCCGGGCAAAGAACTATAGTATTCCCACTGCATCTTCTGCACAGCTGACATGTCATGTCACATTTACCTGATTACTGAAACTGTTCCTGGGCACATGAGACTGACAAATATATGTTTATAGAAAGTGACTTAAAAAAAATACTCTGAAGAAAACCTGAATTTTAATCTCTAAATAACTTTGAAGTGTTCATACTTCAATTAGTTATATTTTAGCAAACAGTCAATCTACAGTGGACTATTATCACAGGGAATCTTGGAGCGTCTTGATGCTGGAGAGCTTGTGATCGGAGATGGAGGTTTTGTTTTTGCCCTGGAGAAGAGAGGCTATGTGAAGGCCGGCCCCTGGACCCCTGAAGCTGCTATAGAGCACCCCGATGCAGGTGAGAATCTTTGTCAACAAAAAGCCATTTTCAAGCTTTCCATGAAAATTGCGTTTCTTTGTGTATTACAGCAGGTACCACAGTTCTAATTTGGTATTTGGTAGTGTGCCTGCATTATGATGCAATTTCCAATGATTTTCAGTGCGGCAGCTGCATAGGGAGTTTCTGAGGGCTGGGTCCAATGTCATGCAGACCTTCACCTTCTATGCAAGTGATGATAAACTGGAGAACAGAGGCAACAAACTTACCTTCACTGTAAGTTTAAAGGGACTTTACTCCAGTTTTATAGGCATGATCAAAATATTCAGCAGGTAAATGTTATGTGCACGTTTAAAACAGCAATGAAAATGACTCAAAACTATTTTTTTATTTATGTATCACAATGTAAACAATGTTGATGTAATGGTCATTAACACTTTCTGTAAACTAGTAAACTCAAATTCCACTTTTTCCATAATTTGTGCAGGGAGCTCAGATCAACGAGGCTGCCTGCGATTTAGCCCGTGAGGTTGCCAATGAGGGTGATGCTCTAGTTGCTGGAGGAGTGTCTCAGACCCCATCCTACCTCAGCTGCAAGAGTGAGAGAGAGGTGAAGGCCATCTTCAAGAAACAGATGGATGTGTTCATCAAGAAAAATGTGGACTTCCTGATTGCTGAGGTAGCCTTTGGATATCATTTCAGGTTTCTTTATGCCTTACACATTCAAAGGAACATGGCTTGACCGTGTGCTGATGTTTCTGTTTTGCAGTACTTTGAACATGTGGAAGAGGCCACTTGGGCTGTGGAGGTGCTGAAAGAAACAGGGAAGCCAGTTGCCGTTACTCTGTGTATCGGACCAGAGGGAGACATGCATGGCGTCCCACCTGCAGAGTGTGCTGTCAGACTGGTCAACGCCGGTAAGCATAACATCCTTTAATATAACCATGAGCAAAACTTGCTATTGGTCCCGAGATCGAGACAAGATTTGTAGATACAGACATAAGAAATGACAAATCTGTTCTAGCTGAAATAATTCAGCCTACTGCTGAGTTCAGTAGTTATTGTGGCGAGTCACCAGTGCCAAAATATTTCCCCTAAAATGAAGAAAAATAAATGAGAGAAATTGTCTTATAGATTCAACTCAGCCCCTGCAACCACTAGAAATCACAGTTTGTATTGTCTCTTCTACTTGTGTCCTTTTTCTGCTCACAGCAATGTATGTTCTTCTGTAGGTGCCCAGATTGTTGGAGTAAATTGCCACTTTGACCCCTTGACCTGCGTAAAAACAGTCAAGATGATGAAGGAGGGAGTGGAGAAGGCTAGACTGAAGGCTCACTACATGGTGCAGCCCCTGGCGTATCACACCCCTGACTGCAGCTGTCAGGGATTCATCGATCTGCCAGAATTTCCCTTCAGTAAAAATATACTCTTTCGCATTTCAGTGTTACCATTCAGTGAATACAAGCATGTATAAAATTATACATGAAGTAGTGTTTTCTCAGCTAGTGAACTGCATTATAGTACAGACAACCAACCTTCAATCAGATAAGTATAAAAATGAATCTTCTACAGGTCTGGAGCCCAGGATCCTGACCCGCTGGGACATGCACAAGTACGCCAGAGAGGCCTACAAAGCCGGCATCCGCTACATCGGGGGCTGCTGTGGATTCGAACCATATCACATCAGGGCTGTGGCAGAGGAGCTGGGTCCTGAGAGAGGCTTCCTCCCAGCTGCTTCAGAGAAACATGGCGCCTGGGGTGCTGGTCTGGGGATGCACACCAAGCCCTGGGTCAGAGCCAGGTCAGAAGCAGCTTTTAAAATTCATTAACATGTTGTTGAACACCATAAATATGGCTCAGAGTAACTAAGATGAGATAGAGGAACCCGTAGGTACTAACTGACACATGTATTCCTACATATCTATCTGTTTTAGAGCCCGTCAGGACTACTGGGAGAACCTGAAGCCAGCCTCTGGTCGTCCCCTGTGTCCCTCCATGTCTGCCCCTGATCACTGGGGTGTTACCAAGGGCCACACTGATCTCATGCAGCAGAAGGAGGCCACCTCTCAGGACCAACTCAAACAGCTGTTCAATAGGTCAAGCAGCCACTAAGTCATTCTGTCATCTTCATATCTCAGAGCACAGCAGAGGGAAACAGCTGCACAGTGGCGTGCAGCACCATCAGTAAACACTTTTGTGCCGGGGGAAGTCTCACTAGTGAGGAGCCGACCCATGTTAAGATCCGGACCTTTTTGTTTTCCATGACCCTGAGCAGCTTGTTTCATAAGATCCAATAAAAGTTACTTGAGAGCGTTGAGATGTCATGTCTGTCTGTGGATGAGTGTGTCTGTATTGTATCATCTGTAGACATGTGACAGCTGTGGAGAGAATCATTATGTGTGAACAAATTTAGACCTAAACATCCAACTAGAGCAAAGCTTCAAGACCCTTCAAAGTGACAGTAACTCATTAGGCCTATGTTATTGATATGTGTAGCAGTTATGGTTATAATTTTCATTATTTATAGCCTCCCCATCAGGCTGCAGCATAAAACAGCACACTTACCTCCATAGTCTGGTTAAAGCAGGAGAAGTACAGGGCTTTGGAGAGTTTTGTAATAAATCTGGCATCCAGCAGATGGCAGTGTTATCAGTGATATCGTGGCCCACATACTTGACAAAGTTGCACTGAGGCAAAGATTGGACATAGTTCAGTTGAGCTGGAGCTGCACTGGAGCAAACACAGTATATAACAACAATAAATGCCTGGGAACGAGACTAATAAATGAAATAACACCGCTATGTATAATGGATGTTACTATGGGCCCAGCCACAAACGGATACGGCCCTGACACTGAAAGAGAATGAACGTCCAAGTTATTCATCCAATGCACAGTGAGAGATCCATGGTTTAAATTTATGTACACGGTATTAAAAACACACGGTGAGTTTCCTGCTGGCGACTCATCTTCTTATTGAGAAGATCTCTGCTACTTTTCTAGTCTTTTAGTGGTCAACCATTGGCCATGTGGTCTTGTCTTTGCCCTGGAACAGGGGTGTCCAATCCTGGTCCTCGAGGGCCACTGTCCTGCTTCTTTTTCAACTATCCCTGTCAGAAGCTGGAAGATACCATCTCAGATGAGGGTGGAAGTGAGGGAAGACAAAGTGGAATGGTATCCTCCAGCTTCTGATTTGCTGAACACACCTGATCCAGGTAAACAGAAGAGTGTAAGGCAGGGATAGTTGAAAAAGAAGCAGGACAGGGGCTCTTGAGGACAAGGATTGGACACCCCTGCCCTAGAATAACATTTTGACTTACCAATATTGTTGCCATGTAATTGTTTGATCAGGGATAAAAGACTTTGGAGTCTTACTGGACCTGGGTGGGTTCAGGTCTGTTTTTTGTATGACCTGTATTGACCCTTTATGAACACACAGCTAGAGGTAAAAAAAAAATAAGGCTAATTTAAGTCTATTATGGTTTATATAATGAAAGAAGTGGACAGGATTCACATTTAGATATCTGTCATGTGTTTATGACTAGTCAGAACTGTAACTAATTAGAATCAGTTATCTTTAATGGGCTTTTTCTTACTCTCCCCATTCAGGTCAATGAGAAAGTCACAACTGTAGTAGCAGATATAAGTAATCACAGTTGTGACAGGTCATAAATGCATCGCGGATATCTATTCCATGTTAAACTGGCACGCGTCACTGTTATAATAAGTGACAGCGCCACCTTGTGGTGTTTCTCTGTGAAGAGTTATTTTTTTAATTTTCTACCGGAAGTAAAGCTGTGAGGTCATCATGGGGAGCAAAGTCAGCTCCAAAATGGCAGCGCCTACTGCTCGAGTTATTCAGGTAACATTAGTCCCGAGGATTTAAAGACTTCACATTTCTGCATGGGACAAACATTAGAAAGTAAAATGTGACGTTTCTGTTGTTCCGGATGCTTTGACGCTGATAGAGGGGAGGCCTTTTGGGGTGACACACACCGTCATACCCTTGTTGATGTCCTTGTTGAAGACTAAACACACATTATGTCCATTTCTGTCGAATTAAAAAACAGGCTTGAGGGTTTTTTCCGCTGTTTTGCTGCGTTGTTGGTTAGTTAGGGTTAGTCCAGACTGCAGCTTAGTGTGATACGTTGTTTATTAGCTCAGACTGAGATAGGTGTTAGAAATAATTGTGTTCATTTGCCCAGTGATGGTGTTTCTGACACATTGACAGGCTTATATCTAATAATTATTGTCTTTCAACTTTTCTTTATTTTTTTTTAATTAGTTGAATTAGTTGGTTTTCCAGGCCAGTGTTGCGTCCTCTAGTTTGTTGTTTTGGCCCGACATCCAAAAATGTGATCATTAGTGTGCAACAGAAATACACAGCAAATATTTTTTTGTATATAATGTTGTAGGACTAGGATATTTTGCCTTTTTTGTTTTCTGAAGGCCTCATAGTGTTGTACCTGTGGGTCCCAGGTAATTCACACGCTGTGCTGGCAGGACTTAAGATCAAATACTTGTTTGTCAGGTGTATAAATTATCCTGAGTAATATTATTCTATAAAGACAAGTTGTTTTGAATGCCACCTCCACTGTTCTATATGTTTTCAGGTCTGAAGTAACATACAGCTGTTTACTTTCACGTGTGCATTTGCAGGCTGTTCGACCTCATGCTCCTCTGATCAAGTTCCCCAACAGGCAGGGCCTCCCCAGGCCCAATGGTGAGTACGAAGAGAATGAATAATGTTCGGCTCAGTCCACCTAAATGGAAACCACCCTTATAAACATCTCTTGGTGATGTTACTGGCATTTTCTGGTGTGTTTACTCTTTCTATGCTGAATTGATCAATGTCCCTTAAACAACTGAACTATTTTTTCCCACTTCAATATATCTTATACAACAATATGCATTTATATTACATATAACAATATAATGAAACCTTAAGGACTTTTTTCTTTATTTTGCATCAGCATCTCTTGACTGACATTTAATTAAAAGTGAGTTTTTTCTTTTCTAGTCCAAGAAGCATTGAAAACGTTGTTAGTAGTTAACCTTCCACAACACAACACTTCGAGCTCTGCTCCAGCTCCGCCTCCTTTAGCAAGACCTCATGTACCTGTAACCCCAATCCCTGGCACCCCAGACACCCTGGGATCTATTCAGTTACTCCCTGCAAGGTACCGCAGGAGACCGCTGACGGTGGACGAAATGGAATATATCCAGGTGAGCGGTAGAACTGACCACCTACGTATCAGAAAGTAAAGGTCTGAAAAAGTTGAAATGAAAATATATACATAATTAAAGCTGGCCTACTTAGAGAGAGTGCAGTGTCATGTTTTAGGGGTTTTTCATTGGAAGAAACATGTCTACATTTTTGCTTTTGTGTTTTCTTTACTACAGCGTGGTGGACCAGAGTGACACGAATCACTGCAGCCAAAGTCCTTATCTGTTGGAGATCTTTTCCTCAGCACATGACAACCTAATGCCATGACACCTGATGTAGAATAAAATGTTACATGAATCCTGTTAAAATGTATAGATGTTTATTTTTTAGATGTTTGGGATCTTGTTTTTGTTAAAACATGATTTTTTTTAACATCATAACAGCTCAACATTTCTCTTATTTGTAATTTTGTCTTTTAATTTCCTTGAGGTTCAGTCGCATTTCCACCACTTCAAAATCCAAAGAAAATTCCTGGGAGTTTTTTTTTTTTTCATAAACTGATCTGTTTTAGTCTAAACAGAGCTTAAGAGATGAGGGATATCACATTGCAATAGTACGTAGTCAAACTGTGTTGAGTTTATGTGAACTGCTCGATTTACATGATTAAAAAATATTGCATTTTGACTGTGGTGTTCTTATCATGCTTGATGTAGATACATATACCCAGCACGAGATAAGGACATTTACAATAACAGGTCACTGTTGTCTTCCAACAGATGAACAACATCATATTCAGAAAGGTATTTATCGTTGTTACTGCTGCTGGCATGCTCTATATATGGTAAACATTAGTTACATTGAAATTTCACAAGAGTGCATTATGACCAGCCAACATTAACTTGCTTTCTAACTATGAGATCCAGTAAGCTGTTTATTCCTCTGAAGACTATTGGCACAATAATTACAGATGTGAAAGACTAAAAAGTCAAAAATGCACTTTGCCTCTCCGACTGACAGATTGTCTCCTACCAGAGCTGAGGTAAGCTCACACAGTGTTTATGTTTATTTTCTCCTCATGACGTGAATCAGGAAGTCATCACACCAAGGCAAACAGATAAGAGAAAATAATTCTGCATTAGTAGATACGTGTCGGCCTTTTGGCAAAAAAAATATATAAATTAAAAAAATGAACCAGCTCCTAAACACATGCTGCTACAGAACACCTCATGGCTTTACAAAAATACCTCTGGATCTTCAAAACCCAGTATCAAACACGACCTATGAACAAGTGCAGTATATTCATAAACATTTACAGCAACAGTGAAGTCACAAACACAACACTAGAAGAAACACTGGATTACTCTGTATTGGTCACGACGTAAAAAGCGCCTTGTTACTGGGGAACATTTACAGTGTCGGATCATTGCAATTTGGATTTTTTTTTTTACCTGCAAACACCAGATGAAATGAAACTTTGCACTTGAAATATAGTTGAAGCAATCTGTGCTCCATCTGGGAGGCATAGGGACATATTAGTTGCTCTGTTCATCCAGTTCCTCAAAAGCAGGTAAGAAATCTGCGATGGTGTCCACCACATAGTCGGGAACCAAGCTGTGGTTGGTGGTCAGCTCGCTATTCTGGTACTCTTGGGCCTCCTCAATCTGAGACACACCTGTGAGAGTGAGCATGGTGTCGAGGCCGCAGTTGGACCCGAACAGCATGTCTGTCTCCAGGCGGTCCCCAACCATCAGGCACTGGGCAGGGTCCACCCCTCTGAACTGACTGGAGATGCACTCGAACATGAAGCGGCTGGGCTTGCCGATCACAGTGGCTTTGCGACCTGAGGCAACCTCCAGGGCTGCAGTGAGGGACCCAGAACCTGCCACAGGGGAAAGACAAAAGCAAAGTGAATCTGATCATCCACTAACTCCTCTTCTCCGAGTGTGTTTGGACCTGGGATTCTGTGTGTTATCCCTCACTTACCTACTAGAGTGATTACTTTGTGTGCCAAAAAGCCAGGAGCATGTATACATACATTCACATACTCCAATACAAGAAACTGATGGAGATTTCATTTGCATTGGTGATTATCTTATAGTCTATCAGCACAGGCCCTAAACCTTAAGGCCTACTAAGGCCCTAAAAACTCCTTATATTTCAGCTGTCTGACAACATCCACTGCTAGAACTAGGCCCTGCAAGACAGCTAAACTAGTTTTAATGCAGGAGTTCATGTTAAACATATATGATACCTTTAATTCCTCCATAGGTCTGTGCCAACCAACACTGACAAAAACCTCAAGCCACATGGTGTTTCAGCATAGGAGTACTGGTGGGGCTTGGGCATTGTACCTGTGAGAGTCATGATGCAAATTAACAAAGCACATAGAGCATGGACGGATTACTGAACAGGCCTACTGGGCACAGACCCAGGGGCCCAGGGGGGTGGGGGGCCCTAGAGATGAACCCTGAAAGGACTGTTTACCTCTCCACTGGAAAGTCTACAAACAACAAAAAAATGCAGAGAAGCAATAGATGCAAAATAAAGATATGCAAAACCACAAAAATCAGACAGTTGCACTCACAAATATAAGACATGGGGCCTTGTCTGGGCCCAGGGGCCCATTTTCCCATGATCCATACATGACAGACTGAGGAGCAGCAACCTCAGAGATGCCTCATTCATAGGTAGGCAGGCAACAGGTAAACAATAAGCAGCTGTATTAGAAACCACCAATCATAATAAAAATCAATTACAAATGCAGCCAAATAAAACTCTGAGGCTGCGGCTCCGGGCCTCCTGATCCTCTGAGCCTGTGCCCAGTGGGCCCTTTCAGAACAGGGCTGGCAGAGCTTCAAATATGCAAAGAGGCTGGAACAGTCCTGAACTTGACTAAATTAGGGATGTGGTGTAGAACTAAGCGAAATTAAACACATCCAAGCTTCAATATACAACAATACACAACATGACCACCGTACCTGGCAGGATCCTTCCACCTGACAGCGGGTGCCAGGGGTCGTTGTCGGTAGCCAGGAACAGACAGTCCGGGTTCCGCAGGTAACACGAAGCTTTGGCCAGTTTGAGAAAAGTCAGTTTGTCATCATGTCCCACCAGCACCGCCTGGACGTCCGGAGCCAGGGCGCAGTCGTAGATGGTGGCGTCCGGATCGTCCGCCTCCTCCACGCACGGGATGCCCGCCTCCTGCAGCTCCCTGCGCAGCCCTTCGCAGCCGATGACGAACACCTGGCCGCGGACCTTGACGACGTCCCTCAGGTAGAGAGCCGAGCAGTACGACGAGCTGAAGATCTGCTCCAGCATCACGTCGGTGAAGCCCAGCCGGTAGAACTTGTGCACATAATTCTCCCGGGGCCTGGTGGAGTTGTTGGTGACGAACACCACGTTTTTGCCCTGGCGAATCAGCGAGTTCACCACCTTCGCTGCGCCGGTTATCGCCTCCTCTCCGTGCCATATGACCCCATCGCAGTCGAAGAGGAAGAAGTCCTTTGCCTCCAGCAGATTTCTAATCTGCGGACCTCGAATTTTCTGGCAGCCTTTGAAGCCAAAGGCGCCTGCCATCCCGGCGTTTTCCTCGGTTTCCTCCGTGTTTCACCTGCTAGTGACCCCCCATGTTAAAGGCTGGTGCATAATGTGGTGAAGGGGGAAATAATATGACAAATCAATGTCACAAATTCACATCGCAGAGTCCTTGGTGCGGTTACAGGCACGGGCTACATAAACATTGACGTCTGGCCACGCCCACGTCGCCAACACTGACCAATCAAATGACAAGCATTTTAACCAATCAGATTCCTGTCTGTCCCCACCCAGCAAGAAAATTGCGCCCCCACCAGGCCGTGGACATTGTTTTAAAGATTGCATTTTAAAATGTAAATAACTTCTAAATAATAATAAATTAATAAATTCGATTTCTTATCAGTAAAATGTACTGTAAGAGCTGCGCATTATGCTTTCCCACTGATTTATATGTTCGGTTATCAACACCAGTGTTTTGCTGTCAGATCTTCATTGTTTTTCAAACAGCAGAGACAATAATGTCAGGAGCGAGCACACGTCAGCACAGAGCTGTGGGTTTATCATGTACAGTGCATTCAGCACATTTCTGCATCAGCGGGACCATTAGAAAAACAAGTTAGACCAAAAAAATAAATAAATAAAAGTGAGTCAGTGGGATCAATCGTGCCATTGTTGTCATTATTGTTGTCATTACAGTCATGGTGTCATTGTCAACCATATGTTGTCCACCTCCTTCAGTTATAGCCATTTCACCACACCAAAACAAGCTATGGTTGCAACTTTATTTACTACTTTAGTGAAAAATACAGCTGATAGCAAACATAGCAAATGTAAACAGTAATAGAAATACTGAAGGAGCTCTTTATGCTGCTGAGTGTACATGTGCTGTATATGTCTCATCCTTTAGAATCCCTCCAAGCTGTCAGCCTCTCCATCGTTCTGATGGGCCAGGAGCAATGTATGAATGTTCTGAGACAAAGAGAAACACAAATATCTGATATAAACAAATGTTACAACCAAGAAAGGACACAAAGAGTGAGGAGGAAACTGTCTATTAAAGATGAAAAAATGCTTGTGTAGGTTTGTCACCTCAAACTAAAGTGATAAGAGTATGGATGCACATGATGATGGAAGCTCAGGATGACAGACAGACTGGTTGCAGCAGCAGAGGGCGTGGGGTAATTTGGATTCTCATGTTAAAATCACTGTAGTAGGGGAACGAAATAAACAGATGAGTCTTACTACAAGCTGGTAGCGTGTTGAGGTCTCCATCAGGCTCTGGATGAAAGGATGCTGACAGAGAATGGAGAAGGGAACACAGTCCTCAGGCTTGTAGCCCAGGTCTCTGAATACATGCACCAGGTGCTAGAGGCAATAAGAGATAAATAATTATTACCACAAAGGGGAGAGTTTGGTTAATATGGTAAATAATTATGCTTAGAAAATTCATTTTCAAGTGCAGACCCTTTTAGCATTTTGCAGACACACAGAATCAGTAACTTTAAGCTATTAGCAGATTTAGTGGGTGAAGGGCTTTGTCTGATTAATTTTACCCTCTTCATGAATCTATTTTAAAGTAATTATGGAAATGAAAATGTGAGCAGTCCCCCAAATATCCAAATGATGGTAACATTAAAAACCCTCTTACACTAAAAATGCTCAATGCTGTAAGAGAAGACAAAAGAGATATTCCAGTCACTCCTATTATTAACATTAAGAAGATTAAATAAAATGGGAAACATATGCTGCTGACTTTCAAATGAAAACCTTCTGCTACATTCAATCAATAATTTAATTTCCTTAATGAATTTAGCTATTTGTTTATATATTTTCCATAGAGCTACACCTCAGTGTGTTCCTCCTGATGCAGGCAGCCTGGAGGAACAGGGTCGCTGTCTTTCGTCTTAGCGATGTTCTGACCAATGACAGTGAGGAGAACAGGTATAGACACTTCCTGCTCCCCTGGTAAACCCTGTGATGCATATTGAGTCTCTTCTTCCTTATATTCTCCATCGACCTCTGAGGAGTCGAGCTCTGAAGCCTCTTCTATTCTGGGCATAGACTGCACAGACAACACGTGGTGATATTGTAGTGATCAGTACTGTATTAGTACTGACAACACTGAAACATGTTGTGAAATCATTGTTGGCACTGATTGAAAATATGTGACATCACTGGTTTGTGTTATAGTTCTAAATAAATTGGTGACGGAATAATATTGTTTTTGAGGACATAACATAAAAATAATGAAATGTTCATGAGTTTCCATTGTAAATTTACTTCACTTTTAGTTGTTTATTCATCTACTCACCTTGACAAGATGGCACGGGGAGGAGTGCTTGAGATGTTTTCCCAGCGCTACACAAAGTGCTCTGATAAAGCCTTGTCTGGGGTTAGGGTCAGCTGCAAAGTACTGCAGCATAGACACATAGTCCAGTTGCGGGGGAGAGATAGAGTGGTCCGCAAACAACTGGAAAAAGAACTAAGAAGGTAGAATAGACATAAATGCTGTTCCTTTGGAGATACAGTAAAGATAACAATTTGAGATTTGAACTTTTTAAGGTTTGATCCCTTTGATAGCACTGTAATGAGTGTTCTGTAAGTTTCTGTTTAAGGTTCACTGAATATAGCTGAATAACTATTATAAAAACAGTTTAATAAGTTTGTCAATGTTATATTGCACATTTGAGTTATTTTATTACCACTTAATGGTCCACTTGAACTTCCCATTCGAGCAATATGAAAAGTTTATATTAACTTTTTATTATATCATCAGGCAGTGCAGTTACCTTATGTAAGTTAGCAAGACGGTCATACGGTGGAGGCTCAGATGGGTCTTCAGGGATGGGCTGCACACTCTCAAATGAAAACCACAACTCTGTCTGGTGAGAAACAAGGCCAAAGGACATAAACTTGAGGGTACAGGCTCATCAAGAGTAGAAGGACCTCATGTGATTTAAAAGAAAATATTTGACCACAGTATCACAATTGGATTTTACAGTATGTGTTTGTGCGTACTGTAGAGACTAACCTGTAGATACTGTTTCTCATTTATATAGCCACTTTTCCCAGGATCTGCTGCCTTGAAATGTCGTAGCACGACCAGCAGCTGTGATAAGGAAGGAACTGGCCAAGGGAGTGCAGCACTGAGTAGGAACCGACGCCAGTCTATCAGCTCATAGTCATCGGTTAGCAGATACACAATCTCCATCCACTGCAGTAGTAGAAAAAAGCTCCTGTAAGCTAGGTAATGTGCCTTTCATTTGGCTGCTTAGAATATATAACTGACAGTATGGTGCAGAAATGGTTTCTGTCTTGCTGTGATTGGTTTGTTGTCAGCAGAGTGCTATGCGACGCTACATGACGTGTAGTTATTTGGTTTAAAAATGTTGATACTATGAGCCAATCAGAAAAGAAATGATTAGAAAAAAGAGTACCTGTGTTTCATTCTTGTTGATCCAGAGCTCAGGCAAGGTGTTTCTGCTCCTATTAACAGAGATGATATCTCTGAGCAAACTGGAAAACTCAGAACTGGGTATGAGGCCTGGAAGTCAGAAAGGAAAGAAAAGGATTTATGTATGGACAGCAGGATTAATAGACTTAATCACATCACAACCTGTCTCCCCTGTAGGCACCTGATGGAGCAACAGTGCTTAGCTGTTGGTGGAGTGACTCGAGCTGAGTAATAGTCAGGGTGGACTCTGATGGTTTTTCCAGAGGGGGTGGATGAGGAGGGGGGGGGCTGACTAGCCACCAGTTGGCAGTCTCCATTAAGATAGAAGTCGGTGCATTCCTGGAGAAGAGAGAATATGGTGAATCTACAGATGGGATGCAGGAGAATGCAGCTTGTAAGCACCACACTATATCTGCACAAGGTAGATATTAAAATTTAAAATTCTATATATTTCTAAATTACTTACCAACACCAGTTCATTCTGCAGCTTATTACCAGCCTCTATGTGGTGCTGAACCACTTTGGATAATTGGTCAATGCTAAAGAAAAAGGGACAGACAGACAAAAATAAAACAATTCAATTCTAGGGCTTTTTCTACATGAGCACATAGCATTATAACATACTGATAAAATATGGATAGCATTTTTTACACACTAATCAAAAACAACACAAGTAAAACAGAGCCACAATTATTGCTGCTTTGTTCACATTCATGTTATTCATGCTGTGTGCACATATTATATGCACAGCCCATACCATGCAATATCACACATGAACCCACACTCATACTGTACCGTACCCTTTCATTTCTGCAAGATAGTGTGCCTCTAACCACTCCTCCATGCTGCTAAAGGTCTGTTCTGCTCTGCTTTTCAGAGAGTGCAACATCTTCAGGCCATGACCTTTCACCACCGCAATGCGCACTTTTGCTGCATTCTCTGGACAACACATGCATATATACATTTATGTATATAATTCATATTACAAGTTTTACTATCATCATTACATATTCTGTGATATACAGAAACTATAGAATATCCCAATGTGAGTCTGCGTATGTATACCTTCGTGATCCAGTGCAGCTGCATATTCTTTATGTATTTTGTTTTTGACTTTATAATAAGCCGTATCCATCTCCTGCTGGTGGGCTTCTGCTGACATCTACACATGCATGCAAACCATACATGTCAGGAATTAAAAAACATTGTATATACCTCCAAAATAATAAACTTTTATACACAGATCATTACCAAGTTGCCAATGGCTCTGAGTGCCTCCTCATAGTCAGAGACCAGTTTCTCCTGGGATGGCTAGCGTAAACAATGAAAAGGATCAATATAACTAACTATAAGATTATAATATTGTTACATAAGTTGTATTTTAACAAAAACTGTTATTACATAGCACAACCTAAAAAAAAACTACAGTAAAATAAACAACAATAGCAGGGTATACATAAAGTGAGGCATGAATGACCTTGACAGGTTCAATCTGACCCAGGTCGTTCGACTTGGAGGCCTCTCCAGAGGAGTCAGGACGTCTGGGAAGGGCAGGAACGCTGGAGAAGAAAAGGAAAAATTTGTGTATGTGTTGGGCAGTAACTTGTGAGAAAGTGTGTGTCATATGTCATGTATCAAACAGACTGCAGAAAAACTGTGTGAAAGTGTTTCTCTCTTACGATTTAGCTTTCCTCTTGTCCTCACCATCATCCATCTGACTACACACACTTGCATCTGCTTGATTAGTACTGGTGGAACAAAATACATCTTTCACTGTGATCATTATCCATAAGCTACTCATACCTTTGTCACTTCAGTTTATTATCTTGTATAAACACTATTAGATTAATAGTGTTTCTTGCCTCTTATCTTGATCCTTAATTTTTAGGGTGTCCAATAGTGGGATGCAGGCAAAGTTGGAGGGTGGCTCAGGCAGCACTGGTTTGTACATGCTCATATAGTAGACCCTGAGCACAGAGAGTGTCTCCTGGAAACGATCCAACTCCACCTATCAGTTAAAACAATCCTGTATTATGTTTTTTCCAAAAACTAAGAATATGGAATATAGACATAGACATGTAGATATACATCTCTATATACAATTAAAAAAAGTGGACAGAAAGAAGCAATGGAACAGGTTCAAATAACAGCAAATAAACAATAGCCTATAACAAATGATAATGCTTTAATAACGTTCCTCAAATCATCCAGCGTTTCGATCAAAAACATACTGTCTCAATTACTGATGCTTATCAGACCTGAGTATTTGCTCAAATGGCTGAAAAGCTATCCGATGATTCTCCCTCTCTTTTTTTTAGTTACCTTCATCAGTGTTGAGTGGTGTTTGATGAGGAGAGCAGTGTGTTCCTCTAACCAGCCGCTGCCCATGATATCAGCCCTCGTTTGCTGGTCCTGCTCTTTACGTTTGTCACTAATGTCCCACAAACGTTCACGCAGTTCCTGTGCAAATATCAGAATGTCTCCATATAGTTTATGATTTCGTTTTCAATCAGGTTTTTACACGATTTTCATGAGAGGTTTAAGAATATTGTATAATATTACAAATTCTTCTTACATCCAGTCTCACATGTAGGTCTGCTTTGGTATCCTCATCTTCTCTCATATCGTCAGCTATGCTGTTGAAGTCATTCTGCCACTGGGACACTAACTCCTGCTTCAAATCTGGACGATGTAGGAAATGCTTGAACTTCTCTCTACAAATTAAGGACCTAGTTAATACTTAACAATGCTAATGTAGTTATATTTTGTTCATTTGTAAAATCTCTCTAATAATAATTATAAACATACAAATATATAAATGCTTAGTTATGTGCTCATCTGTACTTTGTGTACTAAATGTCTGGACTAGTTTAAAAGCCTGGTAGAATACCTGATGTTGAACAGGTGATGGTTAATATCAGTGTGTTGTGACCGCAGCTGCTGCATCACTGTCTTTATGCTGTTCACATATGAATCACACACTGTGTCCCAGTAGGAGCTCAAGTACTCTGAGACCTCCTGTAGATAAAGATAAGGAGGCGAGGATATGAACAAAGCAAGGAGGAGGAACATGAGAAGACATGATGTCATGCAACAAATTTCACAAAGACATCACATGTGCTCCACAAATGTGAAACCGACTATAAAAGAAAATACACATAGGAAAAAACAGATAGCAAATCATGTTAGCGCACCACTTTGTGATAACCATTCTTGTTAGTACATGTGAATGTTGTCATATGTCGATGACAAAACAAGGTTTTTCACAGAAGAAAAAACAGAAGTGCACTTTCTAACATAAATACAGGTTGTATCCTACAAGGGGAAGAGGTTCATCCACGTAGGCCCAGCTGGACAAACATGGGTAGGGAGAGGCAGACTCAGACGGGTTCTTGGGGACTTCCTGAGAGTCCTCATTAGTCACTGAGGAAGTTGATGCGTTTTCAGATTTCCCTAATAATAAGCCATAAGAAAAGTAGTAACATTAATATTATGTATTGAATGCTATTAAGTATCTAATAGACATAGAATCATATCAGTGACAGCATTTAGTAGAATGCTATTAAAACTAGAAACCATAAATGAAGGACCCTATTGTTTGGATTACGCTTTTTGATGAATTGACACAGACTTAGTGGCCTCACAGGTGAAGTCTGCAGCCAAATACTTATTATATTAGTTAATATGTGTATAATGTAAAGTCATTCTCAACTGTAAAATTTCTTTTAAAAAAATCTTTTGTGAATAGAAGTGATCTCAAAATAATTAAAATGAAGAATCTACAGACTACTGATCAAATCACCTCTGGGTGAGTGTGTGTTGGATTTGGAAAGTGACATCACACTTTGAGCTTTCTCCGCAGGGGCTTCATCTGTGACAGGCTGATGCTGGTCCACAGATAGACGTGTGGCTGAAGAGGAAGAGCCTGTAGCTTTCCCTTTGTCTATCACATCTTCATCAAGATTAGAAGCCAGATCTAATGAAGGAATATACCAGAATCTTGTGAGTGAAGATGTGTCTATACCATACATACATATACAACACATACTGCAGAAACAGAATCTGACCATTTACCTTTCTGCGTTTGCATCAAAACATGCTGAAGGACAGAGTCCACCCTCCTGTAAAGCTCCTCCTCATCTACACTGGCATCAACATAAACCAGTATGTTTTGCTTTTCACCAAACCACTTCTCTAGTTTTGGCCAGGTGTCCTGAAAAGCTGTGATCCTTGAGGTAGGAAAAAGGTTATTACTGAAATGTATAAAGTTCAGTTTAGTTTCCCATATTATTTATTGTTTTTATTTTTTACCTGTGTGGAATCTGTGCCAGATACAAGGTTTTGTCTGTAGGATGGGATGAATCTGTACCAGGTTTGGAAGTAAGAAAAACGCATAAATGCAGAAATACACACGTGATCTAACAGATAATGTTCTGGCACACACAGATACATAGAATGAAACACCCACCAGTGTGATTGAAGGCACGTGTGATCACACTCTCATCAGGAATATCCAAGAGCAGAGCCAGGTCCAATACAGGAGCTGGCAGTGGAGGTTTTGGTGGATTAGGGTCAGCAGCAAGGTTTGTCCTGCTTCTGTCAATGTCATTCCCTATGTCTACAGAACCACCCAAGGCTTTCTCTAGCAGGTAGGCCTGTGTGATGTCTACAGGAAAGCCATCTAGGATCCAACCTGAGTGAGCTGGTAGCTGCCTAGTAAGACCACAACAAATATTTCACTCTCTAGCTGGTTTCTCTCTGGCTGTTTATTCTGCTCATACTGCATATAAATATTGTATTGTTCATAATTCACTATAACAGCGAGTATGTGAAGATTATACAATACAACACTGTATTAATGCAACACTGGTTATCTGTTTACCTGATAGCCTCTACTATAATGCCCACTAACAGCTCATTCGTGATGCCACTGCAATTCCTCAGCTCCTTTTCTGCAGCTGCTCCCTGCATGGCTAAAGTAGACAGCTGCACAAGGGACACATTTAAGTAGGAAAAGAGTTCAGTCATTCATTTAAAATAGGAACATATCAATTTGGAAAAAAAATTATATGTCAGTATTTTATTATTACAATCAGTAAAGAAAACAGATTTGAACCAGGTTAGTTTGTAATATAATACAAAAAAAGAAGCTCACAAATACAACACAGGCACATATGGAACTCACTCTTATGTTTCCTTCTTTACCCTCCTCTTGAGTGTCAGGGTCTGAAAAACAATGAAACAGTGACGGGTCAGACATGTAACTAGTACAGTCCATTTTTATTACTAGTAAATATACATACTGTACTACATAATATAAAACAGCATAAAATAGAAATATGCTGGCTTCAGTAGCCCACCAGGTTTCACTGATGAGGAGGATGTAAGCAGTTGCTCATTGGTTTTCTCTCCCTGCTGCTCTGTGACCTGTAAATTGTGTCCAAAAAGGGGTTGTTTTAATAAGTCAAATGTTAAGGATCACTGAGGACATTTTAAGGCCATGTGCGAACGTTACACATTTTAGCACCTGCAGTAGAGATTGGTGAAATGTAAGGTCCTGAAATATCCAAGCAAAGCTGTATGACTACATTCAATGAAACGGTATACTAGTTACTAGTTACTGTATATCTGACTAACCTCCTCTCCTCTCCTATATGAATTCAGTGCCTCCTTAATCAGCCTGTCAGCTGATAGGACATAGATGCCATGGGCTGAAGGAGAAAATTAGCATACATACTCAGCAACAAATAAGCCACACAACCTTATTTCACATCCATTTTTATATATCACCAGTAAAGATATAACTAACTAAACTGGTGTGATGTATTTGTGTGTATGTTTACAAGTTTGTTGGGACTGCATGCCTTTAGCAATCTTGGCCAGGCAGGTGGTCTTGCCAGAGCAAAACTTGCCCAAGACACAGGCCTTGAGTGTAAAATGAGGAAATGAAGGTGAAGAGGGTTCCATGACAGGTGGATGAACAATGTTCCTCAGTCGCTGGATAATATGTCCAAGAATGTTGTTGTTGGTTGGGGGTAATGTGGTGGCCCCTGCTTCTTCTTCTGGCCATGCCCACTCATCTACCATGTTCTGACAAACATAACACATGGCTAAGACAAAGAGAAACTTCAGCTTTCAGACAGTTCATCACTTCTGTTCAGGGACAAATTAAACTTTTTCAATGTCAAGAAACTTGGCTTTCCCCGCCACACATCATATTGTGGCTGTTGAGGGTAGTGAAAATCAGCATTAGTTTGAAAATGTGGGTTTGACTAGTGAGTTATTCAGTCTACACAGGAAAGATACATGCAAGTGTGTGGACAAACACACATCAACAAACATGGTTTAAAAACACACCGCACTCATGTTTCAAACTCACAGTGTATTCATCATAGTCTTGGTTGTTGAGAGTCTCCTGCTTCTTAAGCTCTAGAGGATCTAGTGAGGAAGAGAACTCAAACCCGGGCTGCTGGCCTATTATAGGCTCATAGAGAGGCAAACCACTGAACAGCAATTCCTTCCACTCTCTCATCAGCTTTTCTGGAATCAGACTGGATATAACAGCAGAAAAAAATGACAGGAGGCAAAGCTAGACTTAAAAAGTGGAATTGTGGTTAAAATTAAATCTGGGCCACACATTTAAGTATGGCTTGACCTGTTTGAAATACTTAATTTACTGTATGCCATGTTACTGAACTGCATATAATATATAACGCCCTCAATATGCATTGAAAATTAAAAAGAACTGTTTTTGACTCAAACATATTACACTTTATTGTGAGTCAAGAAATCTAACTATAAGAGAAAAAAACACACACATTGAGGAGGGTTGTGTGGGCAGTGGAAATAATATATTTGATCATGAGAAGAAGCAGACAGGATGTTGATATCTCCTGATTTTATTTGACCACCGGTCAGCTCAAGAATGTATGTACAAGAATGTTTCAAGAACTGGTATTTTTTCACAGGTTTCCAACTCGCATGAGGATTAGCACTACACTGCAATGTTTCAGGTTTCATACAACATTAAAGATTTCAGTTCGTCACTGTGATTCCAGTATGTACATAGACACATTATTGAAACACGTGTTATTTTTAATAGAAAGAAAGAATCAAAGATGAAAGCGACACAAAAATATAATACGTAAAGGGCATATTTAGGCATTTGTTGGTATTGTAGTTCTAAAATGTATTTGTATCTACTCTGTCTCTGAATGTATTTATTTTAAAAGAAGACATTTATGAAGAAATAAAATTTGCAGACGTAGCAGAGGACTTGTCCTATTGCTCCCTCAATTCCATCCCTCAGATCACGAAGTGACCAAGGTCAAAGTGTCTTTACATTCAGTACATTCACCTCTAAAAATGAATTTGACTCAATTTAAGTCAATTTGGGATTTACATACATTCATTTATCGACTGACCAGGAGGTCTGTTCAGAAGTCCTAAGCCGAAATATCTTATGGAATATCATAATATTGTATGTGCATTATTACTGCAGCATTAAAAGCAATTGTTTTACGTACTTCCCAGTGAGGAGCCGATATTCTCCAACTTTGGTGGCCAAGTCCACTATCTGGTCCAAAATGTCCTTGCAGCTCTTAAAGTGCTTCTGGTATTTGCGCTGAGCTCGCTCAGCAGCAATCCTGTTAAAGAATTCAACCTCCTTTCTGATCTCTTCAGCATGGTCCAACTTAGCCTGCTGAGCCAAAGCCTGTACCAGGACCCAGTCAGAAATATGGGGTGAGTAGAGAAGGCATGTCATAAATGTTCCCACTGGTCACCACTTGGTAAATAATTCATGAATAGTAAAAATGTTACACTGGTCATATCAGTATATAACTGATAATCAAGTTGATAGAAAAAAAAAAAACATTTTCACCATTGTTACCTTCTGTATCACTGATGTTATATAGTAGATAATGAAATCAGGTTCCCATAGACACAACATTGATAACTAGCCCATTAAAACCAAATGTATATATCATCATATATATATAATATGATTTCTAATCTCCTTTAGATTCTTCCACTTATGGAGTAAAAAGCGAATAACCACTGAATCTGATTCTCATCACAACAGAACTGCCAGACAAATTAGGGTAATAACAACACCACTGCCCCATGACCACAACATACTACAACATACTGTATATTTAACACTGGAAAACTACCTTGTACATGGCCATCATCCTTTGCAAGGCATTTATCCATTAGCCTCTGCCTTTTTTTAAACTAAATCAGTCATCTACAGTCACTGGCCTACAAAACACTGGAAGGACTTAGATAAGCACACGGTTGTTTATGTTGTGATTAATTTATTCATACTTTACTTTTTCTCTGTATTTCTGAAGTCCCCCTCTCTTTCTCATTGTAATACCTAATATCTTCTCAATACTAAGCAAGCTACTAAAATTCTCCCTTTTCTATTTCACCCTATATGTTATTAGTGGTTTTATTACTGATATATCCTAATACCAAACAACAATATAGAGGGTTATTCTTCTCCTATTCATCCTATCTCACCGCCTCCCTCGCCAGAGCTTCCTGGAAGTCTCTCTCTCTCCTCTGTTGGTACTGCTGCTCTCTGAACAGCCGGTTCTCCCGGATCACCTCCTTCTGCATACGTATCTGGAGGAGCTGAGCTGCCAAACGTTGCTCCTGCTGAGTCTGACGTGTGAGCCGCTTCACCAGCTGCTCCTCGCGCCGAGCCTCCTGCACGGGAAAGGCAGAGGTGACTAATTTTGGTTAAAATGAAAAATGTCAAAAAATGTCAGTAGACTACATGAGGTCAAACAGAACAACTCATTTAAAACATATTTTTCATATTTTCTATAAATATAAAATATGCCCAGAGTGGGTATTTATTTATATTAACATTAGCTAAATTAACAATTCTCAAGTTTCAAGTTTTACCTCTTGAGCTTCATGCGCTTTGAGCTGCTCCACCAGGAATCTGTCTCGTCTTTTCTCTCTCTGCTCACGAGCTACAGCGTTCTCTTCCAGCCTCTGTCGGATCTCCTCTATATACTTGCTACTGGATTGCAATATCATTTTAGTTCCACTTTCAGGAATCTCACTGGTGCCAGCAAAGGGAAAATCTCCAGGGGTGGACTGACCACTACAATTGAAAAGGTTTAAACCACATAAGAAGTTATTGTCCTAAAATATGACGATCAATATCTCAGGTTGCTTTAAACCAACCATTCGTATCCATTTAAATAACACAATATAAATAAAATATGAACTTAGTGAATTTCCCTTTCTCTCACCTTGAAAAGGAAGCAAAACCAGTAGTAACAAGTTTCTTCCTGTTTGTCTCAAACTGGGCTATTTCGATCTGGACCTTCTGCATTGACAAAATGGACAGAAATTGCAGTAACACAAGAAATACGTAAAAAACGTACGTCACTGCTTTGTTTATGGTTCAGAAAGATGTGACAAGTGTGCTGTAACAATTGAACCAATTGCTGTGACATGACAACTGCTTCAAGGTAGTTTTGTATACACAGAGTCAGTCAGAAATTTCTAGTAAATCTGGAACATCCTGAGGAAAAACCTTGAGGAGACTTTGAAACATCTGGCCACTTTAACAACAAAAACAATGGTGCAGGATTTCCAAAACTATGTAAAGGATATTTTCTGCAACAGATTCTGATAACCAGCGTTGGTATCAAGTTCAAATCCAGTATCAACTACAAATTCTGTGGATGCCACTCTATAGCTGACGCTTTGTCATAAAGAACTGTAGTTTATTCTGTGGGTTGGTAAATGATCACTATTATCACCATGTTACCTGGATATCAGGATCGCACCTGTGCTTGTTGTTGTCTGCGTTGTTGTTGCTGGAGTCTCTTTTTTAGGATGAGCTGTGAATTGTTGGGAGGTGGTCTAGGTACCTGGACAGCAGTGGCCTGGATCCAAGACATGATGCCACTGTGTTTCTGCCGAAACACCCGTCGCTGCAACATACAGAGTTTACCATATTCAAAACTGAAAGTAGACTAAGTTTTCCTTTATTCCATTATCAGGCAGGTTGGGTTCACATCTGGGCTTTCACTGTGTGCTACACAAAGATGTAAATTCTAGACTGCCTTAATGTCTTTTTATAAATTTTGACTTCATGTGAAATGAATACAGAGGTAAATATTATAATACTGTACTTTGCTTTCCATGATCTCCAGTACCTTTTCAATATTCTTCATTCGCTTCTCATGCTGGACTTTGAGTTGTCTCTTTTGCTGAACGGAATGGGTTACGACAGACTTTTCGTTCAATTGCTGGAATTTCTTCTCATAGTGTTGAGAAATTTTCTGCAGCTTTAGCTCTGCATCACGTTTCACCACTTGATGTAGTCGCTACATAAAAAGAAAGACGGTAATGTTAATATTAATGTTATGTTAAACTAATAACATACTATAACAGAAATATCCCCTAACCACATGCATATTAATTATAAATACAGTCCCCTTACATCAGAGTAGATGTCATGCTCCTTCTTGTGCAGTTCTGCATTTGCTGCAGGGAGCATGATTTCCATCATGGTCCCACTGATCTCTGTGCTCTTCTTTTTTTCAAGTGAGATGTAAAGGTGGTAAAGCAGGCGTGTGGCAACACCCTGCTTCTCCTGCATCAGTTCCTGGGCTGTGTTTATGTCAAAAGATATGCCCAGTAACTGGAGAGTAGGCTCAAGGCGGGTAAAATTATTCAGTCTGGAGATGGAGGTGCTATAACAAAAGGTTTGATCGCTTGAAATGAGTTGGGGAACCAAGCAAAGATCATTAGTTTGTAAAACAAACAGAAACATGGATAGATAAACGAGCAACTTACTCTTTTTTCATAAACATGCTGAAATCATTCTGCAGCTGATATTTATGCAGCACCTCCCCGATGAGGTAACCACTGGAGAAATCCTTGGCAAAGGTCTTTGGCTCTGTAAAGGTGAACATGCCATTTGCTCCATTTGGACATTTATGTTGTTTATAATTTAAAAATGTGGGAAGACCAGTGAGTAAGAAAAGCACTATTTATTCTTGACAACTTCAGATTACTAAGTGAACACTTAACTTGGTATAAAGGTTAATTAATGTTAGCTGCTTTTTTTCTAACATTATTCTTGGTGTATTTTTTAATTAAAAAAACAAAAACGATGCCCATCTTCTACCCTAGTATTAACGTTACCAGTCAATATCCCCTGACTGTGCTTATTATTTATATATTTAGCTATATTTACTAGTAAACTGATGTGCAGCGACTTAAACAGATGGATAGAAAAATAGACAGCTATAGATAGATAGAGAGATAGATAGAGAGATAGATAGATAGATAGATAATTCTTCGGATTGTCCAGCAGCTCTCATATTTACATATAGCTACATACGACACTTCATACAAAAAAGCCAAAAATAATACATATATAATAATAATAATATAATAAATAGCGTTAAGCGTTCAGTTACCGTTGGAAAATTGGCCTAGCAAGTACCCACAGTTTTAAAGTAAGCCCGGTAACTAGCATTGACTAGCTACTTAACTAGCTAATACCAGGCTCTAACTTCAGTCTCACCAACAATCTTTGACAGCCGGAGGTCCTGGTTCAACCACCTGCACAAAATATCCGACATCTTGTTTCTTTCAACACGGACTTAGCGAATTAATTGACGTTATTATGGGGCTAATAGTCGATATGTGACTCTTCAGCTCGACGACAGGCAAGAACCGAGCAATTCCCAGCGGCGCCCCCGTTGCCATGGTGACACGTCAACAGGGTTACCCGGCATGCTGCAGGAGGGCACACACGAGAGCACAGGGGCCCAGCTCACCCTGGATCAGTTTCCATTTCTCTGCACAAATGAAAACAGAGATGCAACGACTACAAGCTGATCCAGGACCTGTTCAGTTTCACGCTCACCTGGGACGATAGCGACTACAGAGACTAGGGAGCGAAGGGTAACAATAACAATGTACTGGACTGAAAAATCAACTTGTCAGTACTGTTGAGCAAAGTGATTATGGCTGATAGTAACAAATGGCTATTTAAATGTAACCACAGATAATATCAGACTAGTGGAAAACTGAATAACACTGACAAACGAGCGCCCTGACAAGCGACTTTATTGCCATTAATTTTATTCACTCAAATGAATTTCACCGTCTCTTCATCCAACCAACAGTAAAATATTCTGCAATATTTGCAGAAATGAAAGCGATTTCCATGTGTACACAACACTAGTCACTCTGTCATGCAGATCAGTCAGTTTAAACAGAGTTTAAAGAATGCACAAGTCATTGTTTTGCAGTAATAGTTTATGCAGCATGCACCAATTTCACAAAACACCAAGGACCAGAGATGAAGATGCGCAGTGTAACCCTGCTGTATAAACCACAATCATGTGATGTTCTACATGGCAAACATAGGCGCCTTTAAAATCTAGACGGACAAATGAAAAAAGGTCAAGAGTAGATATGAGCAGTTGCCATATGGGCCTGCACAGTGAATAATATTCCGGGTTTACTTTAAGTGTCTGGCAAAGCAACACTGCTGCTGTTAAGGTAGACATGCAAAGCAGGCTAAACTGTTCTAGCAAAACAGGATCACAAGTCTAACTTGGTTTATGTGATTTACAGATACATAGGTTTCTATGTGTTTAACCACATAACAAATACACAGTTAGTGATGTCTATATTTTATATGTATTTATGTATCTGGTGTCAGCGACACAAATGTTTTTACTTTAGTGTCTCAAGAAAACTGGTTAGTCAGCTTTAAGCCAGTATGTTGTAGTATATGGAGTATAATTCACAATGTAAAGCAGTATTTTGCATTGGATTAAGTACATTTGAAATTATGTAGTATACAAACAGACAGAGAAAAACAAAAACGTGCCACTTGGTTGATCCAAATCAACATAAAGGCATGTAACACATAGCATTCATAAGATTAGTCTCCAAAGCCCTGCTTGTCTGAGAAAGCAGGCTTCAAAGCAAAATAATCTGCAGTCATGGGTATATCTGCTCATATCTAGTACTGCCCTGCAGTGATATCTCTTATAATGAAACTGACTGGTTTGCTCGTCACTCCCTCTGAAAGGTACAAAGTGTAGCTTCTGACTAATTTTCCATTTTTTCTCCCATTAAAAGTTCAGATCAGTGTTACAAGACAGAAGATACATATTTCTCAGTAGTTAAAGAGGACTGCCTGTTGTAGGATTATCAGTGAAGACATCTATTATAGTTAAAATAAGGCATCGTTCATGTCACAGTAGGTTTACTTAAAGCTTGCTGGCTGGAGGCACTGAGAAACAACAGACCACGGGCTACCACATGGGCAAGCCAGGGGGTGATTGAAAAGTACAATAAAATAAAAATCCTGGTTACCACTTGATTACTGTCGATAGATAATATTTGCATAATCACACTTTTGCAAAGCAAAGCCAGTGGTGCATTCACACCCAAACTTTACACATGAGTGGAGAGGTAATGAAGCATGTGAAGTGTCCTTGGGAAATTAGTAGCCTCTATTTTGGAGATACTCAACTGCTGTCAAGTGGCCAATATTTACAAGGCAATGCCCCCACAAATTCTTTCCTTTGGTTCTTTTTTTTACCCAGTTATAAAATTTACACTGTGGTGGCTTCAAGTTAAAAAAAAAACAAAAAACAAAAAAAAAAACAAAAAACAGTAATAATGTAATTTTACATGTAGTGCAGATGTACATCTTCTCAAAAGTGAATCAAATGCATCATCAGCCATCTCTTTGTGCTTGAAAACCAAGCAACCAAAGAAAAGAATTCATCACATCCCAACTGAGAGGGCTGAGAGTAACATTAAGATGATGATAAACTAACCAAAGTTTAAAAAAAAAAAAAAAAAACACAAAACTATTTACTAAAACTGGATATCCTTACACCTTACACCCAGTGTCAGAGGAATCCATGCGTCCAGTACAATACATTTCTGATCAGTTTTTAACTGCATTATTGAAAAAAAAAAAAAAAAATCTTTTCAGTAGAGCCTGACCGATATGGGTTTTTGGGTTGATATTATTTTAAGCGTATATGATAGTACAGTACCAGTCAAAAGTTAGCACACACTTGCACAGGCAATGGCATTTCAATTCGTTTGTCCAAACTTTTGACTGCTACTGTATGTAGAATACAGCCTACATAAACAGAATATATATATATATATAAAGCATTTTAAACGCACATTAAAAAACTGTTAATATCGGCGCCACATTCACTGATACCGATATATCTGCGATAGGCTCATATCAGCCGATAAAAATCGGCAAAAAAAAACAATATATCGGTCAGGCTCTGCTCTTCAGTATACATAACATTTAGAAGCAAGGCAGTGTGAAAAGTGATATAGTGCAGATGACTGGAAGCACTGCATTTATCAAGGCAAGTTAAACACGGCAATGACCCATCTTAATAAATTCTCAGTTTGTTCATAATCAGCAACTTGATAATTCACAATATTTAACATTAAAACAGACACTGGCCTGACTGTGAAAGAAATTTCTTTAAAAAAAAAAAAAAAAAAGACAAAAGTTCTGGTTAAGGAAGACAAGACAACAATAAAACACTTAAAAGTAACAAACGTGTATTCACTGAATCATATCAGAATTCGTGTTCTAGCTTATATCAGTCTAGTGTATGTCCACTGGGTTAAATTCATCCACATATTTCCAGACCATAACAAAAAGCACCACTCCTCTATTCATATGAAATAATGACTGTTCTCATTTATATGTGCATGCTACGAATAATACCTCACTGTTCAGACAGTAGTGTCTGATGATGGGAGCTACCTTGATACTGGACCACGTTCTTTTTTTGTGAAACTTTTGAAACTTTCCTGCTTTCAGTTTTCTTCTGTAGTGTAATACAGTTCACATTACAAAAAATAAAAACATTTGAAACGCAAGATAAAAACCAAATACACTCAACTGCGATGCAGGACAAAATGCTAAATGCCCACTGTAAGGAGAACCAGAAAAGACAGTGAGGATCTAATCTAATCTAAAGATCTAATCTAAGGCTAGATTACTGTAACTCATTACTATCTGGATGTCCCAGTATCTCCATAAAAAGCCTCCAGTTAATCCAGAACACTGCAGCCAGAGTCCTGACAGGAACTAGCAAGAGAGATCATATTTCTCCTATATTAGTTTCTCTTCATTGGCTCCCTGTAAAATCCAGAGTAGAATTTAAAATCCTTGTCCTCACATAAAAATCCCTTCATGATCCAGCTCCTTCATACCTTAAAGACCTCATAGTACCATATCATCCCAATAGAGCACTTCGCTCTCAGAGTGCAGGCCTACTTGTGGTTCCCAGAGTTTCCAAAAGCAGACTGGGAGGCAGAGCATTTAGCTATCAAGCTCCTCTCCTGTGGAACCAGCTCCCAGTCTGGGTTCAGGAGGCAGACACACTCTGTACTTTTAAGGCTAGACTTAAAACCTTCCTCTTTGACAAAGTGTATAGTTAGGGCTGGCTGCAGGTAACCCTGAACCATCCATTAGTCATGCTGCTATAGGCATAGACTGCCTGAGGGCCATCAGTGCACTGAGCTCCCCTCTCCTCCTCTTCTCCCCCTCACATGTATATTCCACCATTGAATGTCACTAACTTTGTGCTCTCCCTCTCTCCCTGTATCTTCTACAGGTGTCCCTGGTCCTGGAGCTGTATATTGTTGATGTGCAGTCACTGGCCCCATTAACCTGCACATTGTTTAATTGTCGTTTATTGTTGTTGTTCTTTCCTCTCTCCTCTAATCACTCACCCCGACCGGTCGAGGCAGGTAGCCGCCCAAACTGAGCCTGGTTCTGCTGGAGGCTTCTTCCTTTAAAGGGAGCTTTTCTTCTCCACTGTCACCAAGTGCTTGCAAATAATGCTTATCCCAAACATATGGAAACATGTTTTGTTAATTTTCTTTTTCCTGCAAATACAAGCCCAGGTTGACAACCTGTCAGGGACCTTTCTCTGTGGAGTTTGCATGTTCTAAAGTGCCTTGAGATGACTGTGTTGTGATTTGGCCCTATACAAAAAAAACTGAATTCAATTTAATTGAGCAGCCACCACATTGCCAGGAGGTGCAATAAATATGGTGTTATCTGTTATCAGATATGTTTAAAACATATTTTGATGTGTTATATCTATTCATCCATCCATCCATCATCTGTACCCCCTTATTCCTAACCAGGGTCTCAGGGATCTGCTGGAGCCTATCCCAGTCCATCACAGGGCCACAAAGAGACAAACAACCACGGGGACAACATGCAACCTCTACACAGAAAGGTCCCTGACAGGTTGCAAACCCAGGCTATTTGCAGGAAAAAAAATTCACAAAATGTGTGTTTCCATATATGCTAAACACTTATGCAAAAGTGCCCCTGTAACAATGTAGTAATATACCAGTGGGGATATTTACCAAACCATGAGGGCTAGACTTTTTTGAGGCATGAGTCATAGCAGTAATGAATCTCAAGTCTTTTGTTCGCCACCCGGGTCTGGCTGCTACTAGTGGAAGAGAGATAACATCATGGCTTTGTCGATGACAGCAAGTTGGTGAGCCAGGTTGCTGCCGATGATGACTGACGTTTCTCCCCCACATGTTCGTCTCCATCAGGGAGGAGGAACTGAGTGGAAGCAACAGAGGTGGGTGATCCAAGAGAGGGTGCCAGGCTACCAGTGTCCCCAGCCTCCACAGGGGAGTCCAAATGCCAGGAGTTCTGGGGTTTGTAGCCCTCTGCACTGGAAGCCTGGGGCTCTTGGAAAGGCTCAGGTGATGCTAGGCCCATGTCATCGCTTGGAGCTCTACGCTGCATCTGGGGCCGGTAACCCCCACCTCCACAGCTGACAGACAAATCAGTCTGGTGTTGGTGGCCCTCTGAAGAATTTTGTGGATCCAGCTGGAAGACCAAAGAAGACCCTGAGGTCTGGATCCCTGTGTAGGTCACATCTGTACGTGCTGAATCCAGTGAAGATGTAGAAGAAGCAGAGGAGCCTGGGAAACGTGGTCTTATGGGTCTATCATCAACCACTTGGTTGTAATAGCGTAATGATGTCGGTTCATCTGTGTCAACTGGCTCGTCTCCTATCCCTTGCCCTTCTTCATCCTCGTCTTCTTCAGGAATGACGACGAGCACTTCTTTACTAGAATCCCACTCAGGCTTTTCTACAATATGGACAATACTGTGGGGAGATGGCTTCACATCCAACGGCCCCTGTTACATATACAGAGCCATTCAATTCCTTACTGAGTCATAAATGGGAGAAGACCATTTAACAATCTTCACAAAAGTAGTTAGGGTCAGTTTTGATTATCTGTATCTGATACTGTACCTGTGTCCTGGACCAATCACCAGGGAGCTTGGGCTCAGGTATATCTGGATAAAATGCTTTTTTAACCCTGGTGACAAAGCAAAATGTGAATTACAACATAAACATTAAAAACACATTAAAAAAAACCTAAACAGACCTAAGCAAAATATTTCTTTCTAATAGCTCACCCTTACTACAGTACAGAGAATAAGCTGCAGATTATAATTGGTTTTGCAGATGTGGTAATTATCTGTACAAATACCAGTATATTATTTATGGAACACACAAAACAGGAGAGGAATACAGGATAGGAGCGTAATGGTCTCACCAATTCCTTTTCTTGTAACAAATCAATGTGACAACGACCAGGAATAAGGCTGTGACTCCAAGAGAAGCCAAGATTTCCAGGATCAGCCAGTCTGCTATCATGGGAGAACAGTAGAAATATTACACATATTAAGTCTTAATTATTTTAGGCTGAATATTTTTCTTTTCTGAGTATAAATTACTGTACAAACTGAACTCATGTATGGTTACACGTGAGCATTTTGTGGCTTCTAATTACAGTAATAATAGTTACAGAATACACACAGACACTTATTTCTAGTTGTGGCTATAGAAATCATTAGTCATTGACATACTGTATGGTTCCAGTGTTATGGAGGCAGTGGTGCCTGTGTCCTCGCCTGCTGAGGTAAAGGCCTTGACAGTAAATTTATAAGTTCCCATAGAGAGACCCTTTACTGTGTAGCTCCTGCTTTGTGGATCTGGCAGATTAGCTGCTCAAAGGACAGGGCAGAAATCAGAAAAGGAAGACAGGAACAGGGAGGAACGAAGAAAGAGGCAGGAGAGGGAGCAATAAATTAGTTTTCACAGAACATGAGATGCACTTGACAAATGTTGTAATATGAATACTCTTTCCATCATAACATTTACCTAGAAGTGTGAGCTGGGCTCCACTTCTGATGTAAATGTTGTAGCCCAGGAGAAAACCTCTTGTGCTAACTACTGGGATCTCTCCCCAGGTCAGGAGGACATCAGCGCCCTCCTGAGTGGTTGACAGAGAGACAGAACTGGAAGGGACTGTGAAAGCCACAAGGAAGGGAGGAAAGAAAACAGAAGGGAGAGAGGTATAACAGAGAGAGTCAGCAAATTAAAATGCAAAGTTCAATTTCTGAGCTCATTGCTTCTTCTGAAAGGATAAGCCTTCCATGTGTTATCCTTACCCAGCTCCTGCATGTATCCCTGCCAGCGCTGCAGCAGCTCTGGGGCCTCTGAGGAGCAGCTGTACAGGGAAAAGTTGTACCTCACACCAGGCTGGAAATTTTCTGAGAGCAAAAAAGGTTAAAAAGTATTATACATACTGATTTCAAAATCCTGTCTAGTTTGTAAATCACTACACACTACCCATAGCCAAGAACAGCAGGGTTGATTGATTTCCTTTTAAAGGAGGCTTCAAGATTGGTATACCTGACTCCATGGAGACATTAGTGTTTCCAGCAGCCACTTTCATCCACTCCACATGGCAGTCCCACACGCAGGTGGCATCATACCATTCCACCACATACCCACATGTGGCGTTAGCATTGCTCTGCCAGGACAGGGGGAAACCTCTGTCCAAATAAACTGCCCTGGACACAGCAGGGGGGTCCACATCTGGAAAGAAGAAAAATAGCAGGTTAAAATATGCATGTCTTCATATTCTTCCTGTATAACTAAATACATTCTGAAATATATACAATACACTTACCTAGTTACTTGATTTTCACATACCTGTCAAATGTAAAGGTATAACTACAGTTGCAGGCTGAGACAGCCCCTCGACGTTCTTTGCAGCAACACTTGCTATAACCTTGCTGTCACTGCTGAAGGCAGTGATCTGTGTGAGGTTTATTGGTACAGAAGTATCTGGTACAAAGATTTCCATGTAATTTAGCTTTTCTTCAAGGCTCCAGAGAGTAACTATATAACTTGTGATCTGGCCATGGCTCTGTCGCCGTGTCAGAGGCTAGAAGAAACAACAGGGGGGTGGGGGTGACAAAGACAGAAAAAATGTAAATCACCTTTTACTTAAAATTTCAGATATTCAGGATATTTTTCACATGTTTCTTTATGCCAAAAGGGAGAGAGAGTGTAAACGAAGAATGAGGAAGAAAGGCAGAGGTAAAGGATAAAGTCCAAAACAGAAATAATCCTTACAGGCAATGACCTTTCAACATCTGACTGTGTGTTATGTGAACATGCTGTAAATATGTGCTTTCCACAGAACAACCAGAAAACTGCTAGTTTGAAATCTGGAACAATTCAAGTAAAGATCCAGAACAGAAAATTACCTTCCAAACAAGCTGCCCTGTATTGTCTTTGTTCATCCACATCCACACATCAGGAGCATCTGGAACTGGGAGTAGACAAAACAAATAAAAGTTGGCTACATAGTAGATTTTACTATAATAAAATATCTGCAGTCTTTTTTAACTGACAAACTATCACAGTTTTTTTGTTATACTTCAGAGCAATTACTAAGAATTGTTTAAGCTGGTGTGTAGCTACATTAATCATTTGCAAAAAGCTGTTAAACATCTGCTATGGACACCCTTGGCAGTGCAGGGCAAACAATTAGTCAATATGCAGAAAACTGACAATTGTTTTCAAAATTTGATTGTGTTATTTAGTGATTCATTATTATGTTAGTTATCAGGCAAAAATGAACTAGCTCCAACTTTTCAAAAGATAGGATTTGCAGCCTTCCTTTCAGCTGATATAAAGAGATGTCACAAACAAATGTCTTACCGTAAGTGCTGGTTTTGAAGGAAAATGGTTCACTCCAGGTTCCCCACTTCCAAAAATTCTGCTGGGCACCGCACCGAACTTGAACACTGTACTCCTCATCAGGATACAGGTCTGATAGAAACACTGACTGCAGGCCCACACCGGAGAACGTATACTGGATACATACATAAAATCTCATTACTATTTGGTACATAGATCACACAAGTACAGAGGACAAGTTTGCATGTGCTCAAAGTAAGGTGATAGCTTATTTATTAGTCTGCTGTAATGGAAATGTGGCAAAAGAATGGAACTGATATTGTCTGACTGCTGTACCATATATACATACACAAAACATTTAAGATGACAGCAGAAGAAAACTTCTACACATCAACACAAACAGAGCAATGACGATGCAGAGCTGTGGTCTTATCCTGCAACATGCATATGTTAGAACACAAACTCACATTTCTACAGGACCCATGGGAGCTAAGTTTTACTTGGCAGTCAAGAGCCAGGGAGGAATAGCTGCTGTACTTCCAGTGCCACCGCACAGTGGCATTCCAGGCGTGAGCAGAACAGGACAGGTTAGCTGGTGCTACTGGATTCACTGAGTAAGAACAAACAATAATCAGTCAACCTTGAAAAATTAGTATAAAAAAAAAAAAAAAAAAAAAAAAACAGTTTATATGAATTCCAGTAATTTTTGACAAGGCAAGGTTAATATACCTACCTCTGTGACTGAGCTCAGCAGAGTCAGTGAGGCTGTACTGGCCGAGACGATTCTCAGCCACCAGTGTCCAGTTACCCTCCCACTGGGGCACTCTACACTTTTTCTGCTTCTGCTGCCTGCTCTCCTCAGTGCACTGCCTAAAACAAACCCAAACAGATAAAAACAGCAGCATGAAAAACAAAATTAAATTAACACGAATTAGAATTACTACTCAGTATAAACCAGAGATGCATCAACAAGACCAAACACGTCTATAATGTAACTTCTACTCTGAACTATTACTGTAAAAGGTCTGGCAAGCAGCCAATCCCCTATCAATATTAAATACACAACAAGAAACATCAAGTGGTTACTTAGACTAAGTGCTTTATATTTCTTTATAAGTTGTACCACATCCTGCCACAACCATGAATCGTTGTGAATCTGGCCAAACAACCATCATTTCATCATTGCCAGCTCCCTTCAAGACCATAATGACTTTCCACTCAAGAGTTTCCAATATACCGATTTCTGTTTTTCTGCCACCATTTTATAGCATTGTGGAGCTAAGTCAGATATAGAAACCACTGTATGGTTGTTCCATGTGTCCACAATAATGAAAATGCTGCCATCTGAACTCTTGTGTGAACTGCATCAACATAGTGAGACCACCTAAAAAGGCTGGTCTGCTTTCAACTAACTGGTTCAATCAGTTTGTGTGAGCAAAGCAGCCCAACCACAGTATTCAATGATAACAGATGTCATTTTTAGTACACAACAGGATTATTAAACTCTCTGCTGATTGTGAACTTAAAAAAAAAAAAAACTTCCTTCACCACAAATTTTTAAACTAAATTACTGTTTTGTGTTTGTGCGATACCTGTTGTTCACTGAGTAGTGTGTTTTTCGTTTGCCAGTCAAGTGCGTGTCTCGTCCTACAGTCCACTGGCACACAGCTGAGATTAGGTCATGAGTCTCACACACAAAATCACTAGGCAGTGGTGGATCTGGGGATGGGCCAAGAAGTGAAAAGCAAATTTCTTGCTTTATCATATACATACTGTATATAAAAAGATTACATAAATACAAATAATTCAACCAATCGCAGTGCAGTTTCTGTCCATCTAGCTATTCATCTTACATCCAACAAACACCACCGCTCCAGTCAGTGGTTCACTTGAGTCGTCGAGACAGAAGACGTTGGTTCCCGTGCTGGAAGATGGTCCCTGGTTAACCACTGTGACAGCGTAACTTTGTGTACTTATTTGTGTAGCTTTCATGACTGCTGTGCCATAGTGGATGCGACCAAAGCCCTTCCCCTGTCCCATAATGCAACAGAAGGTGGTGTTAGCCCCAACAGGTTGAACTTTGTCCTGGGGGAACATCTGGGATTTCTTATTGCTGGCATGATCGCTTCCTGAAAGAGTGAGGGAGTGAAACAGAAAGCAGAGTGTTTAAATTTCAAATGAAAGACAACCTGGGAGACGTACGTTCTCAAGGTACTGGTGTCCTTAAGAAACATAAATGGATGTAATTATTGTCTTTCTGACCTTGAAGTATCTCAGTGTTGCTCCATTTACTTGTTGTCTCTCCATCTCTTGAGCGGATTTTGATCGATAGCGAGGCACACTCCAGAGGCACAGCTGAGGTCCAGTTCCACTGGTGCCGACCAGTCACCTGATTCACCGTCACAGACACTGTGTCCTAGAGATAAAACAGAAAACACAGCAAAGGTTTGGAGCAGAACAACATGAAGCTGGGACTTACAGAAATGTTAAACATGTTCTGAAGAGTATTTTAGAAACAAAACATTATAAACTTTAAATATCTGAAGCCTATAAAAATGTACTTTATGTTATGGGTTATGGGCAAAAGTGATGTTGAGCTGCAACTCTTTTCACACAAGAGGACGTATCCAACTGCTAATTATAAATTTCCAGTAAGAAAAACATGTAAATAAATGAACAAAAAAAAAAAAAGATATGATCTTACATAGAAGACAGTTTCATTGAATTCAGTTCTGAAAATCATGAGGTCAAAGGTTGTGGCTGGTCCACCCAGCCAGGATATCGAAAGCTGCTGCGTATACATGTTGGGTGACAAGCTCAGCTGCTGTGGTACATGAAGGACTGGGGGGACAAAAACATATTGGGATTAAGTCATTTTAAATGCAACATTGGCAACGCAGGTCTAAGTCAACAACTGTAAATCAGCACACATGGTTTTATCATCCGCCCTATAAAACCAAAAATTTCCACATGGGCCAGATTTATTACATCAACAGTCAGTACTTTCAACATGACATGCATTGAGTCTTGCAGTTGAATAATTGGAAGAATGTTGAATTTTCCTTTCAGCTAGTTTCGTTCTTACCATCTATGCCATGAGTGTGTACAGCAGAGAGGCCCAGAAGAACACAGATGAGCCAGACAGAGCTACAGGCAGGCTTTGAGTTGGGACTAACACTTAAGCAACACATGGTTATCAACCAGCTGAGGTGCTGTCTGCAGATTGTAAGGTGGTGGTTCTCTCCACTACAGTAACACCAAGCTAGACATCCCAAGAGGAAGGATACAACCGAAGGTTTCCCTGTGAGAAAAGACAGGAGAAGAGAAAAAATAGTTAGTGTTGTGGTGAACTGTGAAGTTGGACTCACACAAACCTATTGTCTTTCTTCATGAAATATCTGGGTATGCAGAGTAAATTCAGAAGATGTCTCCAGAGATTTCAACTCCAGAGATTGCTTTTGTCACTGCTAGGTTCTGGGGAAGAGCTGAAATCTGTTCAGCTGTGTTCGTTGGATGAATGCTTGCCAAACCCAGACATAGCACTGCCAGGAAAAGCCAGGTTTTAAATCCCTGTGGCTGCTGCTTTCAGCCTAGATGTGGAAAGAGTCAGAGAATGCTGTTTACATAAGGCCTGCCCTTGTTGCCTAACCATTTCACCTGTCGTCATCTTACAAATAAACTTACCTTCCATGCTCCAACACATGTAACTCTTTGTTTAGTGTCAGAATCGACGTCATTTTTGCAACAAATGTCAGTGCACTGCCTGAACTCCATTAGTCCACTTGAACAACTTAAGCAAAGTAATGTCTTTTTCATCTTTGCCTTTGAGGATTCAGTCCCCATTGAATGTGTTGATTCATTACTCAATTCAGAATTATTGCAATCATATGTATAAAGCTAACCATGTAAAAGATAAAGCACACAGTGCCAAAGCAAACTATCACCAGCTCCATTCTAAATCCACTAAAGCTTTGAGTTGTACTACATGCTTACAGACCTGCAGCTTGAAGATATGGGTGTGACTAAATGGCCTTTTTGATACAATGGGACTAGAACTTCTTCTTCTTCTCCTTTGGGCTGCTCCCTTGAGGGGGTCACCACAGCCAATCATCTGCCTCCATTTAACCACATCCTCTGTATCCTCCTCACCCTCACCAACTATCCTCATGTCACAATGGGACTAGAACAAGATGCAAAATGTTTCAAACTAGCATTTTGTAAAGTGCCTTGAGATGATTTGTAATGTGATTTGGCGCTTTACAAATAAAACTGACCTGAACTGAACTGAACAGCATATAGAAAAATATGATTAACTGCATAATCATGAAGGTGGGGAATGGAAGATAAGGTCAACAACAAGGAAACAAAAATAATACACCCAGTGAAGCTCAGAAGGAGGGGTTGCAATCATTTTGTTTTGAACTCTGGCCTTGATGAGCATGCACATGCATGTTTGTGTATGTAACTCTGTTTTTGTCTTTTTAACCGTCACAGACACTACAGTGCAGTTCATCTGGTTTCTTTTGAGACAGGCCAGGACAGGCCACAAACAGCTTGGTATCTTGATAAAGCAATGCTCTCAAGTGCTACCAAGGCCATTACAGCAAAACAGGACCTCAACACAAAACAGACACAGGGAAAAGAGCATTCTGGGGAAATTAATAAAGGAATCTAATCTGCAGACAGTCAGCCAACACAGTATGATAAGGTCTTTTAATTTTATTTACAGTGTGACCGTTGCAACCCCAGTCAAACTAATGAGAAGACTTTGTTCATAGATCTGGGCCTATAACCTGTCTGATAAATTTAAAAAAACATAAATTAGAAATACAAGAAAAACATGTATGTATCTAGCTTTATAACAAAAATAAAAAAACCAGTAGGAAATTACAACAATAACAACAACAAAACCCAATAATGGAATGAGCAGAACAAGCTGCTACAGGTTTCCAAAGACACACTGATTTCAGAAACTGAAAACTGAAGTTATGGGAAATGATGGGAACATTTATTTTAAGCTGCTTATCTAACAGCCTGCTCCATGTTTCATTTTTAAAACCACCAGTTGGTTTAATTTCACTTTTATCTAGAATCTGTTGAAAGACAGAAGACAAATACGGGGACAAAAATTCAGCGATGCAACAGGATGCTGGAAATGACTGAAATCTATGTAGGCCAGATAAAAAAATATTACTGATTCACAGAGTGATATAGGTTTTTAATGTTTTTATTATAGTGGAACAACTGGAGGTCTGCTGGCATTGAGTAAATAGGATCCACCTACTGCAGAGCATCTATCTAGAAACACCTGTAATAACTACTCTTAGTGTGATTTTGTTAACACAGGTGTGCGCTGTGGGGTTTTTCCACACTTGGGTGGAATTTTAAAGTCCTCTGGTGGTTTCTTGGGTTGAAAACCACCATCTCCAGAAAAGATTTAGAGACATGGTGCAACATAAATACAGCTGTGTAGTGTCAGTTTTTCACACACTTATGTGCCCTCACAAAAATGGTTTCTGAGCCTTTTGCAGGCCTAGTGCCAGTCAGGCCGTCTGTTGTAATGGCCCTGCATCCTAAAAAGATTAATTTTCCAGTGTTATCAGGGCTGCAGGGATGTTTTACAAACTCTAACATTGTACCGCCATTGAACCTTAAAAAACAACACATAGTGCACTTATGGGAAGAAGGGAAAAACAGCCATAGATTCTGGGAAACCTCACAAAGAAACTGATAGCAGCAAATACACAGCAACACACAAATCAATACCTCTGTGTCCCTGTTTGCAGTAGTCTGAAAAACAACATCATAATTTGGAGTTTGCCTCCTCTCTTCATGCTTGGACTTTGCCATTTTCTGTTTAACTGTTCTTTCTATTACTTGAGGATAAATGTAAATGTCCCATTATAATAACACTGAAAATATACTCCGGAAGATCATGTGATGCAATAATTTCTCAAAATCCAAATACACTCAAAAGGATTCATTTGTCCTAAGTTTACTATTTCTAAGGTGTCTAAACATTAACCGGCACTGAAATACTGGAGTCAATATGCAGCTGTGCTCAGTATTTTAAATAGGGGAATGTGCAAGTCAGAAAATATGCAGAATTACCAGCAAAGGCAAAATTATGTTTGTTTTCGGTGAGTACTGTGTGTGTTTACTGGAGCAATTCGTTCCCTGTAACAACCACTTTGTGTTTCAGCGAAAGCCGCCATGATATTAATGGTAATTAATAAATAACTACCTTCTGGTTAGTATAACTATTAAATAAAGCTGTAGCCACAAATACACCAATGTTTCTTTTTTTTTTTTGATAAGTGATGTGACAGAAGACTGTATTTACTGATTTTTTAGCTGTTTCAAAAAAAACAACCTGGAGTATAAAATGTAATGTTGCTCCTCCTAAAACCAAAACCAGAACCAAAATAAAGATGAAGTGGAGCCAAAGTCAGAATTACACCAAATTAACTGCTTGGAGTAAAAGCTAAACTACTCATGGAAAACACCATGAGCTTCGAAAAGTTTCATCACTGTCTATATATGCTAAACATCAGATTAGATTTTTGGATTTTTTTAACCTTTTATGTGAGATGCAGTGTTTTCCATGTGTCTTGCCCTATGCAGGCAGATCAGAGCATTTCTATCTTTATCCATTTGTATCAACAACTGTGAAGCACCTTACTATTATAACTACATTTTAAAACAAAGACCAAACCTCTGACAGTATTTTCTTTCCTAAAAGTGTGTGGGTTGGTAGCCAAGGCCAAATCCAGACAAAACCTGTGTGTCTTTTCTCGGCCTACGCTCAGGAAAGTTGTCATTACCCTGTCATACGATGACCACCAAGACCAAAGAAATAAGTACACAGTGGCTCTAGTGTACTATATAAGTGCGGTGACACTTTGAAACACGAGCTTCAGTTGCTGCTAATTATGTTTGACCTTTGAATGAGATGGGAGGCAGACCGGATGCTGGAGAAAAAAAATAAGTGAAAAACACAGAGGGTTAACAGATGAGTGTGTCTGTGTGAAATGCCGGTGCACTGACCTCAGTGGAGTGGGACATTCAGGCCTATGTGTGTGTGTGTGTGTGTGTGTGTGTAGCTTTTGGACCACAACCAAACAACATTTCCTTCCTTTCTATTCCCTGGATAAGATGAATGATTCCCTGTGTCCATTATAAATGTAAAAGTAATTCTTAAAAGTAACAGGATGTCAGTATAAAAAAAAAAAAAAGTCGTATTAAAAATAACCTATTTGCTTTTTGCTGTGTGCTTTTAAACTACTGCCTTAAAACAATAAACCACACACGCTTCCAGTCAAAAGCATTTCAGTCCAATCCAGCAGCACACCAGCAGCGTGTGCTCTGGCCATGCCAGGTACAAGGTGGTGCTTTATCTTTATCAAAGTTGTTATAATGATCAATGCTTAGTGTTCTCGTTTTGAGTCATACTAGGATGACTGTGTGTAGCAACACAACTAACCATTTATTTTTACCATGGACTCTCACAGGACTACATCAGAACATTCAGGACAGGACACCTGAAGTGTTGAAAGGAGAAGATCAAGACAGAAGTGAGGCGTCCATGTAAATACATGTAAATGTTGACATTAAGAGCAGTCCTTTGACTCTTCTATGTGGTTTTTACTAAATGGAGGACTACAGTTCTTAAATAGGCTCACATTACCTGTCTTTCCCTTCAGGGATTAATAAAGTTTATTTTTAAAAATGTAATAATTATACTTGAACTAACCAACCAACTACTGAGCAGACTGTGCTCTTACATGACATTAATACTACACACACTATTAATACTACACATACTATATGTTCACAGAGGGAAAAGCAAACACACTATATTCAAAACAGTGTAAAAATGAGCATGGTCCTACCATTTAAAGAGCAAAAAAGACAACATTGTACATTGGCTGGGAAATCAAATAATAAGACATGTTTCAAACGTAGCTGATGTTAACTTCTTCAATCTGCGCAAAATTATGCGGACGAAAACACATTTTATCATAACATAACTCCCACACTGGCGTCCTTAAGTACGCAAAGAAATAATCCAAAATTTAAAACCACACATCTGCTCACTGATCTCACAAATATTAAACGTGTAACTTATTTTTGACTGTGATTCTACTCCTCCAGAAAAAGTGGCCGACGCTGCCAAAGTGCATCATCGCAGGACGGTTTGCATCATTAGCATTAGCAACTGGGCAGCGTGTCGAATACCGTCAGTGTTAGTGTTAACTATATTCAACAACACGTCGGACACATAGTCATTCTTACTGCATCTCATCCAGACAGACAGCTCCGTCAGATAACAGCGATAACCTGGATCGACACTACGTTTTAACCTTTAACGGCCAGCTCCCATCACACACACGCAAACAGGCCACTGGTGAGGAAAAAAAACACAGCTAGCTAACTATCTACGGTAACTACGGTAGCTACCAGCCACAAACTACCATCTAACCGTTACTATGAGATCAGAAATAACACCAGAATTACCTCTAATGTAGCGAGGAATCCGCTTCAGTGCTGTTTTTGATGTATGTGTCCGCTAATCAAGCTTCGTAAACAACGTGATAACCTCACGGCTCGGTATCGTCACAATCCTGCCCCCGTCCCGTGCCGTTACTGCGCTCCCAGGGAATCCTGGGCTGGAATTACTGGAATAAAGCGAAGAGGGCGTTTGATTGACGTCTGCCTTGACCAATGAGGATCGAGTACTGGGCAGAAGGCCGTACCTGTGTCGCGTTCATGTTACAATGCAAAGATTGGTATTTAAGAGCGACCACCCTGGTCACGACACCTTTCCAGTAAACGGACGGGGCTCTTTATCGATTTTCTGGATTCCAGCTCCACAGTCGTTAATTAGAGGATTATACAAATACATTAAGTAATGCTAATGATAAATAGAAAAAAACTTGAGTCGATTTAATAAGTCAAGTAAACTCGACCTTGGCACAACATGTTATACAACCACAGTACTGGTTCCTAAACGCACCTCTTAACCTGCGTGTTTACAACAAATTATGGGATTAAAGTTTCTTGATTAATAAGGGTTGCGCCTATTTTAGGTATATAAAGAACATTGCTGTTGTTGACAACATTTGTTCCAGTTTGTTTTTAAAGCCATATGAACATTTTGCCAGAACGATCATTTCTCATAACATAGCATGTTTTATTTGCCCAGTCTATCTAAAACGCTTTATATGCAGAAGAATTCATATACAAATCAGACCAAAACCAAAAACTATTATAACACTTGGCACTGAAAATTCACATCACTTAAAATAATCTTACAAGTAGGTTTATTTATTGTAGGTACAAAACCCTGACACAATAAATACTATAAATAAGAAATGATACTACCTAGAATATGAAAGAAAAAATTCATTACCTATGAATAATTTAATCTTATAAATCAAATCAATAATTGGTTGTGAAAATGAAAAACAATTACAATTTTTGCCTAAACAATGGAAAAAAAACTCAAGATTGCTCCTGAGACAACACTTTTACAACTAAAAGCTGAAAGTGCAATTATCTTTCAAAAACGACAAAAAAGATGAATATTTAAAGAGTATCAGTGGCTGCAATGAGCCTGTTATATGTATAACATATTTTTAGAACAAACTCTACAAACTGTGCAAAAAACAAGTGCATATATGAAAATATAAAAAGTAAAGGGTCATGTCATTGGCCTCATTGTCCTTGTTAGTTTTTCAAACGTTCCGTGTTTTTCTTTTCATAAAATTGATCATGCTATGTGTCAATACAGACACACATAGAGATAATATACAAAATACAGTCAGAGAACTGGCTATAATATTAACATAATAAATTAATTAGTCAGTCTGAACAACACTCATTTTCTATTAGGAATTACACGCAGTAAAACAATCACCGAGTGTACCCGGGGTAGAAAGTAGGTCAGATCAACAATGAAGGGTCTGAGAGTCAAACCATTTGCTTCACTAGTCCACAGTTTGGAGTGAACCTTGAACCCTAAGTTGCCCCTGGTGACTGTTCCTGGTGACTGTTCCGTCAGTGTGTGACTGAATAGGTGATTGGACAAATAGTGTGAAAGCGCTTTGAGTAAACTTCAGTGCAAGTATATACAAGTATAAGACCACTTACCATTTATCTGCAGCTGCTGAGTTCATATTGTGTTGCAGTTCCCAAATATGTCCACCAGAGGGCAATGATGAGTCACCACCACTATTACATTAAATGGAAAAGGCTCTGCTGGTAAACAGACAGAAGTGTGTCTGTGTCCACAAAGTTAGGAAGACATCTCTCACGTGGGTCAGTCAAGGGCAGAACTCACTCTGAATGGGTCTCAGTTGCTATGGAGACCGTTCAGTAAACCATCCATCCATCATTTATACCCCCTTATTCCTAACCAGGATCCCAGGGATCTGCTGGAGCCTATCCCAGCTCTCTTTGGGTGAAAGGCAGGGGTACACCCTGGACAGGTCCCCAGTCCATCACAGGGCCACATAGAGACAAACAACCTCACACACTCACACTCACTCCTATGGGCAATTTAGAGTCACCAATCAACCTGACATACATGTTTTTGGACTGTGGGAGGAAACCAGAGTACCTGGAGAAAACCCACACAAGCACAGGGAGAACATGCAAACTCCACACAGAAAGGCCCCTGATGGGTTTCAAACCAGGAACCTTCTTGCAGTGAGGCAACAGTGCTAACCACTTCCATGTAGACTGTTCCATGTTGAAAAGCTTTAGTTTATGTCAGTCTGTCCCTGTTTGTACTGTGTCTCTGTTGGTACCATTAGTATTATAAGTAGTGTTAGTAGTAGTGATTGTATGCTTTCCTGTTAAAATTCCCACAGTTCACTAAATAAATACAATCTTTAAAATGTTCATATAACCTTATAATAAAATATATATAAACATATTCATAATATTTAAACTTCCTTCCACATTAGAATCACTTCATTTTAATTATTCAGCTCAAAGGGAAATGATGTTGCTGCTGAGTCCTGCACACTTGACAGCCGTTCTCTGGCTCCTCCATCTGCTTAGTTAGATAGTTTATGTGTACTGCCATCTAGAGGTGTGGATGCTATAGAAATCCCCAGAATATCTGTTGTGTCATAGCAATGAAAAGATTTTCACTGCTACAGTACATGTAGTCACAAACAAGGACTCTAATTCAAATACAGAGGCAGTTGCAACACAAAGATGTTCATGTGGAAAAGCTAATGTAGATACAGCTGAGCAACTGACATGTTTTGGCCAATTAAGGGAAACTTTGCCATATTGACTGATTGCATCAACCTACTTAGTCACCAATCAACCTAACCTGCATGACTGCGAGAGGAAAACAGCATCATTAAAATGTTGACTTTTTCATCTCATCATTTTTACTTTTTAATTATAAATTTGTCTTTACATTTCATAAGTCTGACTTAGTAGGCTTAGTATCTATCTATCTATCTATCTATCTATCTATCTATCTATCTATCTATCTATCTATCTATCTATCTATCTGTCTATGTGTCAATAGATAAATCCTTGCATTCTTATTGCACTAGTTAACAAATTGTACTTTTGCTTTCCTTCTTTTTTAACCCTCTATCTTCCTTTCTTAAAAAAGATTAACTTCATTTTAATTCTTGTACATAGAGGGGATGGTCAGTGTATTCCAGGGTGGACTCTATCCTTGTCTGTGTGCATCTCTCCTCCAGACTCCAGTGAGTCCAGCCTCATTCCAGTCACTGAACCAGCTTTTTGGACCAGTTTGTCCAGCTGCCTTGTTTGGTAAAACACGTGCAGCATCTTCCTCCAGACGTCAACAACAACTTATTGCCCAGGTATTTGTAGGATGAGACCACTTCAAGGTCCTCGGGTGTTTACTAGATAAGGGCACCCCCCTTATCTAGTATCTAGACCTTAAAAAACCAACACCATCTCCTTATAAATGTGGACAGATCTAAATAAATGATCTAAATCCTCGTTGTCGCACACTAAACGGGACGTTTACATTTTTGTACAGACGATCTTGTAATCGATACCTGATATCAAATCAATCACCGCCGGCCTGTTGTTGCGTCAGCGGAAGTTGTTTTTGAACGCGGAAGTGTCGAGCTCGGCGCAGATGCTGAAGGCGTAGCTCAGGGAGGCGAACTGAACCAGGACTCGGTGGTTTACCCGTTTTCTTCTAATCCGTCTTGATGTGAGCACCTCGGAGCGGCAGGTTCAGCTCATTCAGGTGAGAAACGAGATAAACCTGCTCGGCGCCTTTTAGCTGCTTTACCGCTTTAAACCCGTAGCCTGGTTTAGCTCGGTTAGCTAACTTATCTTAGCACGGCTAACACGACACCGATCAGAAGCATTGATCAGTGATCAGGTTTATCAAAGGTTTGAGGAGGGAAGATACATATTTAGGACAAAGTATATCAGTGATGAAAGTAACGTTGGTTTGGAAAAGATCCAGAGTTTATTTATTTGTCTGTTTTGTTGTTGAGGCCGTTGGTTTTCCACTTTAACTTTATTAGATTTTATAAATTAGTATAATCAGCGATAATATTGATTTAATTCATTTATATACAAGTGAATTATTGTTGTAAACTGATATTGACTAAATATTATAATAAACAGGTTTTATGACTCGTGTTATTGTAAATTTTTTTTATTATTTATTTTGTGTGATATTAAAATATCTTTAAAAGTCTCACATTTAACTTCATGAGCCAGAGGAACCAAGTTTAAGTAGAAGTACACAAAATATTCCCAGCAGTAAAGTACAGAATGGCTCCTTTTATAATGTGTATTTCTTTATGAAATATTGCACTTGGAGTATACATTGAAAATACCTAAAAATGCAGAGTACAAGTGTTTTAAAACTTCACTTAAGTTGTTGTAGTATTTAGATGAATCTCTCTTGATGGGACCTTTCTGCTGTTTCACATGAGTGGGAATAAGTTTTTTTACATGGGTGGAAACAGCTGGAAGTTTACACATCATCCATGTCCCGTTTCTGAACCTTTTTGTTGTCTAGACTGGTTGGACAAGACTTAAGACTAAAAACCCTGAGCAGCATTCAGCTTCTTCTTCCACCTGTCTGCTTTTACCAGAGCTACACAAAACTTAGAAATAGATAAATACTGATGTTCTGTTGATGCGGACTGTGGTGTTAGCCAAGAAGCCATCTTTAGCCAGAATCAATACGAGCCATTTAACTATTAGTCAGCATGCTGATAGAGCAGTCTCACGTTTGGCTTTGTTTGACCGACACAGAGGAGAAAACTCCAAGTCATGGAGCAGAGTCAGTCTTGTTCGAATATACTCAGACTGAGTTATGGCCTCAGTACAGGCTGTGAGGAGAGGGACACTGCGTCTTTGTTCTACTTTATACCAGATGATGTGTGGTACGCTAAGTGAATTGGTTTTCTACAGAGGTAGATTACTGATTACTGTATTATTAGATCAACACATCATGTCCATGTTAAGTTCGATATGTCTTGAACACTAGCAGATTCCCACTAATGTGACTGTAAAGGCATAATATGTTTGTTGAAAATGACTAAAATCCAGATGGAAACTCACTTGATTTAAATGAGTTTTAAAGATTTCTTTGGCTAATGTGCTTTCTCATTCATACCTTTGTGTTAAAATTTGGGTGATGGGTGGACGACGCTCGACAGCCATCAAGAAGGAAAATATTAGCAGGGTGTTATCAATGTAAACAAGCAGTTTTGCCTAGTGAGATTTTGAGATACCCTGCTTCACTTTAAGACAGTATTTTTCTTAAACGTTGTTTGGAATGACAGTGCCATTTTTAAGGTGTCTTAAGCAGCTCATTTCTGATTTATTATTTTCACCTCCATCGTTATGGTTTGGTTCCCAGTGTTCCAGGTTGGGCTTTCACAATGGCGGACCACACTGACGTCAGCCTGCTGCCGGAGGAGCGAGTTCGTGCCCTGACCAAGAGGGGAAGCTCAGTGGAGGTTAATGATGATGTGCCCCCGCGGCGTTACTTCCGCTCAGGCATGGAGATGATCCGCATGGCTAATGTCTACACGGACGAGGGCAACATCGAGCACGCCTTCCTCCTGTACAACAAATACATCACGTAAGTATATTTGTTTGATGGTTTTTGCTGAATTTATTGAAAGGCTGAAAACAATTTTAAAAAGTTGTTCAAGTCAAAATGATGCAGATGTGCCCCAAAGTTTACTAAATCAGCAATAAGGCAAAGATTTTGCTTTGAGAAAACCAACAAAGCCAAAATCTGCATAGTCTCATTACAGTGAACTAAAAGTTTTAGGCCAAGCATCGTCAGTGCAGGCACACTCAGGTATTCACCAGTTCATAACAAGAATTTCTATGTTTTTCCCAGGCTCTTTATAGAAAAACTTCCCAAGCATCGGGACTATAAGACTGCTAATATTCCTGAGAAGAAGGATACACTAAAGGTGTGTACAGTGTTTCTACTGTCCTCTTCAACAGATTTCAGTTGTTTTAAAGTTTAGTACTTTAGTTTCTTTTCTTCTACAGAAACTGAAGGATGTTGCTTTTCCTCAAGCAGAGATTCTGAAAAAAGCTCTTTTGAGAAGATTTGAGCAGGAATATGCACAGTATCTTATCAAGAAGGTAAAGAGCCTGGCAAACTGAAACTCACATATGTTGGCAGTGCAAGCAAACAGTCAGTTCTCTGTGCTGTGAATTTATTAATGAACCTTGTCACATTTATTAATACACTGATTGAATAGATGTTCATCATCAAAGACCTGATAATCATTAAATCATCTCATTTTGTATAAGAGAGCAACACATAATAAAGTGACGACCTCCTGAAACCCCAGTTTGTTTGTTTTGATGTGTTTGCCGTGTGCTCAGAAAGCGGAGGATGAGGCCCTGGCACAGGAGCAGTCCAAGCAGCGAGCGCTGGACGCCGAGCGGGAGCGCGTGGCTGAGATGCAGCGGCGGCAGCGTGAGCAGGAGCAGTTTAGTGCCTTTGAGGAGATGATCCGCCGCCAGGAGCTGGAGAAAGAACGCCAGCGTGTCCTCCTGGAGTTTGCCACACCTGCTGTGCCCTCCCCTGACACGCCCCTCATTCCAGGCATCCAGGGCCCCCCACTTATCTCCCCCACTGCCCCACAGAGCCCAGGCGACCTGTCAGGCACCACCAATCACCAATACAATCGCCCTCCTGCAACCGTCGGCACACCTGCGACTGCTCTGCCCAGCTTCGACCGGTCACTGAAGCCCGGGTCTCTGGTCAGCCCAGGGAACAACAGTGAGTTAATCTTTTTCTGACACGAGGGCCTGGCCTTCAGAGGATTTAAGTGCTGCCCTGCTCCTGCTTTAAACTGTTTATTCTTCTGAGCTGATTTCTTTCCTCCTGACCTACTTCATTTCCTGTTCGCACCATGCGTCGTTTCAGACCACCAGAAACGAACTTTGCCATTCGGCTTTTGTTTATTTCTCTATATGATTTTTGCAGATACAATGGTTGATGCCCTCCGACAGTTGGCTGTTCCTGCTGAGCTGTGCCGCAGCTTTCTGAGGTTGGCTGAGGCCAACACAAGCCGAGCTGTAGAAACTTGTGGCATCCTGTGTGGCAAACTGGTAAGAGTAGAACAGAGTGACTGTGTTGAAGCAGCAGCACTGAAACATTTTCTCAGTAGCTCTGGGGATGTTAATAAAATATTTTTTATCAGTTTTCAGTTTCAAACTAAGGTTTTTCATCACTGAACTCCAAAGCCTGAGATAGTTAAAGACAAACATAACCCATCCTAGGTTTGCCTGAAAAAATAAAATCCTGCTGTTTAAGGATAATTTCCGTAATTCCCAGTTATCAGTCTGTAAACACTGATTTGTAGATTTTAATGAAACTTCTCAATGATCTGCAGCTGCTGTGGCTTTTGTTTGAAGCATATTTCATGTTTTATGAGCGTGACTGTCATCAACCAGTCAGCACTGTTAACTTACCTCAGACAGATGGTCGCCTTGTGTCATACTGTGATACTTTCTGTGCTTGTTCCAGAACAGAAATGCGTTTACTGTGACCCACGTTATCGTACCAAAGCAGTGTGGCGGACCAGACTATTGTGACACAGAAAATGAGGAGGAGCTCTTTCTCATACAGGACCAGTATGATCTCATCACCCTGGGCTGGATACATGTGAGTAAACACAACAAAAAGTACAGATGGCTTGGAAATGCAAATTCTAGCAGCCATTGCTCTGCTGTTCTCAGTGGTATAAGCTAATTCTGCTGTACCTTAAAGGAAAAGCCCACCTGAAAATAAGTAGTAAGAATGCATGATGCATTGAGACTCTTTGATCCATTTTTACAGTAAATAAAAAGCAGGTGATCGTATAAATGACCATGTAAGTCTGTACTTTTTTTTTTTTTTTTTCCAGACTCACCCCACACAGACGGCCTTCCTGTCCAGTGTCGACCTTCACACCCATTGCTCCTACCAGATGATGTTGCCAGAGGCCATCGCTATTGTCTGCTCACCGAAGTTCAATGAGTAAGTCAGAAAACTGCAGTTGTCCTGTCAAGCAGCTGTGACGGTGTCCCCGTTCTGAATGGTCTGTGTGTGTGACTGTGTTCGTCCCAGAATCGGCTACTTCAGGCTGACAGATCGAGGAACAGACGAGATCTCCACGTGTAAACAGAAAGGCTTTCACCCCCATAGCAAAGAACCCCCCCTCTTTACGGTGAGTGTCTCTTACTGAGTCAAGTGGGGGGAAAAGATTAATATTAAGATTGTTCAGTTTGCTTCTGTTACCAGCTGGTTTATTTTAACAATTGAAGAGTTGTTTCCTTGATACTGGTTCACGTTACCTAAAAAAAAAATCATCCCTGTACAGTAAACACAGACAGAGTATTTTGTTTTGCTCCTGTCGGTCAGTTCAGTCAGGTTGAGAAAGCATAAACTGAACCAAAAATAAAAAAATAATTCTTTATAAATAACTCAGACTCTGTCTCTCACCTCTCCTCTTCAGCACGCGGGACACGTCACCATCACTGAAGACACTGTGTCTATGATGGATTTGCGATGATTTTTTCTTTTTCACCAGAACACTCATAGACTGTTTTTATCAACCTGTGGACTGGAGGAAACACTTTTATTTACAGGATCGTACTAAGCCGGCCACAGGTTTAACATTTTTATGGACTTTGGTTGTTCAAAGGGAACAACACTGCAAATGTTTTGCTCTGTAACAAAAATCTACATATTATTGCACTTTCCAAGCAAACAAGTACTATCTACTTCATGGACTGGCAAAGCTCTGGATCCTTAACTTTTCTGTTTTTGTCATTATGTGCTATAGTTTCTTCCTGTCCAACCTTTGTTCTTGTCATTAATAAAAAATATCTATTTGTCAGTGACAGACAAGTGTCCTAACCTTTGTTGTTATCAAAGTTCGGTTCTGCCTGTCAGATAAAAGTGCCAAGGATGAGAACATTTACTTGTTGAGTTGTAAACTGTGCAATACTAATTCAGTGTAGTTTGTAATCAAGTCTGTTCTTTTGACCTGGTGTGCTATCCTCATAAGCTGTTAAAGTGCTGCGAGTGATGAGAGAAAGTTGTAACTCAGGTATGCAGGCAGTGTTGCTGCTCTGTATAATATTTTTATTGACAAACCCCATCACTCCACTGTCTCCTGCACCCATGAAGAGTTTTGTTTCAGTTCTGATTATGATGGATCCACCTTAACATGTTTTTATTTTCTTCTTTTTTTGTTTGTTTTGGGCAGAAGGGTTGGTGGTGTCGATATACTTCAGAGAAAGTGTGAAAAAATCTGAATGTACCTTCTGCTACCCGTCACTAACCACCTGCCCATGATTCATGTCTGTTTGCTCTTTTCTCTCTAAAAGAACTACATGATTAGCCATAATTGTGAGAAAACCTTAAATGCCAAGACAAAATAAACTAACATTAATTTATTTTGTGTGGTTTTGTCATATGTGTCTGAGTTACATATTATCAACTTAAGGCGATATGAGTGTATTATTTGCATTTTTTACTAATAATACACATTTTTACGTGTGAGAGAAAAAAATAGGCAATGCGTTTTAGGAGTGGGCGAACCGGCGTAAATGTATTTTAACCAGTCTGTCGATGGGGGGCAGCAGAGTGCCGTTATTATGCGTGAACTGCCGTTAATGACGTCGACAAAGACCATAAACAGGAAGTCATAACCGTGGAACGAGTTGTATGTGTTTGTTGTTAAAAGCTGCCTTTTTTGTCTTTTTACCGGGGATAATCTTTCAGACCTACACGGAAACCCAAAATGGGGAAGCGACAGCACCAAAAAGATAAAATGTAAGTGTCAAAGTTAAGCTGCTACACCTGGTTCGTCAGAACATGCGTGTTGTTGTTAGCATAGCCAGCTAATAGTGCTTGCTAACAAGCTAGCCACGCTAGCGGTTAGTAGCTTATTTCTTATTTTTACTTTTATTTAACTGAAGTTGTTTCGTTGCATTTACTCTTAATTCTGTGTGTCTGTAGGTACATCACATGTACAGAGTACACAAACTTTTATGGAGGGAAGCGAGCAGGTGAGTTTACTTTGCTAAAACCTGGTTAAAGTAAGCGTCAACAACTTTGAGCAGGGATTAAAAACAACTAACAATACACTTTACACTGCGAATATAACTTTTATATTTTAAATATCAAGTAAAAGTTGTATGAGCAGCATATTTCTGCTGATTGTTTGCTTTGTAACACATTAGCCAGGGTCCAAATACAAACCTGCACTTCAGTGAATGTACTTGGTTTTATGGCTATGAAGTTACTGTTTGGTGTCTTTTATATTTATTGTACTAATACCAGCCTGTTTTCACAGTTTCACACCGAACTTTATAGGTTTTTGCAGTGATTGTACATTTTAAAGCTTTAAACAGTAAATATTTGACATTTATTTGTTGAGTCTCTAAAATGGTTTTTATTGTTGCTGACTTACTGATTCAGTTGGCTCATTTTTTTACCAGTTGTGACCAGTTCAGCCCAGTAAACATTTTCATTGATTAGTTGATCAACAAAAAATGACTCAAGCCATTTCAATAAATAATAGTTTTATCGTTTTTAAGCAAAGCAAAAAGGCTTTTTGTAACTTCTCCAATATGAGGATTAGTGAACAGTGAATCTTTGGATTTTGCAGTGTTGATCAGACAAAACGTGAAGTTTTAAGCTTTTTCACTATTTTCTGCCACTTTGTTGACATGAGGGTAATCTATAAAACAACCATGATTAAAATGTCATGTAGTGTTAACTGTTCACAGACTAGTTTTTAATGTCTTAAAAACAAGTGGATGTATGGACATGAACCTCATCTCATGTGATGGTGTTTTTTTTGATTTTGTTTTTTTTATCAATTGCTGTTTTTGCTTTTCAGAAATCCCACAGGCAAACTTCAGACGGCTTCCTTTTGACCACTGCAGGTAAGAACTCTCTTTGTACTACCATCTCCAGTAGAGGTACATTGGACCTGTCTTAGTATACACCTATTTAACTATTTTGCCATGCTGTTCCAACAGTACAAAAGAATACTTGACAACATTATATAACCAAGAGAAAACTAGGCTGACACAAAAAGTTGTAGACTAAAATGTGTTTTTGCTGAGTCATTTCTCATTTTGACCTATCTGTTTTCTCTGAATCACTTCAGTTTGTCCCTTCAGCCATTTGAGTATCCTGTCTGTACAGAAGAGGGAGTTGTCTTTGACCTGCTGTAAGTGGATGATTTTAATTTAAAAAAAAAAAAAAAACAGTTTAAAATTGGCATATCTGCAGTCCAGTCAGCCGTATGCTCCTAGAAGAAAGATGTTAAAGGGTGACTGGTGGTTCGTCTGTTTCATGATTTGCCAGTTAACACCAACTCAGGTTAAGATATCCCTGCAGCTGTTGATACATGGAGCTCTTTGTAATTCTAAGTCAAGCTGTGTGAAGACAATATGAAATCAAAAATGGATGCTGGATCTTTCTTTGTGAAAATATACTGTAGCTTGTATGTATTGTGGCATCTGGTTGTGTCTGTTGTGAATGAGTAAAGGTCATTTCCTTACATTGTGTTTCAGGAGCATTGTCCCATGGATCAAGAAGTATGGTACTAATCCGATCTCTGGAGAGGTAAACAACCAAAAAGCATTTTAGTCACCAGACTACAGACTTTTCTCATTCTGTTTCTTTTTCATTTTAATCACATTATGTTTATTGTTGCACAGTTTCACAGTAGTGTTTCATTTTTTTCGACAGAAACTGGAAGCAAAGTCCCTCATCAAGCTTAACTTTGTCAAGAACAACGATGGTAAACGTTGTCTTTTAATGTTCTGTAACTTTAAAAAGCCACAGTGAAACTATTGACATAATACGTTGATACCGACCTTAGAGCTGAATAAGCTTAATTTTGTCCTAATTACCAAAATGACTCAGTAGTTTGACTTAAAGAGAGTGTTAGAAGGTAATTTTGGTGGGAGTAAGAGCAACTTAAAGCAAGTGGTGGATGATGTTGAGATAAGTATGATATAATTCAGTAGGGAACACATTACATGAGCTGTGTCTTGACTGTTAGAGAGGAGTTCTCAGCTGCAGCAGCAGATCGGAAGGGACTCTGCCGCTGTTCTTACTTCTGATTTTCCCTATTTTATTTTATTTCAGGAAAGTATCACTGCCCTGTTCTGTACAACGTCTTCACAAATAATTCTCACATTGTTGCCAACAAGGTCACTGGCAATGTCTTTTCTTCTGAGGTTGGTGAACTCACATACTGTATTGAGACTCATACAAAGAGTTTTTGCAGTGTAGGTCAGTGTTTAAAATTACACACACACACACAGATGTTATTGGTTTTGATATATTTTGATGCTCAGACCACATGGTCTCAAAAGATGTTGCCTTATGTTGTGCTGACTTAAGTTTTTGCAATAGATTTTTCTTCAAACAAATTGAGGATTCCACACTGTACAGAACTGGATTTACAGATGAAATTGGAAGCTGTAGAATTATTCTTTCCTTAAACTGGGAATTTGGATTTGTCTAATCAAAACAAAACAACTTAACACTTAAATTCAGTTTCTTCTACTTAGGCTGTTGAGCAACTCAACATCAAGACCAAAACCTTTAAAGATCTGCTGACTGATGAACCCTTTACCAGAAAGGACATTATAATTCTTCAGGTGGGTTGCTGCTTTACTAAAGTACATAATTAGGAAGAAAAGCCTGTTATTCTGGTGATGACATAGTTTGTTTTCTTAGGACCCCACAAACCTGGACAAATTCAATGTTTCCAACTTCTTCCATGTGATAAACAACCTGAAGGTGTTGGATCCAGGTGAGTTATCAAACAGTTATTTCTCATTCATAAACTATTTGTGATGAGGAATCATGAATCAAGGTTAAACTTTAAGCTTCAGTCTTCACGTTGTATGAATTTCCTCACTATTGCTCTCCCTGGCATGGTTCAGATGAGGAAAAGGCAAAGCAGGACCCGGCGTACCACTTGAAGACCACCAATCTCGAGACAAGGGAGACCTTAGCGGAGCTGTACAAAGACTACAAGGGGGATCAGCTCCTGGCATCTACCATGAAAGAACCAGAGGCCAAGAAGACAGACAAGATAAACGCTGTAAGGAAAAATATGATTTGCTGAAGTCTGTGAACTGGAGAGAGGGAGAACTATGAAGTCAAAGAAAACCAGCAAAATAAATCAAATGAAAGAGTTTAGTAGATGTGATGAGAACCAACTCTTACTGTGATCTCCCTACCAGTAAAAGGTTTTAAGCAAGAGTACTAGTTAAAGGACAAAGGACTAACATGGCTGCAGCTTGGTTAAACTTAGTCACAGTTTAAAGACAAGGTAGTGGGAAGTGTCTGTGTAATAATCAGCCAAACATTTGGCTGTAGCGTTTATCTGGTCAAATACCTAGACTCGCTGTAAAATTCTTTGAGTCCTGTAATACATCATTTGCTTGCTGGTATGCGTGGTTAAATCTCTCTCATCTTGTCTTTAATGTCATGTTAAATGACTCAAAAACCACCAGTTCTCCATTATAGGATGACATGTTGCCTTTGTTTTTGACCAAACAGAACAAAGAGATGCACTTGCTGGCTTCTCCCAGAGCCTTCAGCTGTGTCACATGGTCTGAGCTAGCATAACAAATGAGCAAACCTCATTTGTTATGCTAGCTTGGTAGCTGTTATGTTCTAATCAGTAGCACCTTTAGGATTTTCACTCACATTAGCTTAAAGGTTTAGTGTTAAAGATCATTGTTGATCTTTGAAAAGGTAATTTGACAAAACACTTCTCAGTGTTCAGCTTTCTTAGCTGTTGAATCTGAAAAACTGAGGGAAGGTTTTCAGCATGTAGATAATTTTTAACTTCAAAAGTAAGTTAAAATCTGTGCAAGGTGTTTTTTATTATATTAATTTTCAATGTTTATCAACCAGTTCTCCAGTTGTGCTGTTGCAGGCAGCATTTCAAGAGAACAATTATTCAACCCTGAAGTGTAGGATTTACTTTGTGCACAGGAGGGAGCCAGACACACAGGAACACGTTGACTGTATAAGACAAACAACTGCATCCACAAACGGAAGAATGTTTACACTGCTGCAAGGAAGATAAATAATATTTGACACTTGCATTACAGGAATTAAAAAAAAAAAAAAGCCAAAGCAGTAAGAACATGTCAACTTCTGAAACATTATTATGAAAATGGACTTTGATATTTATTACAATTACCCTCTGGATTTTTACTGTAACCTTCCTACAGGCCTGCTCTCACTCGTTATTAGTAAGTTTTAACTGTAGGGGAATCAGACATATAGCTCTATAACAAAGAAGATGATGATGCCATTGTGAGTGTGTCCCTGACCGTAGTCTAATTCAATTTGAATGGCATCAACACTTTATTTTATCATCAGCTCTCCTTTGATGCTGTGCCATCTCTCGTTTTTACACTAAAGCTTTTTCTTGGTTGCTCCCTGTCTGGAGTTCGCAGTCGAGGTGATGCTTTGACAGCATCTGAGAGAGCAGGAAATATAGGTCAGACAGAGCACACGAGGTAAAGTCTGTGCTTTCATGTGCCTTCACAAGAACTAGAGCAGAAGAATGCTAAACCAGGACTGGAGAGTAGACCTGAGCTTTTGAAATCACTCCTCGCTTCTTTACTTCTCTACTTTCATCTTCACGTGGTTTTTATCCTGTCGTCTCTTAAATAACTTATGTCACCACATTGCTTGTGGTATTTAGAGATGTATGTTTCAATTTGGCAAGTCTGTTTTACTGTAATTTAAGATCAAACAACATTTAAAGCATCGTTGACGCTCTAATTAGACGACCATTAAAGCTGAGGTGCACGTTGTGCTCTTAATTGTATAGAAACTGCATAGGCTGCTAGTTTGCACTTGATTTACCAGTTCCTGCAAACAAAGGGGACCAGTCAAGTACTGGTGTGGTACACTGCAGAATGTCATTCATTGCCTGGAGGATGGAGCTTTAGGCCCCTTCAATGAAGAACCTACTAAGTGTTTTAGCTGATCCTGATCTCTAGTGGAATATTTCACAATGGGGATATATGTGTAAATGATTAAACTGCAGATTCATTGTCTTATCTTTATCTAAATGAATTAACAACTCATCTTGCACCTGGCTTTTAAAGACTGCTCCAGCATTAACAGAAGGAGTAGGATTTAAAAACATCACATAAAAGCTGTTTCTTTCATTTTTTAAAAATATTTTTCTCTCTCGTTTCCCAGGCTCACTACTCCACAGGAAGAGTTTCAGCCTCCTTCACGTCCACAGCCATGACCCCTGCAACAATTCATGAAGCAGGCAAGTGAACATCTCACAAAAAACTGTAGAAAGAAACACTTCTTCTTTTGTTGCTTTCATCTTTACTTATCTAGGGGAGAGTGGCTCATCACTCCTGCTCTTTTGCAGCAAAGTGCAGCTTTGTGCTCACACGGCTAAATGCAGCTACAAGTAAGACTTGCTCAGCTTGACTCTATTTTCTTCTCCTGTCAGGCTCTGAGCTGCTCCACCACAAAGATTCACTGTTATGCAACTGTGTAGTAGGTTCAGTACACATCAGACGAGGAGGACATTGTTTGGATGTAGTGACCTAGTTAACACTTTTGAAAAAGGATGCTCCTGACATTTACTTTTGTGGATGAGCGTCTTAGTCTAAGGAAGAGCACCAAGATGTGGTATGTTGTAGCGTTGATTGCAGAAAGGGTTATTTTTTTTAAGTGCTTCTCTTGTATTATTTAAAGATTTGTTCATAGAGAATAACGTCTGCATAAATCTAAATAACGGCCTCCGATTCCGAGCCTCTGAGGGTTTTTTTTTTAAGGTCAGAATTACCTGCAGCAACATCAAGTTGAGACTCATAAACAACCATAAACAAGCTGTTTTTTAAAAAACAGTCCGTCTGATTTGCCAGCCATACTCTATAAAGACACATTAAAATAACACTTTTTTTAATCTGTGTGTTGTAGATGCCATTGCAGACGACGCTGTGCGTTACCAGTATGTAAAGAAAAAAGGCTACGTCCGTTTACACACAAACAAAGGAGACCTTAATCTGGAGTTACACTGTGATAAGGTAATGATACGTTCTAATGCCAGATCACTCTGTAATTATATATTTTTTTTTCTCGCATCCGCAGAGTGAAAGAGTTTGTTCATCAGAACATTTGTTCTCTGTATTTTCAGCCATGGCAACTGGGAGGTTAAAGGAATGAATTTCTAATGAAACATATGAGCAAACAAGAATAAGTCCCACCTAGCATCTTGTCATTCAGTGCTTGTGCTCTGTCATATATTATAAAAGTAGGAAACAGGATTTGCAGTCTAACCACACTGAATAATAAAATTAAAAATGTATTATGGGATTCAGTGTCAGAGGTGCGGGCAAGCTTGACAGTGGTCATTAATTACATCTCCGACAGCAAGTTTTAAACTCAATCACTTTTGCAGCCTGTGTGGGAACAGAAAATACTCTTCTCCTCTCACGTCATTACTTTTTAACTCAGGTCTCTTTTTCTAGCACCAATACCTCACTCTCTCATGCTCCTGCTGCCAAATATTGTGCTACACTGGCTCTACATACCTTTTAGTCCTGTTTGACCACAGCAAAAACGTAACGGTCTGAATGACAAAAAGTACATGACATATATAGATGAAGCAATGTTGAATATTTAATGTGTTAAAAGTATCTCGAGTTCCATATCTCTTGATCAGGAAATCCTTCCTTTTTACAGAATTGACAGACATAGGAGGGAAAAAAGGAAGCAAATTAGTTTGAAATCATACTTTAGGTCTGTTTTTCCCAGCCCATGGCATCATACAAGAGCAGTGTGTTGAAAACATAACAACACATTAAAGGCATTTTGGTCATGCTTGTAGTACTCGACTCACTGTGCAGCTGATATCATTTTTATTGAAAATAAAATGTTAATGTTTAAGATGCAGTGCTAATCAGTGGAATTTATAGTTTTGAGGCTCTGGTTAATACTTGGCTGATTTAATTCACTGCTATAAAGTTGTGAAATTATGTTGCAATGCAGTTTTGGCCAGAGCAGGTGCCTAAATTATATTGAGAGTGATGAATCCAAAACACAGAAATTCGCCTTTTGCACAGCCTGGTCCCCACGTTGGTTGGAAAGTGTAGCCTACATCATCACAAACATGTTATTTATGCATTTAACTTTTATGGTTAAGTGTAGGGATCCTGAGAGACATTGTGAGCTGCAGAAACACATTTCTTCCCTGGTAACCAGGCGTTTCATGTGCTTGGCTTTCATTGGCTTCTGAGCCGTTGAATCAGAATAATGATGGGACCGTTGAAGCAGTTAGACAACCTGCCCTGTGGCCCCACATCCTCCTCCCTACCTTTCTCCCAAGTGGTTTTCTCACAGCATTGCAGGTCTATTCATGGCCTGCTGTTTATGAATTAAACAGTGCTGCTTCACTGTTACACACACTCTGCCACAGAAATCCAACCAGTACCTCCCTGTAAGGAGCTCTTTTTGTTTGGCCCCTGTCCTCATTGACCCCAACTTAGCTGATAGTTGGGGGTGGCAGATGTTGGAGATTGTAGAATGCTGCCTGTACCTTAGTGACACACAGTATTGAGGAAGGAAGAGATCTATTATACTTAAAAGCACCAAATAAAACTGCAGAAAGCCTTCACCCGAGTGGGATACATTAGATGGCTGTGGTAGATTTTAAAAATGGGTTTGGATGACTAAGATTTATATTTAGACACAGACAAAAATCCAGTCCTCTAAAATTTACTTATGAATATAAAATCAAGCAAAAGTAACAATGAAATGAGGATGAATGGAAGATTCAAATAAGCAAAAGGGCTATGACCCTTAGATGAGTAATGCAAACCAAACCTGCACTGTCAAAATTATGTGTATATGTATGTGCTATATGTTTTACAGTCTTCTTCAGACTCAGTTGCTCATATTCTATTAAGTTAAAAATGCATTAGAGTTTCTTTGTATGTATTTATTTTGCCTGGTAAACAAGAAGAGTCTTGAGTTTGTGAACTGAAACTATTTTCCTGTTTTTTCTTTCCCCCCCGTCTGCGTCAGAAAACATTGTTTCCATGCTGACATCAGTGATTGCAGACAATTTTAGGCACCTAGTCATGTTTCTAAATCAAATTGCATTTTAAACATTCTCATGCTTATGCATGCATGCAGACACACTAAATTGATCACCATTACCCAGCAGCAGTAGCAAGAGGCAGAAATTGTGAGTGTTACAGAAAGAGGTCTGTGACATTAATGTTTCTGGGTAAAAATGATGGGAGTAAGGTGAAAGCAGTCACAACAACATAAAATGGGATAGCTTGTTTAGTTTGTATTTCAGTAAAAGTTTGTCATTAGGTAACTGTTTTAGACATTTTTTTCCATTATGAAAATTGGTTTCATGACTAAAATGGTTAAAATCAATCCTGCTTTTTGTGTCAAGTGGTTTAAAACAATAAGCCTCTTTGTACCAGAGTGCTTTGTAAATCTAGGATTTATAAAAGGAGAGGAAAAAGATGCAGTGTTGAACCACAGCTGCCAAACTGAGACATTAGGGGAAAGTAAGACTAGGAGATCTTAGAGGAACCTGACACACAGTGAAAGGCCAATGAATAAAAATAGGTTTTACAAAAGCATCTGGTGATTCTTGGAAGCCAGCAATCATTGTTGCCGTGGGGTAAAATTAAGTTTCTCACACAGACACAGGCCGAATTGTTCCTCAAGGCTACCGATGTTGATAACAGTAGACCTGACCAGCGTCATAATCAATCCCACACCTTCCGCTTTGGGGACAAATTTCACAGAGTGCCAGTCAGTCAAAATTATCCTCCGTCAGTGCTGTGCTGTGTTGTAGCGATTTACAAGCTGCCTGAACATTTCTTGTGACCCAGAATGTACCCCCACCGAGTGTAAAAATCCATATTTCTTTTTTTTTGCAGCAGAGCTGATGTATGTAGCAGAGTACTAAGCCTGGCTTCTAGCTACAGAGATATGTGAGGGCGCCTCAGGCAACAGCTGAACTCTAGTTTATCGCAAATGTATGTGTGCAGCAAACACTCTCACACGGGTCAGACAGTTACAAATGTGTTTCTCTGTCAGTGTGAATTCAAAGCTTCATGCTGCCAGTTGCATCTACATGGAAATTGAAATAAAACCTGCTGTACACTCGGGAGTCTAATTCAAAAATGATCTTTTATATGTCTTAGATTAATTGCTGATCCGTTCATTATCCCCTGAGGGCAAGTCTTTGTACAGCCAGTGGTATACGATCAACACTAAAAAGAAGAAGGGAATGAAATGTGAAAAGGGGAAAGAGCACAGTAATCACCTAACAGTAATTAAAAAGCTAATGACAGCTGGGACATGGGACTTTTTAAACCTGTTTGACCTGCATGTTGGCTGATTATATCTTGACTGAATGGGAGCAACCTAAACTCTTCAAACAAAGGATGATGGAGTCAGCCTTCTTCAGAGGCCTGACTTTATAGAGTTTGGAGATGTCGTCCAACATTGCATCTGCATGACTATAAATGCAAACAAGCAGCAGACAAGTCCTGACATTCACTGTCCAGTTTATCTAGAACCTTGAATGTGTGTTGATGTGTTACTGGGTTTATTAAAAAGCCTCCTACCAACAGCATCAGCAGTGAGTTCTGACAGCGCCTTGCACCTGTACTTACATTACGCCGTGTCCTAAGTACCTCTTATTAAATTTATAGCTCACTAGTTATAAATAGCAAATGATGCTACCAATTGCTGAGAACAGTTCAGAAGAAAATCTCCGTTTTCTGATCTCTTCGCTTTTTCTTCCAGGTTCCTAAAGCTGGGGAGAACTTCATCCGTCTATGTAAAAAAGCCTACTACGATGGAACAGTTTTCCACAGATCCATTCGAAATTTTATGGTAAGAACATTGACCAATCAGAAATGTTCACCCACTACAGTCACCAAATTAACATATGACCTGTGACTTATAAAATATATACGCATATGCTATATTTAACACAGACAGGCACATAGATTTTCAAGTTTTCACACAGCTTGTTAAAGTTGTCACTAGGTGGTATCTTTATATTATTAATGTAAGTATATAACAGCACCTGCTCTCCTCAGTACACCAGCATGTTGGCAAAGTTGCCCCAGTTCTTCTGGTAATTTTGGCTGTCTCAGTGTCTCCTGTCTCTTCATCTAATCCAAGAATGACCCTACAATGTTGAGATCAGGGCTCTCTGGGAGCAACACCATCTGTTGCAGGAGCTCTTGTTCTTCTTGTTGCTGAAGATAGTCCCAAAAACATTTGCACAGTACCACACGTCTGCTGTGAGTGTCATGTTTCTTTCCCTAGTGTAGTTATCCTTAAAATAGAAGATTTCAGTCTGTAGCAGACACAGGCACAGTACAGGCTGCAGACATATCCAGGTAGGCAATGAAGGGATGTTCGTATGTATTGTCTTCTTATATTATATTATATCAAGAACTCTGACTGCAGCATTTGTAACTAAAGGTTTGTGCAGGTAGTATGGGTGTATTATTAAACAGAAATACAGAGAGTTGCAGCACCCAGGGTGAGCTGCAATAAAAGCAATTTCCTAGTTCTTTACAGATTAAAAAAAAAACAGATTTAATCTGTGCAATTCTGTGAATAAATTGAAATTTTGTGTTGACTACAGAGACAGTCCCATTACTGGAAATTTTAGCATCAGCCTCACGTGTTGTCGAAGTAGTGATGTGTTATTGAATACAGGCGGGAGAATTATGACCTACAATTAACATCTACATTGTTTTTCATCTTATATGACTTAGCTCTGGTTACATTTTATATGAAGGTGATACATTATTATGAGAAACTGAGGTTTATGTTGTTGTGGCCTGTGTAAATTTAGTGCAACTGGCATCTTTTTGCAGCTTAAACCCAAGATAAAAACAAATTACTTTCTATACTGTCATTTAGTGTTTGTTTTTTTTTTTTGTTTTTTTTACCTTTTGCTGTAATGATAATATTTTTTGGTGTTCGCTGCCTTAAAAAGGAGTAAACACAGCTCTCCAACTGAAGCTTCTTAGCCCAGACTGAGAATTTCAAATGGCAGGTCTCTGATCAGCTGCTCATCTGTGTATTTCAGAGCTGCCGCCCCCGTAATTAAAGTGGCTCTGAGTGGACATCTGGTCTCAAGAGGGCCCTTACTTTTTTTATTCTGTCCTGTGGTTTTCATACACAACTGCAAGCTGTGAATTGTTTATCCATAATTACTGTGCCACTTACGCCTTCGACTTATCCTCCACAGCTCAAACGGAGAGGAGGGTGGCCTTGGAGAGAGTCATTTTATACCAACAAACACTTTAAATGGGAGTAAGTTAATGGGAATAGAAACATGTCCCTCACTCCCCACACTAGCAGTTTATCAGGACCTTGTGAGTGCACTGAACATCCTGAGATAATCCTTGAAAAGATCTGACAGTTTTACTTGGAAATTTGAGAGGCCCACAAAGCTGCCACCGCTCAGGTTCAGACACTGAGAAAAACTGTTTACTGCTGAGATTTACATGTAGGACTGTCTGGGTGCCTGTGTCTTTTAGAAAGGAAATTTCAGTTTTCCACTCTTCATCAAACTACTGTCTTTGTTCAGTCAGACACTATAAATGCGTTCATAGGTTTTGAGTAGGGTTTGCTGAAATTAACTAAAATACTTTTAGTTTTAAATACTTAAATTAGGTGAAGCTAGACGTCTGTAAATACACACAGTATTTAGAAGTCTAGAACACGTCTCCCACTTTAATGACCACTAAGCTCTAGCAGCACTAGCCTATAAAGCTTTCCTGTAAACAGACAACATATTGTATATTTGTTGTGCTTTTTTTTTTTTTTTAATATTTCAGGATGGAAATTGATTTCATTCAATTTGTGTTGGTGGAATATCTTATAAAATAAGAGTTTATCCTCCTGCTGATTCTGTTCATTGTCCTTGCTTGCTTTTTCCACCATAATATTATCATTTTGTTCTTCTGCCATCGGCCTTATTGCAAAGCATGCATACCCAAACAAGTTAAAAGCAAACAATGGAAAGTAAATACTGTAACAGTACTGTTAGCAGTGAGTATTTTCCCAGGTCTGTGCTCATATTATCCATACGAACAGTACAGGACACACTCATCCGAGTCGCTCCACACCAGCACCAGTTGTCAAAACCTGCAGCATGTGAGAGCAGTAATCTTCCATAGAACCAGTACTAGGAAAGCTGAGCTGCACCCTGGAGAACTTTAACACAGGGAACACCACTCCATGTTCTGTGTTTGAAAAAAGAAAATATTGTCAGGTTCATTTCAAAGCTGATTTTTTTTCCAATTTACAATTTTCTGTATTAGGTAGTAGAATCAACACCTGAGTTAAGCAAGACAAACCTGTATTGGGTTGTACAGCATATGTAGAAAATGTCCACCAAAGCTAACAGACTTTTGTTTGTTTGTATCTAGATTCAAGGAGGGGACCCCACTGGCACCGGCACAGGTAATGTGAGGGCTGCACTTAAACCACATTTGGAATTGCATAACACATCTCTGTTGAATTATTAATAGTTCCTTTTTGGAGGGTTTGTGTAACTATTTGTGGCAGCTCAAGATGCAAGTCAGGAGTGTTACTAAATAATTTCTGTGTGTCGCAGCATCAAGTGTGCTCTGTCAAGTGTGCGTCCGTCTACACAAAAATCATCCACTATGACAGATTCATGAAGGCGTAGAATTCCTGAACTGTGGGGAAAATTCTGTGTGTGCACACAACCCAGTATCACTTTCATGAGATTAATGTGTAAGAGAAATCCTACAAAAATTTCACTCCAACTTTGGGTGAATCCCTTCGTTTCATTGCCTGTAGATAAATTGACGAGTGACACATCCTGCAAACGGCTCATTGTATCATTATCGGTTTCGTTCAGAAGAACCTCATTTATCTGAAATCCCTTCAGAGCCAGATGCCTTGAAGAAAGAAAAGTATTAAACCTTGACTTGCAAATGAAAACCTAGTCACATATTCCAAATATGAAACGAAAAGCTCACGTGTTTTGAAATACCTAAATATGAGTTCATTAGTTGAGATACCTGATATCCTTTGCTGTCAGTCAGTGAAGTAAATGTTCCTACATTCCTGCTTTCTTTCCTGTTAAACCTGCTCAGTAGATTCAGGGTTGAGGTTGTGTTTTTAATGTAATTCAAGGGTATTTTAAAGTTAGCATCAGAGAAAATGCAGTTGGAGCTACAGGTTAACTCTTTGTTGAGAAATAATTTCTCTCATCATCCTCCTGGTTCGCTCTCCCTTCGTTTATGATCCAGTCATACGGAGATAAAATGTCAGCAAGTTGATAAATTATGCAAAAATGTCACCAGGGGAAGTTGACAGCTGCACAAAGCCTCTGAAGAGTAGATTGGCTGGTAGTATACCTTTACACCCAGAGCATAAACACACTCATGCATACGGTGCCTGTGGATGCACACCGTTTCCTGCACGTACACCAGCTGGCAGGACGCAGGACAGCGAAACACACCTCAGGGCGACAGATCCTCTCCCCCTGTTGGGAGCCAATAAGCTCTTGGAGTGCACATTCCTGTATACTCATCATGATGATTCTTAATGATAAAGACGACCCGAATAATGACTCACAGCTGAAGGCTCTCAACGTGGTTCCATGTTCAAGGACAAACAGGCCTCTTGCTTCTTATGAAGACACATTGTGCCTGTGTCTCTAATGCTGGAGCAATTAGAATAAACAGTGCTGACAGAGCTAGCAATCTGCATTGTTTTCATGCAAACTAAATTCATTTAAAGATTATTATGATACTCCACAATGTAAATATGTAGCGTGCAATGTAGTCAAGAATATAAACACCATTCAAACTCTGTACCAGTGTTACCCTCCAAACTGCGATTATCTTTGTTTACATACGTTAAGTCCCAGATGGTGCAATTAAATGACAGATTAACACTGTGAACTGTGAGTGAACTGCTGCCTGAAAGTGCTGACAAAATAATCTGCCTTATTCTTCTCCAGCAGACGCAAATCAGTTCACCTGAAGGTGTTTAAATATGAGTATTGACTTTGTCCTGCAAAGTTTTGCCAAAGTCTTCACAAGGATACACTACGCTGTGGAGTCCAGATGCAACAGATTAGTTTACATTCACTGTTTGTCGGCAGGTTGCGTTGTGTGTCTCCTTGAGGCTAAACAAACACATTAAATGCATTTTCTTCCCATTTGCAAAGAGGTTTTGAAACAGTCATGTTTATGTCCACTGGCGTCTCTATTTTCTTCACCTTTCACTGGTGTTTTTTTTAGATTTCTTCACATGTTGTCAGCTGAAACCTGCAGACCAAACTAGAACATCGCCATCATTATCGGTATCAATTGCTGTTTTAAATTTGAGCTTCAGCTGCAAAAACACCACGTTATTGTGCCCCACGGTGATAAGCACTTTTTAGCTAAGATGACTGTTAATGGATTATGACTAAATAACTCTGAGGCTGTTGAAATGCCTTTCAACTGTATTACCTGCAGTAATGATCAGATGATTGAACTGTGTTGAAGCTTGACCCCATTTTCTCATTTTAGTTCCCTCAACTCAGCCTGATCTGTGTTTCCGCTCTCTCTCTGTCTTTTCTCCCACGCCCAGGAGGGGAATCCTTCTGGGGAAAACCTTTCAAGGATGAATTTCGGCCCAACTTGTCTCATACCGGCCGAGGAGTTCTCAGCATGGCGAACTCTGGTCCAAACACTAACAAGTCCCAGTTGTAAGAAATATGTTTCAAAAGCAGCCTTTCTTTTAATCTGAAATATCACTTTATGCTAGAAGTTTTTCCTGCTGAGGACCCAAGACAATAAAAGTTTGTATTGTTACCATAAAATGCCACAGTGAATACTCAGACTAACATTAATGATGTTGTTTTGACAGTTTTCCTTTAAAACGACCTTTTTCTTGATGGACCCTGTGAGAGAAAAATATTTGAACGTCCTGTTTATCATTATTTATTTTTAAATGCTATTTTGTATTTAAGTGAACTGACGTAGCTAAACAGTCATTTTGTAACTTCTTTCATTTCTAATACTTCACATATTAATTTACTGAACCTTATTTTTACATTAGTCCAATATAATGTTTTTGTTCTGTTTTCCCAGTTTCATCACATTCCGGTCGTGCACATACCTCGACAGGAAGCACACAGTGTTTGGAAGGTAAATAGTGTGTACACACTGTATCTATTCATTTTTAACTGACTCCTCTGTGACTTCTTGACAGTGTTTTGTGAAATTTAGCAGCTGAGGGAGGAGATTTTGAAAGACACGCTTGTGTTGTTTGCACAAACAGAAAGGCTTCCTCTTTTTCTTTGTCTTCTTTCTTTTCCTTCTCTCTGTCTCTGTCACCTTGTCATATTGATTTTAATATATATTTAGCTCCTTTGGATGCTCAGTGCAGTTTTGGGACTTTTGGTCAGGAGCAGTGAAATATTTAGTAGATGCTGAATCTGAATTGATGGCTTGCTGTCTCTGCTGAGCTGAGCTGATCTTAAATGGTTGTCATTTTGGAGAAAGCACTAGCTATTGTCTAAAAATATTCAGACTGCCTTCAGCAGACAGGCTCTTTACATGCTCAGCACACTTTAAAAGCTCCTGCTTTTAACCCATGTCCAGCTTTTTGTCCTTTCCAGACTGGTCTTAGCATATTTAATGGGACTGTGGGTGTCAGTCCACTTAATACTGATCTATATGTAATGTTTTTTTCAGTTATTTATTTGACTGTGGCTATTAAATGTTCTCTCTGGACTAGAGACCTTGGTCAGATGATTTTATAATCTATTGCCATTTTGCTTCATTTTCAGTAAGGTAAGAACTAGTCTGTAAAATCACAGAGCCCAAGTTTGAGTTTTCTATGTCCTGTTTTATTTGTCCGACACTCTAAACCTACATATCAATTTAAAATGATATAAAACAGAGAAAAAACAGCAAATGCTCTTATCTGACAAGCTGCAACCAGCTTAAAAATGGACACCACACCCATATAAGCACAGACACAGCAGTAGACTGACAGGCTCTATGACAGGTGTGGTTAACCATCTAACCTGCCCAGGGTCATAAACATGTCAAAGCAACTGACAAGTCAAGAAGGTACATCTCAATGAGTAGATTGTCCATCAAACTGTCCATGGTTTATCAAAAATATCAACAAAAATAGAGTTTAGCTTAAAAAAAAGGGGGGGGGCGGCATCAAATGTACATAATTTATTTTGTTTTTAATAAACACGTATTATGTTTTTCACCTTCAATAATTCTTGTCTACAGAATCTCTTTTGGTAGAAACTCTGTGGACGTAATATGTAGTATTTCTGTTTTTAATTCACACCCCTGTTCTGTTTATCTCAGAGATACAGCTGTCTTGGCAATTAGGTAAATGTGAAATTTCCTTGGTTTGTCTGCTATCTGCTTTATTGCTGTTTTTTTTTTTTCTATGACATCAGAACATGCAAGATTTAGGTGTTAAAGTGAGTGTGAGATTTGGGTGTTCTTGAGACAGAATGTGTTATTTCCAGCTAATTGATGTGTTTTGGAACAGCAATTTTGCAGAACTAGATAACCTCATAGTTTTGTCTTCCATTGCAAAGACACTGGGTCCTTGAGCGAGGGAGATCCCGTGTTCATCTGAACGCGTGGGAGAAGAGCACATGTGGCCCGAGAAGCATCCCCTGCTAGCTATTAGATGTAGTGTAGGTGTCTCCACATGGTAACAGGGGCCCCCAAGGGACACCGAGATAAAGAGTTTGCAGTTTAAAGAGCAAAGTCAGAATGACTTCTTAAAGTGCTTTGCACCGGGGGAATCGCTAAAAGATCGCCTCTTGGCCCTCGGCATTTGACAGACTCTCTGTCTTCAGTGGTTGTTTTCTGTGCTGGGTTTACGCCGTGATACCAGTGTGCTGATAAAACAGACTGTAAACATTTTCTGTTAGCAACAGTTCATGTTCCATGTTGTCTGAGGAATATAATGAGGCCAATTTATACCCCTACTGTATGAATATGGAAACATTATAGGATGAGTTGTTAGTACAAGTTAGTTTAATTATTGGTTGTAAGGAACATGAGTCTTGTCTTATGTAACTGTAAATTCAGCTTTTTTAATTTCTGTTAAATTTCAACAAAAGCCCCTATAATTGATATTTCATATTAACTGTTTGACAGTGTAAAAGCAGCTGCAGGAAGTTACCAGCTGAATCCGTGTGCTACTCTGCGGAGCTTTTTATAGAGTTTAAGCTTATTTTTCAGCTCTCGGCCCACAATGTTGCCGTTTTGGTTTACTTGGCCGCTGCAGGCAGCAGATTTTAGCCCTGCATTAAAACACGTTTGGGGCCGTAGTGTGTGTATCTGGCAGCAGGACAGTCTGAGAGTGAGTCAAAATAAGCCAGAGTGTGTGTTTATGATAATAAACAGTGCAGAAGGGTGGTTAACTGAGGTGAATGAAACAGAGGCACGCAGAATAAGAAGTGCACTCAATGGACCAGGTCTTCTGTTTAAGACAAAAGGACAAATTATTGCTGACCTGATAAATTCCCAGTGCTGTAAAATCAGTCTGCAGTCCGGTCTGTTGGGAGCCTGCCTTCTGACTGAGTGCAGCAACACCACCCTACTGCCCCTTTTGTCATGATTGATTTTAAGTGGTAAAAATGTCTAAATTGCAATTAATTTATTTAACAGTCTGTTTTCTCTAATAGTTATGCTAGACAGATCCAAAATCCAGTTTGTGAAATCTCTGCATTCACTGAGCTTCAACAGGACCAAATCTCCTATGGATGTCTCATATCAGGTGTAGCTAATTAAGTTAATTCTGTAACAGCTCCAGTGAAAGGCAGCGGACCGTTCTCTGCCGAAGATTGTTTGTGAGTGAAAATCACATTAATGTCAGTCTGTGAACCTCCTCGAACTTTGTTTTTGTTGTTCAATGCAGTGGTGAACAGCTTCTCACAGGGTGTGCTCTGAGTCAGAACCTGCATTAGTTGGATGACGCAGTTTGTGAAAAGTCTAATGGTCTCATCATGTTAATTTGGCTATCTCAATTAATGTCATTGTTTATTAGTAGCTCCCACTAAAAACTGTGGGCTTCCTGTCCAACAACAGCTAAAACTGATTTAAACACACCTTGTGGTTACTTGATACTTTAGTCACTTGTAAATGATGAAGGCCAAACTTAATGACATTGTATAAGGGTTTTAAAAGGCTTTGGATTCAATTAAAAAAAACTCTGTTTAACTCTGAAAATGAAAACGAACTGGGACCAGTGTGATGAGCTCAGGAGGTCGGCCGTTGTAACAAACACAGAGTGTTTTGTTGGTTTTCACTTTTGCAGGGTTGTAGGTGGATTTGAAACACTCACAGCTATGGAGAACGTGGAGAGTGATCCCAAAACAGACAAGCCTAAGGTAAGAATCTGTCATGTTTAAGGTCTTAACTGGCTTAGGCGTAATTTGATTTAACTGAAACCTGTAAGTGTGCTCACTAGTCAGAGAAACATCCCTCCACTGATTTTTCTTGGGTCAAATGCCGTTTCATTTTACACGCTTGAAATGTAGCTGAGGAAATTACAGAGTGAAACTAAATCAGAGTAACTTTCAGTTGCTCACAATTAACAGCAACAGAGGAAAAAAAGACTCAACCACAGAGTCATGGGTCTCCACATGGATCATGTGGAGATCAGGTACTAAGACCTGACGTGGAGCAGGAACTGAGAGGATTTAGAAATTCTGGAGATTTGCTCCATTTTCAGTTATTACCAAATAATCTATAAATAAATAAATAAATAACACAATGCAGCCAAAGTCAAAACTTCTTCACAAAAAAAACTGTACTTGCCGTTTTTAAGATCTGGAGTATTCTCAGTCTGTAAGTATGATATTTCATTTCTGGATAGTTTAGAGCCTGGTATCTCATAGCAGAATTTATTTTTGGTACTTTTACCAAGATTTAGAGATCAATGCATCAATCAACCAAAAAAAGGCACATAATTGAGTTTTGAATGTGCCTTTTGGATCCTAATGAATTTGTGTGTGTATGTATTTTACAGTCGGAGATCAAGATCATAAGCACAACCGTGTTCGTGGATCCGTACGAAGAGGCTGATGCTCAGGTCGGTGTCTGTCGGCACATTTGAACAACACTGAGCAGTTTATTCCACACAGTCCAGATCAATCTGCTGAGTGTAAGAGCTCTGCAAATAATGAATGTCTGCACTTTGTACTTGCCACGTATTTCATTGTTTAAGATTCTGCGCACAAGCACATTGTAGCTGAAATAGTGACTGAGTTTAAACAAAAAAAAAAACAAAAAACGTCAGGGTTAATAGGAGTCACAATAGCGACGGGAACTACAGATAAACTCATTTGCTTTATAAAATGTCAGCAGATACAGTAAAACAGAATTTGAAAAAGCCCACACTGATGCATCCAAGTAACCTATTTTGTCCACTAAGGGGGCAGGGACTGGAGACTTCAGCAGGTGATTGATTATCAAAATTTCCTTTCATTCAGCTAATCAATCAGTTAGTCAGCTGTCTCATCTTTCTGTCAGTGTGAAAGAGCTTCTGTGGAGAGAAGACACCGCACAGGGAGTTTGCGATCCCACCTGCATTTGAAATGTGGGTTGTGCAGTGAAGGTGTCAACACAGGAGTAGCAGTTAATCAGCATGATGCCCTGTGGTGTGAACATAGTCTGACTATCCTCTGATCTGGTATGTGGTTTGAGGAATTATGGGGATTCCTGTTTTTCAGATCGCAGCAGAGCGAGAACAGGAGCTGCAGAAACAGGAGGAGGAGAAGCAGCAGGCCAGCATGGCCCTGAAGAAAGCCAAGGAGGAGCAGGCACCTAAGACTTTCAAAGAGGGTGTGGGGAAATACATCAACCCCGTCACAATGTAAGAACACACACACACACACACACACAAGCTGCATTACATGTTTTCACAGTCTGGAATAAGAGAGTTGAGAAAGTTAATGAATGGACAGCATGAGAGACGATTACTCTTTAATTCAGATTCATTTATTATTCATTATCACTGTCTATATTCTTCAGTTGAATGAAATGTTGAATTTAGTACATTGTGTTGTATTTTGTCGTATTGTCGCTAAAATAGTAAACAAGTAAAAATTAATTTGTGCCATATTTCTGATACACCGTTATATAAACCTTGAGGAGGAATCTGGTTAGTTAAAAGGAACAAATAAAGCATATTAAACTGTAGTAAGACCGAACGCAGTGTTTTTACCCAGAAATCAGGCTGCATTAAATGAACTGAAAATTGACTTTGGCTAAAATTGTGTTTTAAGACTCATGATCTTTTAACTTCAGATTATCCTGCTGCTGTTTGCATATTTAAATTTGTGCTGAGCATGTCAGCATTAATACTCCCAAATAATATTTCATTGGTCAGTAGTGGACATTTTAACATTTTGCTTCAAAAACATCAAAAGATGTTTGTGGCTTAATTTATTTGAAATTAACATTTGGACAACAAACATGAAACTGGAAGTAGCTAAAATGATGCAGATTAGATGTTAGTTTGTAGAATTGCTTTGCTAAATGCTCCACTATGTTAATCCTTAACTGTGTCTGTTTTTCCATGTGTTGCTGAGCAGTTAAAGTGGAGTTTTTAGATGTTTTTGGTCCAACAGTCGCCTGCTGTAAATACAAACAAGCTGCAGGAAGTAAAACCAAAGGCTTTGAGATGACTTGGATATAGTTTCACTTCCAGTAAGAAAAGAAAAGATATAAATGCAATGATAAAAATATAGAAACAGCATAATTTATAAAGAGAACAGAGAGTTCAATGTGAGAGGAAATTCAGAGAGAAGTAAGAACAGATCGTGCCATCTGACCAAACAGCTGATTGTGGTGTGTGTCGATATCCTGCTGCTTTTTCAGAAAGCGTTCGGCCGCTGAGGACGAAAGCAAGCCGTCCACCAGCGGAGCAGCGGCAGCCAAGAAGTCCAAAGGCAAGAGCAGCTTTGGAGACTTCAGCTCCTGGTAGCACCAGCACATTCAGCAGTTCTGTGGTTTTACTGGTCAAAATTAATTTCCTTCGTTCCTAGAGTTTTTTATCAGTCAGTAGTGTCTTGTGAAACAGATTAAAGCTACTTTTTTTTGTCATTTATCTTGACTGTGGTGACTGTTTTAAGACAATGCACCGACACTGCTTTAGGGTGATGAACAATCGGTCTACATATATTAACTCCTCTTGAGAAGAAACTATCCTTCGTGTGATTAAGTATTCATATTTCTATCATCCAGAGCAGTCGAATCAATATTATTATATAACATTAATCAGTGTTTGGTGCCTGACAGTCTGATCTGTGAACATGAGAAAGTCCAAACTGCAGACGGTGGCGACTGTACAGAGCAGTTTTAGGAAATCAGGGTTCATTTTCTCCTAAAGAGTAATGATATTTCATCTCTGAGTTGTACGCTTTGGCCGAACTCCCACATGTTTAAATGGATGTGCTGGTCACGTTTTGATAATTATTCATCACGGTGTTCCAAAGAAAACTTGAGTTATTGATTGATTTTAAGTCAAGGCGACCCACGCAGAAATTCATCTCACTCAAACCAAATTATAAATCGACAGAAAAACCTTGAACATTTCAGGGTTTCAGTAGAAATTTTCTTGAGTGTTTGATTTAATGTCACCGAGTTTAAATTATCTGAAAATGCTTTCAATTCTCCTTTCTCTGAGTAATAGTGAAAGAAACTATGCTATTGTTACTGACTGCAGCACACAGTCGGGGGTTAGACTGTTTATAGATTGTTCTGTTTTCAGCAGCCACTTTCACATTTATAGTCGTGTCTGTATTGAACTGGCATCTTAATTAAAAAATAAAATTAATTTTCATAAAAATCTCACTGAAGCAGACAAAAGGTTCTGGAGTTTTGCTGCTGCACTTCAGCTGATTAAACTTTATAAACTAAAAATATGAAAATATAAACTTTTAACTGACAGAATGAACAGCTGGAAAAAAACTGACATTTTACGTCTCATTTTACACAAATGACATGATTTAAATGATGACACTGATCCACAACTAATAAGGTTAATAAAGGACAAATTATTGATTTGATTTAGAAAAGGTTTAAGTGGAAGTTTCCTTTATTGAACGGGCTGCGATCAGTTGATCATTTCTCCACTGATGTCGAGCGATTTATCTTGTCTCCAGCTTGGAGAAACCACATTAACCAACAGACTAAAGTTTCAGTTGGGTCTGTTACACATGTAACATTGATGAGCTACTGCTGATATAATCAATTGCCAAACGAGAAGCAGCTCTAAACTGTAACTTCCTCTCAAACTCTGGCGTTTCCAACCTCTAAATACCATAAAAATGATGACCAGTGCATCTATTTTCAAAGAACTTGTTGTTCCTGGAAAACAATTCATTTTCTATACACTAAAAATGTTTCCCCAATAATATCAGGTGTTCAGTAACTGCAAAGCTTTTAAGGTCTGTGTGTGTCGAATCAATAAATCTGCAACTGAGTGTTGCAAAACAGGCATGCGAGTGCATGAAGCTGCGTGGGATCATTCCTTTTTCGGATCCTGGTTGCGCTGGTGAGACGGTGCTGTCAGTGATGGCACCCTTGTGTCACATAAGCTGTAATTTATTGAATGCTCGGTTATTGCCCTAATGCTGCTCTTCTCGAGCCTCATTATTTAGCTGTGCTCTTGGCAGCGGTTGCCAAGCTTTGGGCTTTTACCTGAATGAATACACCCTTGAGTGTCCTCAGTGTCTCCCCTGTCTGAGTGAGATGCAGCTCTGTAAATACCAGCGGTGGAAAACTAAACAGGTGACCTCCAAAACTAAAGTTCCTGACCTGCATGATTATCCTTTGCACATTCGACTGAGCTGCAGTGTGATGGAAAAGTATTTTGTTTTGCAGCTGTCCAGTCAGCACGAATTCCAGCAGGCTCTGGGACTCTGAAGTCACTAATTGAATGAATAATTGAGGTCTGTGGTTCTTACAAGCATCAGGTGGGTGATTTGAAACTGGGTAGTGACAAGCAAGAAGTAACTTAAGACAGTAAGTTACTTATATAATGTGCTGCACTACAGGGTTTCTGGACTTTTTACCTGTTGGTGTTAAACACAATGTAAAGTGTTAATTATTCTCACCTGTGTTTGTGCTAAGCTAGCGGGTTGTAGCCTTATATTTAATGGACAGGTATAAGAGTATCGCCAACTCTTCCAATTGACTCTAATTTACAATAAAATCTGTGTTGAAAGAGATTTCAAGGCAAGTTCTAGTTTGATAAAGATCAAACTACCTGTAATAGGTAGAAACAGGTGTTGACAATAAATGGTTAATGGGTTTCATGTACACAGCTGTTAAATTGGATACCTCTAATCACTGGTCCTGTTTGGATCCAGTTTTATCTGATATAAAAGGCCCTTTGGAGGACACAGTCCCTTAAAAGTAAAGTCATCACCCTACCTCTTCAGTACCTGAATAAAAATTGACCAGACATCCCTCAGCGTACGTGCATAAAATTTGTAATGCAAGTCTGTGCACATCATAACTCCTGCCCTCTAACTCTCACTTTTTATTTCCAGGCCTCGTTTTGAAGTCGACCTCTGAGAATAGACAATCAGCTGAGACACTGTAGGGGAAGAAAGTGGGTAAATGTTGTGTCGAGTCATTCAGCTGTCGCCTTCTCCTCCTTTAGTACATTCAGCCTTAGTAAAATAGTCTGAAATGAACAAAGACCCGATTTGCCTCTGGAAATATTTGATTTTATCTTTTTATCTTTAGAGAGATAAACTCCACTTTTCAGATAAAGATATTTTATATATATGTTTATAACAGAGATTATCAGTTAATGAAACATGCAATCTTAGAGATTTACCCACCCAACATCATAACTGGTTCAAATGAGTTATATGTTGACGTTTAAATGCTGGTAAGGGACCTTAAGGGATCAATAATGTATATTATGATCACAACACTGAATGGGGCCATTTTGCATACTGGGTGTTTTGGTAGTACATATCACCTATAGTACTTCTTTTTTTATTGCTTGTAATACTACTTTATATTTTAAAATGCAGGGCTATCACTTGTAGTAATTTAGACCTTATTAATTCTTACATCACAGAAAAATGTTCAGTGCTCTTTCCTGCATTTGTTTGCACTGTTGTGCTGAGTAGCAGTTTAAACTGCCAGTCATTCAACAACAAATTCTCACTTCGATTGTGCCTCAGTTTGTGCCAAACAGGGACTTTAACAGTTTTCCGAGCTGAGTGTTTGGCCCAGAACGTGGGGCTTTTATAGAGCCTTTCCCCCCAGAACCCAAACAAACACTCAACCTTCAGTCTTAGTGGCCCCTTAGGGACCTGCTGTCAACAGTGTTCAGGCCTTTTTATATCTCGCCTCTTTAAAATTACAACCATCAGCTGTCTGTCTTCATTTTGCAGGGCAGCCCTCCATTTTACATGCAGCAACCATTTCACTGAAGCTGTTCTGAAAGTAATGGAGATCATATGTGACTTTGGAGACGAGGAAATGAATTACCCATCCTGGAAAAGGAGGTAATCCGTGACTCTCAACACTCAGTTCCTCTCTGCACTGCAACAAGGGCAAAGGGTTTATCTGAGCTATATCTGAGCTGCAGCTTTTTCATCTAAAACATTTATGATGTTGCACAGTCCACAGAAACTCTCCGCTATCAGAAAATCTCCCTTAAAGACACTCGTCTGGATTAAAGCTTTAACCGAATAACATGTAGAGATCTGATTACGACCTATGACAACTATTCATTCTGACGATATGCGGTTATTTCATGTGATAGAACAGATTTTCAGGAAAGAGATAAAAGTGAAACCACATGCTGTAACCTCACCTCCAAAACAAAAGCCTCTTTATGAGGCCAGATGACACCTTGAGCTTAGTTCTGTGGTGAAGACAGATGTGTGCATGTGTACTTGGAGAACATATGTTTCTGGTATTCAGTAAGTTTATAACAATAAGAACCTTTGTCACTTGGTTGTGAGCTACACACCTGACTGTTAGTAACAACTAATATATGGGCATTCAGGGAAAAATGTGTGTGTTTTAGGATTAGTAGTATTTATGCAGTACAGAATAAGTTTTTTAGTTCCTAGCATCACATACTGGTGGGGTGACATTATCTAAATAATTAGTTTAGTAATAACTAATCTCTGTTTGTCAGGGTTAGAATACAGTGTCATTCTTTGTAATTCTGTTAGAATAACATTTTGCAGTTTGAAGCGTAGGCTAATGTTTCTTTGTGTGTGACATGTAATTTAAAAACATCCTCTGTTTAACAACGTTTTAGGTAAAGTCAGTTTATATGTCGACTATATTCCCAAGACCTGTTTTACTTTTTACTCCAAACTGTGTATTAGCCAGTTAGCGTTTATGCACCAGTTGCATCTGTCAGTTAATGAATCTGTGCTTTTTTTCATTGGTTTATACTCCACAGTATTTGATAATGTATATGTGAAGGTGCTTAAAGTGTAACCAGCTTGGGTTGCAAATGTAGACTAAGGTTGAATTTCTGAAGAGCTGTCATGGTTTCCTTCAGATAACAGGTTTTTGTGAATTTGAGCCTCCATAATGAGGCTTTTCTGGACGTCTCTAAATCATTTTGATGCTCTTGAGCTGCAGTAAAGAGCACGTCCTCCCATGTCGTATCACATTTCATTGATCGGATGAGCTGATGGGAGTGAATCATCAGCAGCCTCGCTAGTGGCTTGTCTCTGAAAATGAACTCTAGCTGCTCTCTAGTTTATTCCAGTGTGCTTTCTTTTGTGAATGCTGCTTTACTTTCGGTAGAAATCAGAAATTGTAAACAAACAGTCTTGATGCTTCTTCTGTGTTGCCAAGCAACCAAAGCAGCTGCTGGCTTTGTGTGTGAAAGGGATGGTCCAGGCAATTTGCCTGCTTTCACAGGACAACACAGGGGCTGGAATCAACAATGCTGAGTTTTTTGGGTTTTTTCTTTTTTTTTTTTCAAATTTGATGTTTTGCTGGCTTGTCTTGGTAAAAGGTGCTGCGGGGAACTATAATAGCCTCTGACTACTTGGAAGATAATTCACCAGACCTTTCCACAGATCAGACACAGGGAGATCAAACGAGCTGATCGCATTTACTGCAAGAAAATTGGGCTGATAGAGCAGGCAGGGAGAAAAACAAAGTCAGAAGAACATCAAAGTTTTTAAAGGGTCATCCATATCACAAAAAGCCTTTTTCACGCTTTCTTACTCTTACTGCTGCTGAGACTGCTGCCCGTCACCTGTGTACATAGCCAGCAGATGGTATTTGATGTGTTGCTCCTGTTGTCATACAACATTTAAAAAGAAATGTCTCGTTGTTATAGCCAGGGTCTTAATAGAAAGGTTTTTATGGCTCTTTATTATCAGTCTTTTGCCCCCAGCCATATCTCAAATTTTTTCAGTGATTCAACTGTGACAGGTGTTGTGCTAATTAACAACCCAGCGGGAAAACAACTGAGCCAATCAGAGATTTGTAGGTTGGATTAAGAATGGAGATATTATCTGGTGCCAGAGCCAGAATTTCACTTTACATTGTGTTATACTCGTGGAAAGAGTCCTTTAAATATCTGCAGTTAAGGGGGGCACTAGCAAATTCTAAACTCTACGAATATTGAATTATTATTTGAAGTTATTCTAATGCTAGAGAATGCAAGCTTGGCACATTGTGTTATGGCGCAACATTATTTGGTCGGTCTGGTGAATGTTAAGTCCAGCGATCACTTTCCATTTAGCTCGGTGTTTGGTCTCCACCGACTTGGTAGTAAAATATGTTTGGCTGTGTTCACCAAACATGCTGCTCACTTTGCAGGTCGGGAAAAGACACTAGTGTCATGTATAACACTTTTGATTGTTTAATTCAATACTGACTTGAGCAGCTTTAAGTTATTAAATCATATTTTTATTAAAAATAGTGTTATACAGAGCCTATAGAGCAGGGCTGGATGATCCCAGTCCTTGAGGGCCACTGCTCTGCTTGTTTTTCAGCTGTCCCTGCATTACCCAACTCAAATCAGTATCAGATTAAACAGTGGTGAAAGGTGTTTATGTGACTCTGTGTTGGTGTCTTTTCACAGACCGTTTTGGTTTTGTGCCCCACAACGTCATAGAGTATTATTGAGTTTGCATGATAACTAGTTCTAGTTCTGTGTGTGTGTTCGTTTTGTGCCTAACCCCTCCCACACATGCCCCACGTCTTGAAGAGTTAGTTATATTCGAGGACTGGTAGTGGCTCCAGACAGCTTTAAAACATTTTAGACTCTGACCTCTTTCATTCAAGGAGATAATGGCTAATGTGATCGCCTCCCTTGTTATGTTGGTGCGTCAGCAGAACGTCTCCGACACCCTGCGTTTGTGTACACATCTCTGCTCCAGCCCTGCTTTCCCAATGACATCACTCACCTCCTCTGTTGTTGGACAAAGCGCCTCTCAGTCTGAGCGCCGACCAATGGCTGCCCGTCAACGCCTGGTGGTTCGGATGAGAGAGTATGGCAGATGCAGTGCTGTAGCCATGGCGACAGTGGATGCTGAGCACTACCACGACTTTGTGTAGGCAGAGACTGAATGAGTATGACATCACTCAAGAGACAGAAGAAAAACAACATCTCTGACTCCTTCAGCTCCTCTGTCTGTTTCTCTGCCTGTACCGATAACACCAAATGTTATTTGGAGAGTGATGCAAAGCCAAAGATTTTTGTTTTGTTGGACAGAAAATACCTGAAAATTAAATTTCCACTTGCCTGCAAAATGGACATAAACTCTTTGTCTGTACAGATGATGATGTGCGTAGAAAGGTTTGGGCATTGACAGTTTATAAAAGCCAGAAGTGTTTCTTTTTTTTTTAGTGTGTTGTGATGTTTCGCTGATATTTACTGTTTATATCGAAGTACAACAATTTGACAATACTGTGTTTTAGATCATTGTAGAAGAAAAACTACTGTTAAACATCTAGTTCAGGAAGCCAATTACATAATAATAAAATAGGAGTAAAGAAAACATTTTAGGGAAGAATGACTGTAGCTGTGCTCAGGGAGGGTCATTCACTGTATATCCACTATGTGATAAAAGACCAGTCACACCAGTATGTGCTTACTGGTTACCACTTGTGTTGGCATGTACACTTTTGCTTTTTCCCAGGTGGCAGCAGGAGGACAAACACTGTACCGCTGTTGTTTTGATGCTGTCTTCCTCACTGAATCTCCTCCTCCTCTTCGCTCCCTGCCCCCCCCCCCACTGGGTCTGACTCACCGCTCTGGGGATGAGGCCTGGCCCCTCCTTCACATGACATCAGAGGGCTTGAAATAGCAGCAGCATTAAAGCTTCCAGTCATGAGCGCCTGCTGTGAGGCCTTCAACCCAGGGCAGCCACTTCCAGCTGAGGGTGAGTGAGCGTGGGAGGGAGGAATGGATGGTGGCGAAAAAAAAAACAGAGACAGAGGAGATAACGAAGTGACAGGAGCAACAAGTCAAAGGGGGGTCGTTGGCTCCACATCCTTTAGAGAGCTAATATCACACATAGAGGGGGGTGTAAAATGGGAGACCAGCAATTATCTGCTGTCAAATTAAGTACTTGTGTATTAATCATTTGCATTTTCACTGAATAATGTGGATTTGAACCTTCCAGAGATCACCTGCAGTAGTACTTAAGTAAAAGTATTAATACTGCAGTGCATAAATACATTAGGACAAAAACTTTTGTATTAAAAACTCTAGAAACTCTCCAGCCCTCTTTCCTTTTTACACATTTCATTGTGTTGTAGATTTCACTGGAAACAGATTTCTTGACTTGAGTGACCGGACAAAGTTTGGAAGGACCTGTGTATAAAGGGTCCTACAATTCATAGTGCGTGTCCGGACAAAAACCAAGTCATTAAGACCAGGGAACTCTGTGGACCTCTATGATAAAACTGTGATGAGACATAGATCAGGTCAAATGTATTAAAACCATGTCTAACCCTCTGAGTGTTCCCAGGAGCTCAGTGAGCTTAATAGGTGTGAAATGGAAGAAGTCTGGAACCATCGCTTCAAAATGAATAACTGGGCAAGAAGGGTCTCAGTCAGGGAGGTGGCCAAACACCCCAGCAGGTCATAATTATTAGTCTAAACACTTGTGTCAGCTTTTAACTACATACAGTCTGTTATAAAGTGTATATAAAATGTTTGGTTGTAGCTGCTAAATGTTGATAAGGTGCTTGTTTGAACTGCTGGTGTGTAAAGGTCCTGACAACCGAACAGTTCTGATGTTTGGGCAACGGTAAAGCCAGTGCCAGTTCTCTTCTTTGAAATCATCTCGTAATAGAGATCAGAAAATGAAATTATGTGGACTAAGGAAAGGTTCATCCTTCCTCGCTGTCTCAGTTTCCCTCTCACTTACCATGCTTCCCTCACACCAAAACATTGTTTCTTATCTGTCTCCTTCCTGTCTCGAACACAGGACCTGTCTGTGCTCATGGAGTCTGAACTAAAGAAAGCGATAAAAAAACAAAACAAAACAGTGGACTCCTGAGCCGTGACACCACACCCTCCCAGTGTGAACCCCACCCAAAAAGATCAGCCACCCTGTGAAAGAGCTTGAACTGTGTGACCGAGCGTCACAGTGAAGTAGGTCAGGAGGCATGAGGCCTGAGACCATGAGAATAACAAACCGACGTCAAGAGCCAGCTATCTGCATTCATCGCAACACAAACAAAGACATTCCTGCTCCGTCACTCTGTGTCCCTGTGCTGCCTGGATGTGGTCCCTACAAACTAACGCTTTAGATTTGATTCACACTGGGGCCAGCTGCTCTGAAATATGTATGCACTAAAAGTAGCATGAGGTGCTCTGGATAAAAGCGTCCACCACGAGGAATGTGTTGTTTCTCACGTCTGCATTCGACCGTCTGTAACCTGCAGGAAGAGAGGAGTATTTTGGTAAAGATGCAATATCAATTCTGGAGACTTGCCTCTGCATGCAGAATAGATGCAGCCATTTAGCACAGCCAAAGATTATGAACATTAGGCCCCTGAGCACAGATATTTGAGCCACACACTCCTCTGACTGAGAGCACAACACCCAAACTGAAAGATGTAGCATGGCCACATCTGTTTGTAGTTATTTTATGTCTGCGAGCTACAAAATGCTGCAATATCTACACCAGTAGCTGCATCAGTCTGCAGGTTAATGCTGGGCAGGTAGCGTGCAGTTGGTTTTTATGGGTTTTTGTAGCATTGAGGTTGGTGAGTGTGTCAGTGCTGTGTGGGCTGTGAAAACAGAACTGTGCACTGAAAGATGCTAAAAACTATTACTGATTTAAGCAGCTTTAAACCATAGTGTACTTTTAGTGAAAAGTAGCACGAAGCCCCATGTCACCATTTGTACATGTTCAGAGAAGTTGCACCTTCTGCAAACTGCAAATTCAGTTTTCTAGAGCCACAATCATCACAAATATCTCCTGCTGGGATTGTTCTGGATTGGCATCCTACAGTTTGTGCTTGTGCCACAGTGAAGTGAAAATAATGATTAAGGCTGAAACGTCTCCGTGTGAAGAGTTTGCCACCATAAATCAGTGGAATTATGCATCTGTACTTGTTAGGAACTTCAGAAGAAACAAACCAGCCTCTGATTCAATACTGACAGATTTTTATTATGTCTCAAAGAAGCAAATTACAGTGTTGTACATGTGGTTTCATACTAGTCGAGTTTTCACTGTGCAATAAAAGAACTTAGTCTGTGAATCAATGATTTGTTATTAGGCTGATTAACTCATAATTATAGAGTAATCAGCCGTAATGAGACGTCTGCCTTGAAACCATCATTTTAATCTGAAGCTGAAGTAGCAAGGGTGTAGCATGATGTCTGCTAACTGTAGGGTTGGCGGTTCGATTCCCAGCTCCTCCTGTCCACATATCCAAGTGTCCAACTACATATTGCATGATGGTTTGTCTAAGCTGATCTCGTCTTTCTTTTCTTGCAGCTTCCTGCCCTTGTTCTTTAAGTCTTGCTGGTTGACATGAATGATTACAGCTGATTGAACACCCCCGCTGTTTCAGGACGTATGTGTCCTGTATGAACACGCTGGGTTGCAGCTGAGAATTCTAAATGACAAAAAATAATTTAAAAATGCAGTTTGTTTATCATGTTCAGGAGAATATGTTACATGCTGCAGCTTTAAGAGCCAGGCCGGGAGTGCGAGATAAATTAGAGGCTGACTGGTTGCTTTGTGCTTGAAGACAAGCCAGCCACCTCAAGGACATCAAAACACGAGGCTGTGTGGGCATCAGCATCGCAGGCTAGGAGACGGAGAGAAAGAGCACTGTGCAGAGAAAAATCATCTAATGCCATAGCAACTCTGCTCCATACAACAAATACACAGTCTGTACTTTATCCAGTGATTCATGTCTAATTAGCTGTGCTGCTGCAGGTCTCATAATCGTTCAGTGAAATGGCTTCATTTTGAGGTTACCGGTGAGCACAGAGCCTCCAATGCATTTGCAATAATAGACGTTTCATCACAGCGTGCAGCTCATTCAGCTTCAGAGCAGCCATAAATTCATAAACCAGTCAAGAGAACAGCTGCAGAGCTTAGTTGCAGTGGCACCTTTAAAGGATCAGTGCCTCCAAATCACCAAACAGCATATTGTGTCACTTACCCTTAGTGGCGTCAAGCACTACAGAGTCTACACTTTGTTTTACCAGGTTTTGAGATATTTGCTGCTGTTTTCTGCCACAAGCTATTTGGAAAATCAGGCTGAAACATTGCTTTGTTAAAGTAAATTCAGTGTGAGCTATTTTTTCTATTTAGTTTGTATCACAAGGATGGGCAGTGTAAAAAAAAAAAAAAAAGTTTCAGTGGTAAAAGCTTCCTCCTGCTGTAAAAGAACCAAGTTTCTGATGTGCAAGGACTAAGTAATAATTGGGAAATCAGTTTTCTCTGCCCATCACACACTAAAATCTGCTTCTGATGTAAAGCCAAGAGGAGACACATTGTGTTATAGCGTCCTGGGATCAGAGTAGTGATGTTTCTGTGTTTCTGTGTATGAGCTCAGGTTCAGTGTGGCACGTTTCTTTCTTCCAGTGAGCTCAGGCTGGTCACCTGTTGCAGCAGCTACACACTGAGGGTGGAAGGAGGACCAGCTGCAGGAACAGAAGAAACCACCAGGTAAATGTGAACAAGAGGATTTAGAAACTAATCTGAAAATAAAGTAAATATACGGAGTTAGAGGTGTTTAGGGCTTCTTTGTGGAAAACTCCACTTTTGCACAAGCTAATGAAATATTATCATTTGCAGTTTTATTTCTGTTTTGATGTATTCTGTGGTTGATGTGTGAACTAGTTTAACCCCTAAGGGCAAACATTTTGTTTTGTTCCTCACACAGTTTTTCTCATCACAGATAAATTCATATTTAACTTTTCTCTAAACCTACAGAAGCTGCAGAGAGAAGGTGCCAAGAAATCAGTGAGATTCAGTCTTCACCTCCAGCCTTCACATTCGCAGGTATGAGGTAGGACAAAAATATTTGTTCAGCCTTATGTTTTTGTTCGTTGTATACACACGATGAAAGAAAGCGGACTACAAAACAGTTTACAGCAGGACACTGTATGAATATATTCGATCAAACCAAAGTTAAACCTTGGGATGGGAATAAAATGGGCTGTGCATCCAGGAGTTTCAGACCAACCTTTGTAGAAAGGACTTTGGTTGTTTGTCTGAGGCTGCACATTTATTGTTATGCAGGTTATATATATATATATATATATATATATATATATATATTAATATGCATTAAGGTGCCAAACCTCAGCTATAATTCGAGCAGACCTACAATATTGTAAGAACAGTGTGGGAGTGCTCAGATTGGTTCAAAAGTAATTGGACAGTTGGTTGTTAATAATGAGGCTCAACAAAAAGCGAATTCTAGCGACGAGATAAAAACGATGGTTTGTCCAAATCAACACATGCAAAAAACAAAAAACCAAACTAGAAACTGGCAAACAGCCTGGAAGACTAACGAGCAGACGTTTTGTGTTTTTCCCAGAAAATCATTGCATCATGAAAAGCTCGTTTGTGGCCAGTCACTGTTATAGAGGCAGCTTGTTTTATTTTAGATTTTTGTAGTAAAAGTGTGAATTGATGACGTTTGTTACCATTAACATACCATCATGATATTTTATGTTATTATTGCACAGACGTTCACGCATTTAAACTAAGTGAATCAAACCTCTAGTATGTTATTGGCACCAAGATCAATGTTTTTTTAAATGATCCAAATCCCTAGTTTATATTTTCGAATATAAAATCATTGGCGTCGTATCATAGTTTTTGACGCTGATCAAAAACAACAGTCATACCCTGAGTGAGGGGGAAGTCTGGCTGCAGTCGAAGAAGCACGGTGAAGTTGACTTCAGGGTCAGTCTTCAAAAAAAAAGGCGTCACTGCAAAAGTCTGCAGCTCCCTCAGTTTTAAACTAATTACCTGAAAGTTTGCCAGGCTGAAACTCTCTCCACGTTCTGCCTGAGACTCCCACATCAGCAGGGCGACCAGTGAATTTCACGCTTCAGTAATTGTTTTACATTTAAGGAACGTTTTGTGACATATTTTCTACCAGGCCTGAACCGTCTAATCAGACATTCAGCCTCAGCTGTGGTTAAACGTCCAAATTCATTTCATCACTTCTTCACGCCCGCTGCAGACAAGTTCCCTTTTACTTTAGACGTGTGTTCCTGTTTTTTTAATCAGTATCATGCTGATGTTCTTTTGTATTAGTTATGTGTGATGTTCTCATGAATTTCTGCATATTTTATTAGTTTTAGTGTGTAAAATATGCAACTAGCGGCCAATTATTAGTGTAGATAAATGTACATCAAGTGAAATGTTGTGATAAAACCCACATTTTGCTTGTGAACTGCAGCAGTAACTGACCTTCACAAAACTAAATTCTCTGTATATGCAAGTTACCAAACAAAATGCAATAGCTACAACACATGTACTGTGTTTTATTCACTGACCATTCACATCTATGACAATTTGAAACAGGAACTAAATGAGAAACTTTAGGTTGGAATGGTGGTTGATACTGTTGCCTCACGGCAAAAAGGTTCAGGGTTCAAATCCGTTTTGACCCTGGGTCCTGATGTGGAGTTTGTTTGTTCTCTCTGGGTCTACATGAGTTTTCTTCAGGTACTCGCTGGGGGGGACCAGAAACAGATGCCAACAGCTGGACTCAAACAACCAACATCATGCACCTGCTGGACCCACTCAGCTATCGCTCCCTGTAAGGATGCTTTTAAATCTATATATAATATTTGAGCTGGGCCACAGAGATAACAGGATTAGTCAACCAAAAGAAAATTAATTTCCAGCTGTTTTATTAGATTAGTAATTTATTTGTTTACTTTTCTGAGCGGAAATTCCAAAACCTTTTTTAAAATAATAATTTGTATTTAAAACAGTGAATTTGTAACTGCACTCTAATGAAAACTCATTTTCCTTTTTCCTACTTTCAAACATTTCACAGAGAAAATTAAGTCAATTAACTGAAAAATTAGTTACAAGATTAATGAACAATGAAAAATATTATTTGCAGCCCGACGCTGCAAACATCTTAAAAATGACGTAACTCAATCCACAACTTAATGCCATTGAAAATTTATTGTGATATCAGATAGTTTACATTAGAGTGAAAACAGACATGTGACATGGCTTTACTAAGACAGAATGCAAAGCAATGAAGTCAAATAAAAAGCATATATTTTTGTTTTTAAATTTCGGAAAAAAAATAATAAAACAGGCACGACATATAGCCATTATAAATACAACATGCTTCCGACCTTAAACTGTAAGTTTAACAGTCCTAAGAAAAGAACTTGTGCAGCCTTTTCCTGTGGATACCCATCCTGCCTTTCAGCTTCGATTTGAACACACCACAAAAAGTAGGAAGCCAGTGTCACAATAAAACAAAATAACAATAAAAAGTGAACAGTTTTCAGCAGCAAATATCTACATTTTTCATCCAGGCTGCTCTGATGCTGTGAAATTCAGAGAATCAAAACATTCTACAGAAAGACAATGTCATAGGTGACAGGATTTTCTCCTCTGTAATTTTGGTTTCGCAGTTGAATCTCCAGGAGACACTGAAACGACCCCTGGCTTCCTCCCTGCCCACTGACACATGACACTGATGCATTCGATAGAGCCTGGGTCTTATTTGGTACACACCGGCAGTGACACTGGCAACTGCTTTTTGTTGGTTCGACTCTTGACTGACTGATCGAAGGGAGAGTATAGAGGCTCTGCAGCTGGGTCACAAATCTCCCAGCAACCCCTGCTGGTGCCATCTTTGAGATCCTTTGGAGAAACTGGCTGTGTGCGTGTAGTAGTTAAGAAAGTCGTCGATCCATTTAGTAACGATTTAAGCAGACAATAACGATTCTTTTAGCTGCAAGTGCTGAGCTCCTAGCGCTCCGTGTTTAAGAAAAGTTCACCAGGTTTTTTTTGTTTTTTTTTAAACTTCATCCCAGTTCAGGAGCTGCAACATCTGAAGAATGCAGCCCTTCGAAGTGTGTCCTGTAGAGGACCTGAAGGCAACACTGAGCCTCAGGGTACTTTCCCCAATGGTGCATTCAATTGCAATAGCTTTCAGCTGAAAATAATCTCATTATGCAGTAGCTGTTCTATTTTTTTGTTAGTTCTAACACAATCTTTGCTTTAGCAGCACTGATAACCACAGAGATACACATGTATCAGTGAGATAGTGCTGTAGTTTACGGACTGATGAAAAGCACCTGAATGCACCACTGAAGAGAAACTTAACACCAAGTGTTTTGTTTCATTGCTCTCTGGTTGAAAATAAGTTGCACTGGGACCAGCTTCAGCATCGCTGCTGGTTGTAGGTCATAATGTTTTAGGTTGTGCCTGTAAACACTCCCAACAGTGAGGTCACAGTGCACCGACACACCCTGACGTACACTTCTGCATCACTGCAGCCAGGTGAGCCACAAAAACAAGTTCAGTTGCTCTTTCAATCATGGCTGTGCAGTGGACTAGACAATATAAAAGAAGGCTGCAAACCAGCTCAAGGCTTGGTTTGACCTGTCTTCAAATGCAAACCTCAAAGGGTGCAGCACCAGAAGTGGGATGAAGCCACCAAGGCCAAGTAGCTAACAAGCTAACATGGATTCAATCAAAATAAAACAGATCAGAGAAGTAACAGAGAATTTTCTGTCAAAACCAGCACAAAAAAAAAAAAAAAAAAATACAATCAGGTATTCACAGTCAGCGCTGCCAAAAGCTAAGGACCTTCAATATGGCTGCCAGAGGGTGCATTTCATCACCTGAAGCCCTCTATACAGACTGTGATGGTGAAAGGGTTGTGGTAAAGGCTCTCCCTGCGACATGGTGGGAGATTCCAGCTCACCCTCAACATCTACATGGCTCAGCAGAGACCTAAACACTGGCCCTCTAACGGGCTCTCACCACATAAGCTAAATAAACAAGCTAACAGAACAAACAAAACAAAACAGGGATAAATCACTTCCAAACAAACTAAGCTGGCTCTCGACCTCACAGATCACCAGGAGAGACAGTGAAACCAAACAGCTGAGAAAGAAAAGAAAAAAACAAAAACACTTTCAAACTAAAAACAGGGGGAAAAAAAAGAAAAACTGTTTGAGGAAAAGAAATTAAACATTCACTTTCGTGTGCAGGCATGCATGTGGGCTAACACATGCATGCACACACACTTACATACACACACACACACAGACACACACAACCAGAGGTACAGTGAACAAAAGTGCTTCAAGTTGGGGAAGTAAAAGAACTAACCCAGTAGAAATACGTATAAAACCTTAAATATGTTGCTTTATGTACAAAAACTGTAACACGGGCCAATATCTCAGCTGTTTATCTTTATATGTTCAAGTAGGTATCACTGCTAACTAGTAAGGATTTGCATTGTCATCGTTTTTAGGATAAAAGGTCGTGATCTGACTGACCTTGCCGGCAAAGTAATCAATCACTGCTGATTTTTAAATCTCTCCCATCCCACCCTGCCCCACCTCGACCTCCTGCTGTCGTCTTTTTATACTTCCAATAAAAAGCCAAACAAGCCCTGGGCATCCTCTACCTATGCTTTTCCCTCTCAGACATTATATACTGAATATCCATCTGTTTTTTGCACCTCTAAATCTTACCGTAGAAAATATACGTGTGTATGTATAACAAGTCTCTGTTGTCCAAAAAAACAGGGCAGAGCTCTATGAGGATTTTGGTGAAGAACGTTACTTTGAGGGCCACTCAGAACCAGAAGGGGGGGAAGACACGTCGGTTCACAGGAAGGTTTTTGGAGTTATGCACTGCACAACGGAAAGAAAACGGGGAGGATGTCATGTTTTGAAGAGGCACAAGATTCATACAGCTCAGAGGCAAATCACAGACAATGGAAATGGTGGGACAGCAGAAACTACACTTTCCTCTCCAGAAGGGACTGAAAATCAAGCAAAAACAGAGAGGAAAAGCAGGATTTGGCGATGCAATTTAGATAAAACCAGAACCAAATTATCTGCAAGTATCTAACAGGCAGCTGCTAAATACGCTACACAGTCCAACAGAGATGGAGAAACCCTCAAACCTTCCAGCTTCTGTCTCCAACAATCTGAATCTAATTTCTTAAAAAAAAAGGCCATGAAACACCAGAGAGCGAACGAACCTTTTGCCTCTAAACCGTCATGAACCAAAGGCCTCTGCAAAGTGCAATGAAGTAGCGTTGTTCAAGTATGCCACTGTGTAATGTGTGACCACACAATGCATATATACAGTCATGTGCATATATACATATGTGCATGACAGCAATTATATATATATATATATGTATAAAATCCATGTTCCAGTATCTTGTACTACGAACATTTTAATTGTGTATATATCTATTCATATGTAGTTGTGTGTCTTATTGTTTCATTACTAGACAACAGGATAATACAGTCTGCCATAATGTTTTACGACAAATGGACACTGATGTAATCAGGTTCCTCAGTCTAACAACTATTTCTGCTCCTCACGTCTTTCATTTATGGTACTGCTGCAAAATGGGACCAGCCACAATCGCATTTAGCCAACCACTACAACTATTTATATATTTATGTGAATATATAGATATAAATATCCATGTATGTCAGACAAAACACTAGGTGCTGCTTTTAATGCTTTCAGGGTGCTAAAAAGTACCAGAACGGGGGGGGAAATTAAGATTCACGAGAAAAAGAAAGAAAAACAAGATAAAAATAGAAGATCAGGTATAAAATCCCACACCATAGCAATCCTGGCCGTTACCACTTTAAATAAAAAGCGAGATGCTGCTACATATTTCTAACTACAATAAACTCCCTTTCGCCTCCACTTCTCGCCCGTCCCCGATTGCTCATTTGGACATTAGCAAAGAAAAGCATGCTCAGCTAGAGGCAGAGATACACCAAGCCGCAAACAAACAAACAGACAAACAAAAAAACGAAGATGTGTCAGGGAAATAAAATGCTAACCAGTAACATCCTTCGGCATCAAACCCACAAGTTAAAACTATAACAACAATCAAACTATAAAATAACCAAAGTCATCAAAGTTGTCTGTCTCGCTGGATGGGTGAAAAATCAAAAACCAAAACAATGTCCTTTCAGTGAAGTCCGTCTCCGGTCGCATAGTGGTCACGACAATCACTTGTAAGCGTGGTTTGGGGGGGGGTTAGGGTGGGGTGAGAGTGTGTTTGGGGAGGGGGTCAAACCCAAAAGCTCTGGAGCTGCGAAGGAGAACACAACAATCTTCAAAGTAACGACAGGACTCCTGTGACGTGTGTTTTCAAGTGTCGCTCCACTTCCTTGTCGTCGATGTTACGTCATTTGTTCGGTTCAGTTTCACGATGAGCAGGTGAGCGTGTGCACGTGAAGGAGGGGTGGAGGTTTGTGGACATATGGGCAGGGGGGGGTGGTCGATGGTCATCACTCCACGCAGTTCATTAAAGAGCATTCCAGGGTCAGAAACCGAGCGGCCGCAGCGTCACTCCCACCCGTTGTCCTTGATCATGTGAGCCAGCTCGATGATGAACTTTCCCTCTTTGTACTTTTGACTGCTCTCAAACGCATGCTCCTGTAAAGACCAGCAGAGAAAACCTTTAGTTAGGAGAGCCACACCAACCGCTACTGATGTCGACACTTGAGAACAGGAAAAATCTGACAAGACTAAGGCCAATCAAGTCTTTTGGTTCCACAAACACATCAATGTCTAAGAAATGTGAGAAATTATTGTGGATTTTTTGAAAGAACTAATCGGTTAATTGGAAAAACCGATAATGAAAATAACTGGAGGCCTAATTATTATTAAAAACGGTCCAGTGTAAACATCATAAAGTATAAATGAGTAGATTCAGACAGAACAAGAGGATTTTTCCAAGAGCAAACACACATAAAGGAATAATAATAATAATAATAAGGGGAAAACTGAACCTGACACTTGAATTAACATGTTTAGTTTGAGAAACTAGCAGAGATCAGTTGAACGTTTCTGTCTACAACACAAGCTTTTAGTCTCTGCATGAGATTTGTGCAAAACAAAAACATAGAAACTCACCAGCCCTGTCCTGCAATGATCACAGAGCAGGCTACGGGTTACAATGACACAGTTTTACTAACAAAACGCAGCACTGCACACATTTTGCACAATAATTCACTATTTTCATGCGTCGTGTCTCGGCGTCATGTACTATCTGATATATGCAGACATACTGACTCATGCTGATCATGATTTCCAACACATGTCCCAGTCCTGCTGAGCTTCAGCAGAGTCAGAACGTGGCCCAGCGTCTGTCCTTGATTATCTGCTCAGACTGCTTTGCCTTGTAAACCAGCTCTGCTTTGCTTGCGGGGCCTTTCTGAGAATCTCTTAATTGTTTTTGTCACTGAAGGAGCAGCTTTAAGTCAGTCCTCTCTTATACTTTGTTCAGTTATTTTACACTCTTCTATAGTCTTTTCAGATAATTACCAGGACAAGCCTCCTCAAAATGGCCTGACATTTAATCACTGTAGACTCTCAGAGGTACCAGCCTGGCAGTCTGCAGCCAACCTTTCGGCGCTGTAATTATCTTGCACGCTGGGAGACCACAGAGTGCTCGATCTCTGAGCCTAAATACAAACCTGAGCAAAAGAACTGTCACCATGGCTTTACCAAGCAATGCTTTAATGAGAGCACCCTTGTTCTTTTGACCCGTAATAGCGAAATTTGTCTCCTTAGAAGCCAAGTAACCGCTCAGTTATGCAACAGCACAGCAGGCGCTAAGTGGTGAATCAAGAAACACTAAGACGAGAAAGTTTAAGGGCTCGGGTGAAACCTGAAGAGGAGACTGACTTACATATTTCCAGCCGAGGGTGGTTTTACAGTTTTCACAGTAGATATCAGCCACAGCATGTAAACCTGTGAGGAGGACCCGCTCCTCAGCTGGCCCGCAGCCGACGTTCACCCTGTGGGAAGGTCACAGAGGTCAGGCAGAGCTGTGGAAGTAGAGCTCAAATCTTTTACTTTAGGCTGAAGCAGTAAAAAGTTCTCCATGTGATGAACAATGTGACGAACAATGTGACAAACAATGTTTCAAATGACTAAAAGTTTGACTAGAATCTACAGATATTCTCCAGCCTGGATGGTGAACACTTTCATATTCACAATTCAGTCTCAATTATTTCTCTATACATGAAATGTTATCGATTTGGAGTATTTTATGCACATACATACCACAGTTAAAGGAATTAAATAAAACTCATCACACTGTCACAAGTACATTTTTGTCCCTGTTTAACAGATTTCCTTTTTTAGCTGACAATATTAACACTTTCTGTAAAATCTTCATCTTCACAGCAGCCACCAACTGTAGCCTGAAGGACAGCGTAATGCTAACAGCACCAATACTTCACATGTGCTCTACACTACAGACTTTAAATAAATCTCTTGAAATTTTCATATATTTGGATTAGACTGTCTTTATTTATTTTTTTTTTAATCTATGCATGTCCTTTAATTACTGTTATTTTTCTAAATAGAGGTGTTTTGTAGGTATTTTCTACCTTCAAATCACTGTGAACCTTGTCCACTGGTTTTCTGAGCATGTTTGAAATGATTTATTTGGACTCCAGAGTCTGTAAACTGCTTCTTTCATTCGATTCGTTCTGGCAGGTGAGAACAATGTAATTCAGACTCGGGCAGCACAAAGCAGCTGCACCGTGACACCTGAAAATGTCTCGGGCCTCAGGGGTGTGTGTGTGTGTGTGTGTGTGTGTGTGTGTGTGTGTGTGCGAGAGAGGGGGCAGACTTCTGCGTGGTTCATTAAGACCCAAAAACCAACCAACCAAGAAATAAACTGCTAAAAGTTGTTCAAAGGTTTAGAGAGATGGACTGAAACAAAGGCCAAATATTATTACTACCATATAGTTGGAAGCTGAAATACAAATCTTTTTATAGTTTCAGCAACAATATTTCAAAGTCTCATTAAGTCCTGACTCGTACATGCTGCCATTTAAGTGCTGAAACAGTAGATTCATATATATAAGGTAAATAAACATGTTTCCTGACCTGCGAATCACCAGATCAAACTAGTGGCAGTAAGTATTTATTTGTGTAACTGAGCTTCTGTTTGTTTATGATTGTACCTAAATTGTTGGGAACATAAATGTTATTTTCTGAACTCGGCCACAGACAGAAAAGTCACAGCCAAACTCCACCTGAACCATGTGTCTGACATTGGTTTTAATGTGACTGGGTTCGTGTGATTAACCGATTCATCAATTAGTCGATCAGCCGGGAGCTGTTTAGATAACAAGTCACTGGAGTCTTTCTGCTGAGTCAATCTAATGTAGTTTCACATAAAGCTGAAACAATCAATTAGTCGATCAACTTAAATAATCAGCTACTTCGATAACTGATATTTCAATGATGTTTTTAAGGAATATTGGTGAGGAAATGTGGTAAATTCTGCTGTAATGGATGAGAACCTTACCCATATAAACTGTTTGCTTCTTGTATTTCGCGTTTTGTGGCTACGACAGGTTGTTGTGGCCCGTATTGTTTTGTGCTTATAGGTTAAAACATAGTTTTGGCACTGTTGTTAGTTAAAGGCCTGAGGGCCAAGCTCATAAATCAACAGTAAACAAGTGTCGACTGAGGGCGAAGCAGCTGAGCTGGTGTTTAAACCTAAAGACACCCAGTGTGGACACTGTTTATGAGCTGCTTTTGCATTTGGCTTTTATTTACAGGCCACAGATCTCTTGTAAATGCTGATCACTGTGTGAACCCGAACAAATCAAATACACAAGAAGAGCAACAAAGCAAACAAACAAGGTGAATTGTGAGTGTGAGGCTCATACTTACACTGAATTAAACAGATAGGCTCTTCCTTGACTTCCTTGAAATGACTGGAATGAGAGAGACAAAAAAAAAAAAAACATGTAAGTTAATGCAGAGCTGCACCACATCACAGAATAAAGGCCTGCCAGCAACTGACGCCCCAGGGTGCTGTTCTCCTACAAACTCGTCTGCATACTTGTCCTTCCACCTTGTCAGGGTTCTCACACACAAGTTTAGGGAAGGTAAGGAATCAAAGTCTGAGCACATTAACATCAGAGAGCACGTACTGCTCATTTCCTTCTCACTAATCACTGCATCAGATCAGAAAACATGAAATGAAGCTTCACATTTCTCACCGGTATTTAACTTTCTGCTGAACAACGTAGATAAAAATCTGATCGATAAGTTTCTCCCTGCTGCAAACCGAAGACTTGGTGCTTCATTGTTGACGCAGTGTGTTTGCAGAACAACACAACAGTTTTTACAGTAGCGTCTAACAGCTGATAGAAGATACTTTAATGCCTCAGCAAAGCTTTGTGATGAAGCGTCAATAAATCACAGCCCAGACAGTTTAGTGGGATATTCTGAGGTGATTAGGACAAAGATTTAACGATCAAACCGTCTCTATCAACCCACATGAGCACATGCTGGAAACATGTCAGCTGATGGTTGAGTTTACTTCGAAACAAATCGTTTTGTTTACATTCTCACCAAAACGCAGGATGTGTGTGTCCCTGCGGCAAAACAAACATGTTTCATTCATTTCCTTCCTAACAAGACTGGAATCAATACACATGTAAATATCTTTTATGGGTAACCACAATCTGCAGAAGAGTCACTGCACACACACACCTCAACATCATCTCAGCAACGTGTGCAAACCCCCTGGTGGGAAGTGGGTCCGAAACAATGACACTACAGGTTAAAAAGAACAAAGACCCTCGTCCTCCAGAGACAGCAGAGGACGGTTCAGCCTTAAAACTTTAAAAAGCTTTGAAACTGGAACAGTTTATTTCAGTGTTTCCTGGTTTTCAGTCTTCTTGGAATTTGATATTTTTTGATTTACGGCACCAGAATCCAAGGTGACATTTTCAGACAGAGAAGCAAATAGTCCCATTTATAAACCAGAGAAGGTTTCACTTTAAAAAGTGATGAAAATGATAAATTAGTGTTAAAATCAATGAAACTATTTCAGCTCTAGAGGAGATGCAGCTTTTCTTTGTCATGCATGATAGTAATACAAATTCATCTGGGTACAGTAAATAATAAGAGCTGCATTTTCTGACTTTTACAGTGAAACAATTGGTTCAGCTGTGCAGATGAATTGTAAAGAATGAAGATAATAGCTGCAGCTAAAACCAGGTAACGTTCGACTATTTGGTTTGAAAAACTAAACAGAACAATTAAAAACAGTTGAATAATTTTCTACCGATCAACTTGTTGATTAATTAACGAATCCCTGCAGCTGAGGAGACACCGAAACTCACCTAAATAAATGAAAAGGCTGATATCAGCTTACAGAGACATCAGAGACACTACTCATGTAGTGATGAACATAGAAGGTTTAATAAAACATGCGGCTTTGTGCCTCACACGTGTGACGCTGCTGTATATGAATGTAAACAGAGCAGTGAAGCTGTCACACTGGGGGACAACAGAGCCTGCCAGACTTCGTCATCCTCTGCCAGCAGACGGGCTCCAATCGGATTTGCTTTTTCCATTGCAAATGAATGTGGCAGATGAGTTTGTGGCTGCGGTTGAGGGCGCTGAGCTAATACTGCCTAATAGGAGCACCAGCTGCCTCCCCCGCTGACCACAGCCACCACCGCCGAGGCTCAGGGGAGCATTTGTCAAAACTGCAAAGGTTTTTTTTTTTTTTTTTCCAGATAATCTGAGTTCAGGCTTGATCCTGATTCAACAGCAACAAAGCAAAGAAGAAGCTCCTCATTCTTTTCTCTGCTCCCTCCTCTCGTCGCTGTAGGTGTTGGATGTCTTACTGTAACATCCACAAGTTTGTGGTTTGTGTGTGAAGTTTACACACACACACACACACACACACACACACACACACACACACACACACACACACACACACACAGTCCAGAGCCACAAGACATGTGACCTTTAGCTGCGAGAGGGAACTAGGTCGGTCCCTGTGGAGTCGACAACAAGTCCTCTCCACAGTGTTCAGGCAGGGTGGGGGTTACTTCATGTGACAAGAGCTGGGTGTCTTATCTGAACTTAACTGTGGCTCAGCCATCAACTTTACCACTGGCAAAAAAAAAAAAAAAAGGCCAGCTCTGTGTCTCGCTGCCCTTATCTGTTTCCCACAGTCTATTTTTACTCTGGCAGCATTTTCTCTCTACCCAAACTCTAGATCACTTGGCCAGAAAAGGAGGATGGTTGTCACACAGCCTGTTAAGAGTCTAACAGCAAAATCCTACAAGATCAATAAAAAAAGAAATGTGGATCATGTTTTTTTTTTTTTTTTTTAATGCTGAGACTGACAGCTTTTGGGGCCTGAGGATTGTTTCCAAAATCTAAAGGTGCAGCGAAAACCAGATGGAGACTGAACATACTCCCATAGGTCTTTTTTTACACCGCTTAATAAAACATAAGCAAATGGGAGTGTGGGTACTGAGCTCATTTCTTTTTTTTCCCTTTTCCACTGCTACAATCACACTTGTTTTAAAACGCCTGTTCTCAAGGAATGAATTCTACAAAGCAAATCTCAAAATCCTCTTGACCATATGGGGGGACTGAAGGGAACAATACCTCGCACAGAGAAATCTGCTCCTTCAGCCAAACATACAAAACACAAATCCTCTTCAACAGCAGAGAGCAGCAGCTTCTCTGGTGCTTCCCCAGATAGAAAACAGCATCAATTCACAAAGGTGATCGCAAAATGTGAGGCACAATAAAAATCAAACCAACAGGCCGATCTAAATTAGAAAAATCCACATCGATTGATCATAACTGAAAGCAAAGGCCTGTTCATGGTGAACAGATGTTAAACTTCCAAACTCCCTTGTTTAGAAGTGACTTTCTACCAGTCATCTCATATGATGTGACCGTGCCTGTGGGAATAACTGTACTTTGAATTAAATGCTAATATTAGCATTTAGCATTACAGGTATAATGTTTGCCACATGTGTCACCTTAACTTAGCATGTTAGCATGCTAACATTTTGTAATAGCACTAACATTGAGGGAAAGGTCATTAGGTTTTGCAGGAATCTGGTCATAAAACAAATTAGTGGACAGATTTAACTTGGACCTGGTGCTGGTATTATAGGGCAGGTCAGCGGATTGTTAATGCATGTGCCAGATTTCAGACATTTGGAGACATTTCATTACGTTCTTAAGTAGTGGACCAGCCAACACGGTCATCCCTGGAGTTCTGCTGCTACTGTGGCTACTCCATAATTTAATAAACCTCTGCTAACCTATAACGCTCTTAGTTCAAGTGTGACTTTAAAAAAAGAAAAGAGAGATTAAACTGTCTGTTCTGTCATCAGAGTCTCAGCAAAGCTCCAGTGAGAAGAGGAAAATGGAGCAAAAGTGAAGTTATCCATTAATGTTGAGAAATGAAAAGTGCGATCAATCCATTAGAGGAACTCCTGTCAGCCTGATGGGTGGGACAAAGCGAAGGTGCTGAGCACAACACTCAGCCTCCTCCTCAGTATTCAGGCTGCATCATCCCGCTCCAGGACCACGTTCACACTGCAGGCCTTCACACTCGCCTCTCACCTGCTGCTCATACTGCGACCTGCTTTCAGGAGGATGCTTGTATCTGCTGGGGGTTATCTGACAAAAATATGAGCTGACAGCGATGTTGAAAAGGTGCAGCAGGCTCAGCATGACAATAATAACAAATGCCAGGTCGGATTTTGTGCTTACACTTCTGGTTTTCAGCGTGCTTTGGGTGAAGGTGTTTTTAATGTCTCGTCACGGTTTCGTCTCGTTGCCCTTCATGCAAACGGCGCCTCATCCAATTTAGTCCTCACCCGACATAGTGACCGTACAATCACGGCTCAGGAACTGTATGTTAGGCCTGTACTGCTCCATGTTGAAGCAGTGCACATGGAAGCTGTTGTAAAGACTGGTGCCTTATTCTAAGGTACAGAAAGTCAGGTCTCATTCACAATGAATAATAATAATAACATCTTAATAATAATAATAATGAACCTTTACAGAGTTTTACTGCACGTTCAGATCTGCAGCAACAACCTGGATTTCCAATATTGACTTTAGTGGTTGGGAGGATGTTCCTGCCATATTTGCTTCTGGCCTGGGTGCTCAGGTTAATCCTCTGTTTCGTGCTGCTCCATCTGCATCCTTGCTCACTAGCTGGCATACTTTGAAGACGTGGCACATAAGCTTGGAGAGGGGAAACTGTTTTTTTTTTTTTTTTTTTCCCCCCCGGCACTCAAACTGCACGATTAGAGAGAAATCTGCCAGAACCTGCAGCATTCCTCCAACACCGCCCCCTTTGTTGTTACTTTCTACTTTTCCTACTCGCGGTGAAAAACCTAAGAATCACGGTACAAGAGCATGCATGGCACAAAACAAACTTCATATGGGATGAAAGGGTGAGTTGGCAGCGTGTAGTGGAAAACACCAGACCATGGTGTCGTCTTCTCCTAAGTAACATAATCAGCTTAGAAGGGTTGATGCTGAGGACTGGTGATGCTGCCCTGGATGACTGGACACACAAATATCAATGAGGTGTGGCAGAGCATAGACATTATTGATAGATCAGTGTCAAAATCAATAGCAAAATACTCATTTTCACATATCAACAATGTCCTGACATGGACATTTGCTAAATCAGATAAAAGGTTATTTATCAAAGAAATGTGCCAATATTCTGCAGTTACAGTGTCTTAAATTTGCAGCTGAAGGCGTCTTATTTGGCATCTTTAAACAACTGACGCCTTTATTTTCATGTTACTATTAGTTTGCAAATATTTTGTAAAATGATAATACAACCAACATAAAATTACTGTAATACACATGTTGTCAAAAACAGCTTTCTGCACTCACAGAGAAAAAGTTCTGACTCTAAATAAAGACCTGAAGCACTGCCAGCAATCTTGGGTTTTCAATGATCTATCAGGTTACATCACATTTATCTATTTTTCATTAACAGCATGTCAGATGTTGTCAGACAGCCGCAGAAGCCTAACAACATACTGTACAGTGACGTGTTTACTGTGTGAAACCCACAGGAGAAAAACAGAGCGTCCTTAAACAGAATCCAATTATCATTAGACTGGATTGTTTAGAATAATGAGATCATTTGTCAAGATTCACCTTATGGCACTGGCCCAAGAAACGAGGCCACACAGCCCAGTCAAGAGATCACTCATCACCGATGTTGATTTACAGAAACCGCTTTGTTTTCATTATCAGTCTGCAGATTATTTCCTCAAATAATAATACAGCAGTTCTGACTGTTACTCCATATTAATGTAGGTGAATATCAATCAGCATCATCCAAGTGTGACCTGCAAATAACAGATCGTCCACCTGACCTTAACCACAACAAACAAACGCTGCCATCTCCGGCCTGCTGCTAATTAAATACCATATATTTCCCACATCCTACCAAACAACTAGGGGAAAAAAATAATACACCACAAAACAGGAAACGTTTTATTATATAAACAGAAACCACAAACCAGACTAGTTTACTTTCCTGATGCAAGTGACTGTTCCAGATGTGGTGGACCTCCCTGAAATGCAGCTACTGTGCAGAAATAAATCTAATTTCCCAGTTCAAAGCTGTACTGGTGCTACTGGTCCTCCTGCATTCCTGCCCCAGTTTCATCCCTGCAGAACTTCAGCAATCAATGTGGCATGACTCAAAAACAAGCACAAACTTAACAGCCTTTGTCTCTCAGAGGGCAGTAGTCAGGGCTCAGAAGAAGTCAAAGTTACAGTGAAGAGGTCAAATGTGCAGCTGAAGACATGCGGCTGAAAGAAAGCAAAGCTTGCAAGCTTCCAAAACTTTGTTGGTCATTTCTATGCAAAACCACTTCTGCCTTCGAGCAGCTGGAGCATCAAAAGGTTCATTAGAGGCACACAGGTCTGTCAACGCTAAGTAATCCCTGAACATCTTTTCAACTCTGAAAGCTTCTACAAAAAACTCATTTACATGTTGAATGCTCACCTCTACTTGGTCACTTGGCCCAAAAAGCATTTCCTCCAGCTCCCACTGCAAACGTCTGTTGCCATGTGGAGTCACAATAAAATGAAAATGGTAGTTTTCAACTTCAGACTTCACGGTGTTCTTCACAGCATCTATCAAGTCCCTGTTCTGCCACAGCCTGCCTTGCAGATATTTAAAGACGCCAGGAATTATTTTATGACCGGATTTAGTTGTTGTGTTTTTCTTGTTTCTCCTAAAATTAAAACACCACACAGAAGTTTGTGCTGGTTCCTTTGTCACTGTGTGGGCATTCTTCAAGTTAGAAATCCTCCTGTTAGTCCAACAAGTTAGGTCCCATTACCTGCATTATATATTTTGCTTCATGCCTATTATTAGTAGTATTAGTATTATTAGTGTCTCATGCCAGTAACTTCCTGTTTACAAATAAGTGGATGTGAATCAAACAGGAAAGTAAATCAAAAGGAAAAAAGTCAGGAAACAAACAGCTTACTCTGACACACCTGCTTTAAACTTAAGCATATTTGCATTTTACTTTTCTGCATCCATTTATAATTTACTGAAGAACCAATTAAGCTCTAAAACACCTCAGTCTGCACCATCACAGACATGAGTCCGAGCTCTTGACAGGATAAGTGAGGTGCACATAGATGAGAACAGCCCGTCTCTTTGGTCAAAGGCTCCTCAATGTGATTTCCAACAGTCTTTGACAACTAAAACCCTGTCAGATCCTTCTTGTGCAGACTTCACAGCTCCAAAATGACCAACCTGAGGCCTCTGACCTGCTGAAAGGAACAGCAGTCTGGTGATTGGGTTGTTTACCAGCCTCGTCTTCCTGCTTGCACTAACAAGCTGTGAGCTTCCAAGTCTCCAAGCCGCAGGAGGCAAATGGATTTCGACATGGAGATGTTGAGTGCACAGATTGATCATCTTTGCCATTTAAATAATCAGCTTAGTGCATGATGAGAGTGCACACTGTCACTAATATTATAGCACATAAAGGTCATCACTTCAGTCGAAGCAACTCGGGTTCATCTGGCAGTTTATAAACTTTACTCGCTCTTTGCTCACCAGCTGTCCATCTACAGTCGGTATTAACGGCAGCTGTTTCACTTCACATCAGGAGAAAAAAAGAGGATGTAACGGTGCAGACTCCAGCTCACTCTCAGCCATTCAGATCCAGATTCCTATCCCCAGATACAAGACAAGACCTGGCAGGAAAATTTCATTTTGGGCTAATGGACTGACTCTTATCCTGCTGCATCCTGCTGTGTAATCTGACTGTAAGATGATTTTGGGGGTTTTATGTGCCCATTAATAGTTGTTTATTAAGGGAGGAACTGGGCTGAAAGTTAAAAATTCTGTTTTTCACAACCAAAATACTAGTGTTGATATTTGATAAGGGCTCTGCAAGTTCACATATTTTGTGGGACTATCTGGTGGAAACATGTCAAGAGTAGATTGGAAAAATAAAATGAAACCCAATGTGTTACTACTGAAGATCTATACTGCTTTTTATTTGGAGGAACGTCTCAAAGAGCCAGTTAGATAGTGAGATACAGGACAATTAACTGTACTGGAGGAGAAATCACAAAAAAAGAGTGTTAAACACTATGATGACATGATGACCAAAGTTAAATACTGAACATTTTGAAAAGCAGAACCTGAAAAACTCCCAGTCATAGCTGCTACACAATCAAGCACTGCGAGTACAGAAGCATACTGAGAAATGTCATATGAAACTGCAACAGCTAAAGCAGCTTCCTCCATTTAGGTTGAGGGTGACCACACTGGAGATTTGTGTGGCAAAGTTCAAAGTTGGAGTCAGTGCTAAAGCTTCGAGCAGATTTAACTCAGCAAGTTCGGATTAAGCAAATCTGCAGATAGCAAGGTCTGCATTCAAATCTATTGAAATAGGTGAGAATTTCACCATCCTAAATGCTGCTGTAAAAATACAGCCCCTATCTACTTCCAAACAAAATCAGGATCTGCCTGTAATCAGTTCTCATTACTTTCTGATACTTTCAGACTAAGACTGAGATCACCAGAGAAGTTCACCGAGCCAACGCGGCTCTTTTCTCAGTTTTTTTAAAAACTTAAAAAAAACAGCAAGAGCCCCAAAAATAGCCAAGGCCTGAACACTGTGAAACAGTGACCAGCTCGTTTGTGCACTGCAGAAATGACTTCAGTAATAATAGCAGCTGTGGATGTCACCGAAACCTTTGAGAATTTACGGCACAAATAAAACACAGATCTGGGAGCAGACAGGTACAAGCTTTAAAATGTAATATAGCATCAAATAAAAATCACACTGCTGTCAGACCCAATTGCTTTTTGCCACAACTAAAATCAGCGGCCAACACTCAATCATCGCTGGGTCCCAGCTGAGTGAGAATTCATAGTTTACCTGGGCACTGACTAATTGATTTCCAAATACTGGAAAGCCAAGTCCTCACTGCTCACAATGTGATCCAAAAGAAACCGTGATAGCCATTTAGATACTTCCATACCTGCAAATTAATCAGCGTACGACTTGAACAAGGAAAAACTGGATAAAACGGCAAAATCCTGTAAAACCTTCCACAGAGCAGCTGAACTATATACTGCTCCTCAGTCTGCTCATACATGGCTCATACCAGCTTTAACAATGAATTTAAGAGTATTAACACTGAAAGTGCAGGGGCAAGAAAAGGTATATGAATGTGAACACTTTGAAATTACCTGGTTTTCTATCTGAAATAATCGTGAAATCTTTGATTTGATCTTTTTCTAAGTTACAGACACATACAAGCAGTTATCTCCATTGACTCATTGAACACAGACATTAAAATTGTTCAGTGCTGGTGGGACAATAAAAGGAACCTCCGGATTTAATAACTGGTTGAAGCTCCTTTGGCAGCAAACAAGCTTTTCTGGTAGCTGTGGATCAGTCAGGAGGTTCAGATAATGCAAAAAATAATAATCCCAACACTCCTTTGTCTTCAATAGTCTTGCATTGAGCTTTAAAATAAGTGACAGTAAATAAGTGATATGTAGGAGCAGAGTTTGTCTGTCTGTCAGAAAACTAGCTAGTTTGGTCACTAACAAGGCAATAAGTTCACACGGTTTATTCCAAAGACATATCTGTCCATGTGAGTTTTGTGGACTACATACTGTAACATTAGATAGTGCAGCACAGGAAAGGCTGCAGTAATTCACTTCAAATAAAACACATTTTCTCAAGTTTTTTTTTTTTCTTTTCAGATACTAGTCAGACATAAACATTAGCACTGCTTCCTTTATGAAGGTGCCCATAAGCTAATTTTCTAGCAGTGAATTCATCTGACTGTTCTCATGTCTCAACATGTTTTCAGACGATGTGTGTGCCTAAAAACAGTTTGCTGTGACATGGTAACCTACATTCACTGCCCCGCTCCAGCACACTATCCGCATAACAGTACTCAATGGGTGTGCACTCACACTTAGGAGTGTATTTTAAATAGGCCTTTCATTTCTTGGTAGGTTACTTTTCTCCACTTGACCTGAATGATAGCACCAAGTGTGGTTTCTGGGAAATCAGTGACACAACTGCAGACCTCCTACAGGGAGCAGCTGAATGTCACATGAAAAGCTGCAGGGTGGTTAAAGCCGAGGACTGGGAGGAGCCGTCGTACCTTTGAGATGAGCTCGTCATGATTGGCCAGGTGTGCCCGGCAGTGGATGCAGCTGTAGGTGCGGTGACAGGTTGGCAGGTAAGCCTGGAAGGTCTTGGACTTGGTCATCTTCACCATGTCAGTGGGGCAGGGCTCCTCGCTGGTGTCAGGGCTGGCACTGGAAGAGTTGCAGCTCTGCTGGACTTGCTGACAGAAGAAACACTGGAAGATGCAAGCAAAAGCCGTCGTTGTTGTGGAGTGGGTGTGTGGCACGCTCCACACAGACACCACAGGAGAAAATCAAACCTGAAGGGGAAAAGGAAAGAGAGATGTGGTGACACAGTCACATGGACCATACTCCTATTTTTAGAGCTCATGATCTTGATTGCATTTCCAATATAAACACATCTCATTTGCTGGGACAATCATTTGATTACAGTCATCTATTATGTGATTACAATTGCACGTTGTTGACGGCCAACACTGCTATGGGGTGATGTAACTTTCATATTATGACAAATCAAACAAACTCTTCTTTATGTGAAGCCACATAAGTTTCAGTTGCCCACTAATTTCTTCCCAAAGTTTATGACAGGACAGAGTCTTTGTTTGTTCTGTCCCACTGGACCGACAGATGCAGGACTATTGGGGATTCTACCATAAATGTTGTGGGTTTTTTTTTTTTTTAATGTCTGTCAGAAAAATCACATGATTTTTCACAGAATCCCTGTTTATCTTTCCATTTCTGAAACCTTGTTCAAGCTGCAAGAGGAAACACATTAAAAGCATCAAATGTATCTCTAAAGACAGCTGGATCATGTTTTCATGCCTGAGATTAGCTCAGCAGGTTTGCAGCACATTCAACTCTAGAGAAACAAATGCATACCAGTTCATACCGAGGACAGACTAGAATAGCTGGTGAGACAATGCAGCTGAGACACAATGAATGCATGACCTTTTCAAAGAAACTGACAAAAACGTCTCTACATGTGTAAAACAAAGCCACATTATCATGGTATGGGAAGAATTTGAATCCCAGTCCCAATCCCAACTCTGACACTCACACTCAGCACAACAGTAAGTATAATAATATTTTAAAAAATGAACTTAAACCTGGGGAGTTGAAATTTAGCATTCACATGATCAAATGTTTATGAGCCTTTCATTTATCTTGTACCTCAATTCTCCTTATTAATTGTTTTGTTTACCGTGTGTGGGCTCAGCTAGCAGTAGCCTCTGTGTGCAAAGGTAACAACATTACAAAGGTTTGTTCATATAGAGCAGAAACAGATTTTTACTCTTTTAAACTTTTTCTCAACCCCCTGGGTAGAAGTTTGAAGTGATCTAATATTCAGCTTCAGTCCCATCCCAGCTCAGTTCACATTTACAATTTTATTTGCTCTGGCATGTAAAACAGGTGCTATACAAATAGCAGAACAGCATCTGACGTATTACAGCCCTAGCATTCATTCAGTGCTGTGTTTAAGGCCTTCAGATGAATGTAGGGTCATAAAACAGCTTCCTGATGCTGCTCAGTGAACCAAATCATGGACGTTGCAGGTCAGAAGAAGTAAAACAATCATTTTAAGTTCATGTTACCTTGTTTATCATCAGTAATATAATAATTACTGATAAGTGCATTTCTAAAGTATCTCTTAAAACACAAAACAGCATTTACAACAAAAAACAGGTGGTTTGCTGCTACACCTTTACTTTACTAAGGTAAAATTAACTAAATGTTAACTAACTTCAGCTAATTTATGTAAAAACTTCAGACGTCACGATTATCCTGTAACTTTTGGCCACATGAGACGTTGATCAGCAAAACTTAATAGTATTTTTTTTTTTTTTACAGGCTTGTCAAAGGTTAAGAAATGAATTAGCTCCTTCTCAGCTTCAGCAGCTGAAACATTAGATCCCTAAATACTTATCCATCTGTAATAATGACCAAATAATGTACTAATAACACAAACACAGCCAGTTCTTCTGCATAATATCTACTGTACTGTTGAAATACATTCTGCTTATGACTGCAGTCGGTGACAACACATGTTCATACATTTAAAAACTTGGTCTAATGTAAGTTTTTACTAATTGTTTTATGCTAACGGCTAATTTAAACAGGCGGCAAAAAGGGTTTAAATACAAATTAGTAGTTATTGAAAACTCACACACAGTAAAAGTAAAAATCAGCCATAACTGTTGTGTAACTTTAACAAACCAAACCTACTGATGATGCTAATGTTAGCATGCTAAGGCCAATACTGGTTCGCTAATATTAGCATGCTAATGTTAGAAACTGTTTAGAGGAAAAATAAAAAAAGGGGGTAAGATGAACTATGATTCTGAAGGGAAACTAAAAAATTTGAAGTACCTTCCACAAAATAACACCACAGTTACCTCAAGCTGCTATATAAGCTGCAGGACAAGCCAGAGGAGCAAAAAAAAAAAAAGAAGTGTGACTTCTTACAGATGTGATCTTGATGTCTAGTCCAGAAAATACGGTAATTTTTGAATAGCAGGCACAACCAAATCCAGATTGTTTGGTTTAAATGGCATATTTTTACTTTGTGGAATTACCATCTTTACTGATTAGAATAAACTGCACCAATTGGAGGCTGTGCAGCTCTCACGTGGGCGCCTTGTGCCTCTGTTGTTGAATTCAATGAACCTGCCAACAGGTGGTGCTGTTCGTCTAGTCACCATGGTTTCATTTGTTTCACTGCAGAAAAATATTAGCAAACACACTTTCTGTGAAAATTTGGATCTTATTTCCCCATGAAAAACAAAACAAGGAACAGAACGTCCAACTAATATGAAGATGCCGAAGTCATAATATGAGGTTCTGCGTAGGCCTACTACTGTTTCTGTCAGCATTTGTGACAAAGGACACCCACTGTCACTGTGTCAAGGTTTTATTTTCATCTAAGTGTTGAAGTAAAAAAAAAAAAAAAAACTGCACTTTATCCTTAAAAATACATTGTCTACTGCAGCCTACAGGCTCAGCAGTCACTCTCACTAACAAAGGCTGCACCTTGTAAATTACCAACAATAAGCTGCATTCCTGCCAGTGAAAACACAATGAAAACGAGCTTCAGCAGCTCTAGAAGTTTCCAGTTGTGCTCATTTTGCTGCAACAGGAAGAGCAGAGCCGAGACAGAAGCCATCGGCCAGACGAGAAAACAAAGGAGCTTCCGCAACTCAACAGGAAGCAGTCGTGATGTGATGTGAAGCATGACTGCTCAACAAACACACAAACACATATAAACACACGCACGCACGTGCGCACGCGCGCACACACACACACACACACACACACACACTTAGCATGGCTGGGAAGGTGCAAAGTGGCAACCCAATCCTGTGGGTCCAGACAGGCCATATTTACATACATACTCAATCTGCACAGGTGCCTGAGGCATAATCCCTGCATGAAAAGGACAAAATCCTCTTTCTGAATTAGCTCACTTTAACTCTGGCTGCACGTGCATGGGGAAAGGTAAACACAACACACACACACACACACACACAAGAGGTTTAAAAGTGTGTCACACTTCAGCATCACCAGCGTCAGTGGTTAAACCAGCTTTGTGTATCCTTAGAGAGAAAGGGCTGTCACTAACACAGTCAATAACATGGTGTTTGCATTAAGACACTCTCTCTCTCTCTCTCTCTCTCTCTCTCTCACACACACACACACACACACACACGCACACGCACACAAACACACACACACACACCTTACTTTTGTCTTCCTAAATGCCAAATAAGGACAATAGACATGACCTGTGGCTGTTTGTTTGTTTTGGTCTCTTGTGAAGCCAAAATGCTGACCTCAGGGTATTTTGACAGCACATTATTTCACTTGTACTCACTTCTTATACTATTACTTTAGTATTTGTACATGTTTAGTTTTAATGTAACAGCTGACAAATACTTTGAAACCGAGCCTGCGGTCCTACTGAATCACTTCCAGGCTGTACACTCAGTGTCTCTCCTGTGTGACATGCAATCAGGTGAAGGGCTTTAAGGACTAAAGCAAAGAAAAACGAGGTTTGTACAAAAGAAGATGCGAAGTTGAGTCGACAGGTAAGAGGAACAGCTGATCCAAACTGAGAGAAAACAAAGAGGCAGCCGCCAACAGGAAGAAGTGTGTCCAGACAAAAGCCTCGCTCCGCACAACCCCCCGAAAAAACATCACATTTTACAACACAACACGCGTTTTCACGGACACTTTCTCAGTCTAGATAAGTTAATGTGGCCGTTCCAGACTTTTGCAACCTCCATCCTTTCTCTTTTCCCCCCATCACTTCTTCTAAACGTGTTTAGCACCAACAAAGAGCACGACGCCAGCTCCGGTGCAACAGTGTGCTGGCTGGGGTTTTTTTTTTTTTAAAGCCTGATGCAGCTTGTGGGTCCAGCACGACAAAACCAACCGCGGCTGCTGCTTTTTCTTTTCAGCTTTTCTTTGTTTTTTTGTTAGATGATCAGTGTCCTGCTGCAGAGAAGCTGCTGCCGTACTCACCACCTGGATCAGAGCTGAGCAAAACGCAGCTTGGTGGGGGAAAAAACTGCTTGGTGAGGATGATTTCTTTTCAGTTGTTGGTGTTTTTGAGTTAAATAAATGATTGTCGTCGTCCCAGGTTCTGGTCCATGGGTGATGCTGCCAGGTGGGAACTTATTGTTGTGTCCTTTGGGTGCTGACGACTCTCATTTTTCCTAACACGGGCTTTTGTTGTGTCTTTTGTGTGCGTGATGGACTGGCCTGGTTACTTTGGTAGGAAACGTCACCACGTGGGCGGGAGACGGAGCCCTGACTGACAGTAGGGCTGGCCAATGACTGACCGTGATGCCTTCAGGGTCCCGTGGGAGAGATGGAAACTAGGTTGAGAGTGTTCAGGTGGAGATGTGTTTAAGTTTCATCACTCTTTTAGAGGTCCTTTCATTTTATTTGTTGTTGTAGAAACAAGCAAAAATTATAAGTATTTCATTGTTAAACATAAAGATTGGCTGCTTTTCATAACCTTGTCCAATATAATCTTTCAAATTTAACGTTATGTTTAGCTCTGTTTTAGGGACCTTAATTGTGATGCTCTTGTAGGATTTATGAAAAGTAGACTTTTGTGACTGTGGCATTTCAAACCCAACACAGTTTGAAGAGCAGGTCAAGATATTTCAGATGCTCCAAAAATATCCATCTTTAACCTCCGATGTTTTGTCAGCTGCAAAACATGAAATCAGATCCACCCCGTTTTAAATATAAAGCAGAGAATTCTTCATTACAAGCCACAAATGAAATCATATCCTTTAGTTTCATGAAAATAAAAAGTTGTTGTTATTGCTGAAGAATTATTTCCCATGCGGCGTGAACGCGCCACTGAGGAAGGAGGGAGCGAGCAGATACCCGGATGTGTAAATAAATACAAGATGAGAATATGAATCTAATCCCTATTCATTATTTTCCTCTGTCATCGGTGGATTTCCACCTGTAGCTCTGTGCATTATTCAAAGACAGGGTCACATTTGGTTTCTAAACACTGTCAGCAGAAATTTTACCCAAATTGCCAAATGTTTGACATATGAGGCAATTTCTACATTAATCAAGCTAAGATCTAATTAAGAGGCATCAATCATCCCTGTGAGTTTCATAACAAAGTCGAACAAAGCAAAACCTCCAGTATATTATCCTGACACCACAGGAAATGTCAGCTTGAAGCCATGACAGCAGCGAAGAAACACTGAATGAATCCAGGGAGGAAATGTGAATGACATTGTCTTGAAAACAACCATCAAGCTGCTTCAGGTTTTGCGCCAAAACAAGCCTGGCCCCGTTAGTTAATTTTAGAAACAGATCAATAAATCCCTCCCATGATGCCTTAGGCTCTCGCATGTGAATCACACTGATGTCTTATTTTTATTTTATAGATTAGTAAACAAAACAGCAGCCCGCACCCCCCCCTCCCCCCCCCCCTCCCTCCCTCAGCTGCTGCACTGTTTCTATGTCAGCACTGCATCTCCCTGACATTGAATAGATCACATCTGTAATATGATGCCATGAATGATGAAATTAAATATTAAAAAGCATAAAATAACACAGGAATCCATTACCTACCCCGAAACAAAAGCCTGCCCTCGTCCTACCCCTGCTGTCCTGACGTCGAGGACGCGCGTCAGCCTTAAAGTCCACAACAATTCATGGCTGTTTGTATTTATTCCTGCATGTCATTTAGAAATGTCGACAGCGCAGCGCGGTTATGTTGCAATACCCTGAAACCATCGACTGTGTCGCTTCACCATGAGGGGAGGACGCATGTAAACACAACACTGCAGCTTCCTTCAGAGGTGCAGGCTGCGTGCGCGTCAACCTTACGAAATCCATCGTTTCTCTGTGTTTTTGTCGCCTGTTCACGTGGTATACTATTATGGCATTATTACCCCTCCTCCTCCCTGAAAATAATAAATGAATAAAAATAAAATAATGACCGAGATCTGCAGCAAGAAACGCGCACAGATGATGGTGATATCACAATTTGGGACCTGAAAAGTGCCACTGAACGTATCTCCAAGATCTGTCGTGTTTCATTAAAAGAAGCCATGTACCCTATAATTAAAGGTTATTATAGACCCATAATTATAGAAATAATGCAGAAAGGCCATCCTAGAACAACAAGGAACTATAATGTGTCATAAAGCGCGACACAAATTCCGCACTTTTTAAAGTTTCTAAAGAATATCGACAAGATTTATGCATGACATGGTTTAGTGGCTCTGCGTGCATCCCAAATTACAAGAAGCCTGTGATAGCACGGGGGGATATAGTCTAAATATAACAAACTATAAATGTCTTGGTGCAACAGGAACCATGCAGTATAGTAAAAACCACTACACATGCACTTTATAGTTTGTTAGTGGGCACTGCAGCCATATAACAGAGTTATCACAGTAAAACATATGCGTGTCCTCCAGCAGGTCACTGGATCTGCACTCACCCCAGAAACACTTCGCCTTCCCCTCCTCGGAAAACAAAACTACCCGGTGAAGAAATGGGTTCCTCTGCTGGAGATGCAGGAGTCTGGACGCTAGTAAAAAAAACATACAGACACCTTCACCTTCCCATAAATGCAGCAGCAGACTGTGCCATTAAAAAGTCTCCACAAACATCAACCTCCTCGGTAAATCTTCAATGCATCTACAAACACCCTCTGCGCTAAACCGTGAAACCTTCGGGATATCTCCGTAGGTCCTGTTTGGGTTGAGTCCCATCCGTGAGGCGGGTCAGAGTGTGTGCATGTTGAAGCAGCTTGCAGCTTTTTCAATGGCTTTAACCTCAGTGTCTAATTAGCTCTCCGAGATCGGCGGGAGGACGGGCCGAGCTGTCCCGTCTGCGGCCTTATTTATACTGAAATCCTAATTAGAGCTGCTGATGCGCAAAAACATCCAGGGCCCCGCGTCTGTCACGTATGACCGTCTAACCTGTTTTTTAAAGTTGACATTGTCACTGGGGGAAGTGTCGGAGCTGCTGGGGCTGTAAAACTTGGTCATGAAGTGCAGAAAAAGCGGTGTTTTATTTCATCTACTGGCGCCGCCTTTAGGTGCTGCAGGACACAGGAGTGTTGGACCTAAGGAGAAAATCGTCTCAACATGTTTAACTTTAACTTTACTCTCAGGCGACCCGGACTCTGCAAAGGAAGCCTGCCATAGTACGACATTAACATAATACATTACATTACAACAAACAAAAACAATCTGGCTTTGGATCAGGTTGCTCAGTTGTCATGTAGGTCAGTTGGGTACAAGGTCTGGGAACTTTAAACAAACTTTAATTTGTTAAAATAAACCAAAAAAAACAGCATTATTTTTGGAATTATTTGGATTTATGTGTATTTATTATTTCTTCTACAATAAAGCAGAGATCATCTAGACACAGTGGAAAACAAATGTTTTCTTTAAGTAAACAATTATCACCTTTTATGTCTTATTGTGTGTTTTCAGCTCTTATTTGTCTTTTATACCCTTGAAAAAATCGAAAAGAAAAAACTCGCCGTTTTCATTTACAATCCAACCAAAACAACTGAAAGCAGGTCATCGTCTTTGAATTCTGTTAAATATTATCTTTGGAGAGGTGCGTGAAGGCAGCAGTAGCCTAGCTACACAGTCGGTTCTACAAATAGTGTCCAATCAGAGAGAAGAACGACCTCCGTCTGACCAGTCCGCCGAGAAGGAGGGCGGGGCTAGGAGTCAACAGCCAATCAATTGTCAGACTGAGGACTGCGCGCTCCCTTGTCCGAGAATTGTTTTTGGCTGTGCGCGCCGCCGATACAGAAGCGATACTCTTGAGGCGCATGCGTGGCTGCATTGCAAACACGTGGTCGAACAGCAAGTAAACAAACCCAAAAGTCAGTGCAGGTGATTGTTGTTTACTAGTATTTTTACTGTAGTTTTGTCAGATATTTACTTCTGTCAAGATCAACTAATGTTTTCAGTATCAGACAGCGACAGATGAGGTCCACACGTCTTCACCTCACCAGTGTCACCAGAGTTCACTGGACTTAAAGTCCTGGATTCTGTCCTGACAAGCAGTGTGAACTGCTCATACACAGGTGTGTGTCTTTCTACACTTCAGTCCACAGGTGAACTTCACTCAGGTTCCTCCACATGTCTGGAGGGATTAAACCTGGCCGACAATAAATCCTGAACACCTTAAAGTGGTAGAAATACGTCCCCTTTAACCTTTTCTAACCTTTTAAAAGAGGCAGAAATTGCAAGTGTCATTTTTTTGTGTAAATCAGCCATAAAGCTGCTGTAAAGGGCTGGGGAGGTTATTTTCTCAGCTTTCATCACCTGGTCTGCTGTGAATCTTCTCTGACTCGAGACAAAAAAGTGAATTCATGTATTTCACCAAAATGTCAAGCTACTCCTGTAAGTGGAGAATGAAACTGCAAATTCTAAAGTAGCAAACAACAACACAGCAATTCAGCATGTTTTCAATGAATTTTCTTCTCATTAAACAGTTTTATAAACCGTGTTGCTCCATGAAACGTTTATTTTGCAGTTTGTTTGTAACAATAAATGTTTACAATAGCTAATGCTGTAAACATGCCCGGTGAAATCTCCGTTGTGACTCACAGACTTCACAGAGATGGTAATGACGGTACAGTGTTTTTAATGAACGTCTATTTACCTGTCATGGCAGAGATGCAAAAGAAAAACATTAAAAAAAAAAAAAAAACATGTTTCAAAGTGGCAGTCAGTCTTTAATAACAGCAAATAAATGCTTCATTCAAGTCAAATCCTTCACATGACAGCAAAATAAAACTGACCGGTCAATTTAAACAGTTTCTATGGCAGGTCAAACAAAAACCTGTGAAGAACAACCAAGGGCTGTTTTTTTTTTTTTTTTTTAAACTTTCAGAAATGTTAACTACACAATTAAAGGTTTATATTGATCAAAACATACAGAGTGAAGTACTTCCACTGGAGACAACTCAAACAAGATTAGTGTCTAACAAATATAACATTCATTTTACAATAAAAATATCTGCACAAAAACATCAAAAGAAAAAAAAAAAAGCAAAAAAAAAAAAAACAAAGTTAAAGGAAATAAAGGGTAACGCAAAAAATAGAAATGTTTGCTTTTCATCTTGATCAATACAGTCACAAATCACACAGCTGTGGCAACAAATCTCTTTAAAATTTACAGAAAAATAAGGATACCCGCCCGCGACCCCTCCCACCCCCAGACTTGATTGTGTTCATTTTTAAGAGCATATACTGTGAATACAACGGATTCCCGACTGAACAAAAGCTGCACATCAAATCTTGGATATCAAGACTATCAAAAAAGGCACAAACAGACAGGTTGCACAAAGAACTCAGCAGAAGCTTTTTTTTTTTTTATACAACTAATGCCAGTAAGGTTTCCGGTGCCCTTACTGTTCTCACTAAACCCCCTCCCTCCCAAAGGAAAAAAAAAAAAAAAAAAAAGACTATCTACAGGCAAGTCGACTCCCGGCAGGCACCTTGGATTACAAGTCCCATCCCGATTAATGTAGAAGCAAGTGCATTTAATAACCGTGCAACAGACGGGTGTGTGGAGAGCTGGGACGTCTGCGTAGCTCAAGTTTGTGAGTGCAAAAACTGTCATTTCTGCAATGGCGTTTTGGTCATAAACTTATTTTTTTTCAGATGAGTTAAATCTCTGTGGACGGAACCAACACAACCAGTTTTTTTGGGGGAACGTGGTTCAGAAATTACACTTCATAAAACATATATATATATAATTTTTTTTCTGGTAACACTTTAGCTTTTATGGTCTGTTTTTTCTTAATATCTGCTTTAACTGTGCAGATTCACGCTGATTATACGTAAAATATAGATCAGGTTTTACACATTTATTCAAGGTAAATGTGTTAAGGTTCAAAGCAGCTCTTTATTTATACAGGAATTTCCTTGAAATGTCCAAATCATTAAACGCAAGTTTATTTGTAATATTTGTAACTGTATTGTTTTTTTTTTTGTTTGCATGTTTATCTCACCTGCAGCGCATTTACTGAAACTATAGGTTTTTACTACCTAAGAAATTAAGTGGAGTTAACTCAAAGTGGATCAATTTAACAAAAAGGACGCAGCAATTAGATGATAAATCAATAGACAGAAAATAAATTCCATAAAAGTCATTTTCTTCTTACAGCTTCTCAGAATATGAGGATGTGCTGTTTTGTTTTTATTTCATAGCATCATTAATATAAACAATATCTGAAGGGGCATTTTCACGATTTTCAATCTAACCAATTAATCATAAAAATAAGGGTTAAACCCTGAAGAAAGCAATCTTTGTTGGCTGCAGTGGTGTAGAAGTGCATTCAGGGGGTGTCGGACACTGTGAATTGAGTAGTACGTTTCAGCAGAGCCTCACATTTTCAATCATTTCCAGTCAAACATTATTTAGCTGAACAAACACGAAGTTAAACCGTGGCTCTTTTCTCTCTTTGGCTCAGTCCACTGTGATTTAATTCAGAGCAGCTCTGCCCTCTGAGAAGCGTTTGTACAAAGAGCTGAGTTGAGCTTCACGTGTTTTTGAAAGAAGCAAAAACCATGAGTTTGCAGCTCATCCAACACTTTTATGACAGACCATAAACATTGTTGTCGTTATTAGTAAGAATGAAAAATCAGCCAAAGCAGCTTGATGGCTCTGAAATATTCATTTTTAGGTTTAAATCTCTAACTTCTTAAATGAAGAGTCAGATTCTTGAACAATCCCTCGTTCAGGTAGGTTCTGACTCTTGCCTGCTTTGAGATGCGTTTGTGTTGTAGTACAGTAATACTACAGTGTTTCATTCATTAGGTCAGTCCTACAAATGAGCAGCAGTGTAACCCGTCCAAAAGGCTGGGTGCACCATGAAGCCAGACGTTTGCAGCCCACCAGTAAACAAACACAATGACAGCTGCTAAGCGCTGCAGGGCTGCTCGAATAAAACGATACGGTTGGTTGATGAAGCCTCGGTGCTTCTGGCTCCCCCCGCCCCTCCCAAAAAAGTTTCCAGATCCACATATGTAATGCTATGGTTATAATTCCTTTCACTTAAACTAAAATCTTCAAATTCAACAGTCTTTAATCAGCAGTCACTGACAAAAAGTGAGAATATGGTCTGCAGTTCTGCAGGTCGTTTTACTGCAGCTGTCTGCTGGTACTGACACTGCCAACTGTGAGCAATGTGAAAATGTGCAAGTTAAAGCCAACCTAAAAAAAAAATGTTCCAAAGGAAAGAATGGAAAACATGATCTGATGAGTATAATTTCATCTATATCACACCTGGATCCCATTTCTCAGGTTCAGGAAACAACATGTTTTGTTGTTTTTGTGATTGGGAAAAAAAAAAAAAAAAAGAAAAGATTCTATGGTTATTCTCCTATTTGCAACCACAGCAAGAAGACATTAGCATGCAGATGGAGTTTGGCTAAAAATGAGGAGGCTGAAATCTGTAGAAATAAACAATGTAGAAGAAAACCAGACAAAGACAACGCTGAAGCAAAGGAAAGAAAGGACAAAAAGCACCATGTGATTGAGAAGAGTGATACACCACAAAGGGTAGAACAGAAAGAGCCTGGGCGCTCTCCCGTTGGATCTGCCCGGCTTGTGTGGCACTTAACATCATCGTCTTTGTATACAGAGCTTATAACAGTCATGCAAAGGGCACAGTATTATTCTAACAAGGCGAGAGAGAGAGATTCACAGAGACCGAACAAAAAGAAAACACGAAACAGGAAGAAACGGGAGGCACAACACTTCTTGTCAATTCTTGTCCTGATGCATGAAATTTACTCCCATATGAAGAAGATCATACTGTGTTTACAGACTCGTATGAAACGAACGGACTGCTCCTTTAGTTTCTTATGGCTAAGGCAGAAATTTACTGTGAAATCTTTCACCTGTAATTCGGTGCATTTATACACAAACTGACATCTTACTGGAGCCAATGAGAAAGGAGAACTGGTATTCTAATGTTTTTTTTAAGAAAATCAAGATTATAAATTCATCTGATTCACCTTCACTCCTGCCATTAAAACATCTTAAGACTCTATATTCATATTAATATATTTGCATTTGGGCCTTTCTGTGTGTGTTTCGAATTAAAAACAGGGCCTTGGATAAAACATAGATACTCATCAACACCGAGTGATGGCTTGTGGCCTGCAAAGCTTCTGGCTGATTTTGTGATTTCATTGCATACATTTTTCAGTTAGCATTTTATTTGGGCGTTCCTTTTGTTGTAAGATCTACAGAGAAAGAAAAAAAAACAGATTTTAGGCCTGTATCCCTGTAACAGTGCGATAGAGGTTAGAAAATTCAAGAGACCTTTTTTTTTTTTTGTCGTTAAATGACGGATGATTCTTCTAGAAGTAATCTACTCTTGTTTGTGCAATGTAGGCAGAGCTATGACCACGACGGCTGCACCAAAAACACAACAGCTAGCCAATCACAGCCACCTGACTGGACATGGAAAGGTCTTGGACAGGAATAGCCAGAGCCAAACGCCTTTGACACACACAAACAACTGTTTATCTTGGCTTAAAACACAAAATCACCCCCAAACTGTAAGCTGTGACGAGAAGCTCCCCACCCCACCGGGTCACTCCCCACCTCCGACAAAGCAGGAGAGCGAAAAGAAAAAGACATATTTGATTGATTGATTGATTGATTCCTGACGCCATTCCTGAGCAAAGTGGACTTGACGAGTGAGACCCAAGGAATCCAGGTGATGTGAACAACAGGAAAATAAAAACGAAACAAAAATCACAGCAACAGCGTGGAGGCGGGGAGGAGCAGTGGCGTCGGAGAAGCCAGTCCACAGAATCATCTGGAGGGAGAAGAAAGAACGACGGCGTGATGAGCGTTTTGATGTCACAATTATCAACAGAGGCGTATAAATTCTGCTTGGTCCTGCTGGTCTTCAGGCACTGGCTGATATTGATCATTCATGAAAGAGTTTCCATTTGTTGTTAGGACATTTATATTCTTCTGTCCAACAATCCTAAAGCTGCTGCTGGTTCTGAATTCAAATATTCACCAGGTTCAGTTTTTGTTAAAGTATTTAACTCTTTCTGTAGCTGTTGTACTGGTACTGATATTCTCCCCCTTCGTGTTTCTGAACAGTAATTACATGCACTGACACTAAAACTGCACCAGTTCACTGCAACTTACAACCTTGTTAATAAATACACAGTTAAACAAACACATCTCTGACTGCGTCAATTAAATCTGAACATTAGGATCTTTGTGAAGGGTGAAGTTTCAAACTTCTTAGTGTCAGATAAACTGTGAGGTCAACTCCATCAGGGTAGAAGCATTTGAATAAAAACACAAGAGCCAGTTAATTAATTAAAACAATTTCTGGCACATGAACCTTCAGCTTGGACTTTTTCCCTCAGACCGCATGAGATTAGAGTGAGCCGTGATCGCCACCATGCCTCAGCAGAAGGAACTGCGACACCTGCAGTTGCTCTTATCTGAACAACAGCAAATAAAGAGGAAAAGCACTTTAAACTGCCAACAATGAGCGAGTGACAGGTGACGTGACTTAGGTTTTATTTTTAAAGATCTAAAAACATGGATTACACTAATTGAGACCTAAAAAATACTGGTCACGTGTGTATGTAAGAACATTTGGAGGCTTATTGCATTTGGCTTTCACTTAATGAGAAACGTATGAGTCAGCATCTGGACTATATTTATTCTTAAACCAGCTGCAGACTGTTAATATTCATGACTTTATTGATATACTGTAATAACAGACATTAAAGTGATGAAAATAAATGTTAAAGCTGCAAAAGAGCAGCGATGTGCTTTGTGCTGCTCTCATTAAAGTGATGTCACACTCTGTTCCTTTTCAGTGGAATCATGTTTTGCATCGAAATGGTGCAGAGAGGAAACACAGTAATTACACGTGCTGACACAAAGCGGATGATGGGCTATAAAACGTAGCACTAATAGTTATTATCACAACAAGAGGCCTGTCGGGGAACAGCTGGTGGTTCGTACATATCTTGGGGGGGGGGACGCCACATCTGAGGAGTGTCATTAGTGTGGGAAATGATAACTTTTATTTCTGACCTGGCTGAATTTTGCTTCTAAGCGGGTTTTGACCAACATCAACTGTAAAATTCACAGAAAGACACTGAGTTTTTAAAATTTCTTTTGTTTTAAAGCACAAAAGTATTGAAACGTCATTAACAGTTACATGACGAAAATCACACACTCCAGTTAGAACTAAATTCTCTCTTTCATATAAAACGGTCAATTTGCTTTGGAGCTGAGATTAAAAAGAGGCACATAACCTCACATTAATGTTACTGTTGGAGTTAGTCACCACTTTTTCCTTCAGAGGCTGAGCCACAAATTAAAAATATCTAAACCCAAACACAAATATAGAACTGTGTGAGGTTCTGTTTTAGATGCAAACGGCAATAAAGTTCAATTACACATGGTGTTGTACCTTTAAAGTGCCAGCTCACAGAGACGGTTTTTAAAGTGGTTTTATTCTTCTGAAGTACCTCAGTTTTATACTCTACAGAAGCTAAATTTAAATCCATATCAAAGTGTGAGGTCTTTGCTTCAGCTCTTAAGTGGCAAGCAGTTAAATCTAACAGTAGTTTTTACAGCTGTAACACCACTGACTCGCAGCTTTATTACCTAAAGTAGTTTAAAGGATGGACAGTCAAGCCTACTGTGCTCTTAACACAGCGGGGGCAGGAAGATCCCACTCAGCCTGTTCTTTTTTGACCTTGAAAAGCTGGTTATTTCAAGACTTCAGTGCTGCTGCTCATGACAGTTTTGTTCTGCCTGTAGACCTGAACACATCTATCTAATGTTGGTTCTTGCAGAGGTGTGGATTTACCTGTGTGAGATGTTAAGACCTAAAGCCAGGCTGGAAACGTGCAGTTTCTTCAAAGATGAGCTCCTTCAATGTCTCTTTGGGTAGATCATCCAGCTCCATGTCAAATTTGAAGGGGGCCTCAGCAACAGGCTGCACGGGGAAAAACATAAAACATTTTTAAAAATTGCAGAGCTGGTCAAGTGGGCTTTGCTCCACAGGGAGCCTGTCCCTGAGTCTCTGCTTAAAATGACTGTTAAGGTCACAAAAGAGACACAGAAGAACTACAACACACATTACAAAGATACGCATCACTGCAAAGAAATGCAAAGCCACTGCAAGAGATGCAAAACCACCAGTGAGTGCAAAAACCTGATGCAGAGTGACCACAAAGATACAAATCAGAGTCAGAACAACCACTGAAGAGACTGAAGGGGACCACAGAGAGACGTTAAAACAGGACAAACCGATATCTCGATTAGGAAAAGAGTACAACAGGCTCAAACAGAACACGCTGACCATTAACAGCCCAAGGTGCCTCTCACCTCATCTGTGGGGTCATAGTATTGCTCCAGGTAGGGGTGCGCCAGAGCCTCCTCCACTTCGATCCTCTTGTGAGGGTTAAAGGTCAACATCTTGTCCAAAAGGTCCAGGGCTGCAGCACAAATAACAGAAAAACAGGGATGGACTGTTAAAGTAGACCCAGGTATTTTAAGTGATTAAACCTCATCAAACTGGACATCATGTAGAACAGTAAACTGTCCACTAGAGGGCGCCATAGCACCCTACAAACTGCTTGGATTATTGTACATGGGATAAACAGGGAGATTTGAGCTCTTTCCTCTATAAATGACTGACTCAAGCACACAGCTGTGATGAACTAGTGCGCTAGGTTTGGACCAATATGTGTCTTACTGGGGTTAGTGTAGTGAAGCACTGATAATATTCTAGAAGTGATGAGTAGGAATCGTGTTCGTCCCGGTTCTGACCTTTTGGATCTGCGTTGGGGAAGAGGCGGTTCCACGGCACTTTGCAGCGCAAAGGCAGCGACAACAGGTAGTTCCTGGCCTTAATGTTGATGATGCAGTTGAGATCCTCCTGAGAGGGAGAACCCAGGATCCCTAAAGTACAAACAGAGGATTATAGAAAAGAAAACATTTCTCATACTGTATGTGACAGTTAGCAAATAGCGAACTAAACTGGGAATAGGCACACAGTGAGTTTCAGTTTTCAGTTATGTGGGTATGTTTTCTTAAGCAAAAACCAACAGTCTGAACACACAAGTGACAGATGGGAGACGCAATATGTGGTCTAGCACCAAGACTTGCTAAATGCATATTAACAGCTACAGTATCTATGGACTGGCACCACGAAGCTGTTGATGCTGACAGTGAGTGTGAAAATTTTAGTTTAAGTCAAAAGTTATCAAATCTTTTTTCAGACTTAGATTTGTCTCAACTTAAAGTAAAATTTGTCCAGGGCCACCGTAACAGATTTACTTCAATACAATTTCATTGAAAATAAAACTTGTAAACTATGAAAAACTTCTCAAGTGAGAAAATGTAACTTATGTGAAAACAACTTACACAAATGACTGAGGTCTCAATAAACTTGATATTTTACAAATATAACTAGTTTGAAAGACAATTATTACCCAAAATGTGGTTGAGCTGATCCAAGTAGTGTTTCCCAGGAAAGATTGGCCTGTTGGACAACATCTCAGCCAGGATGCAGCCCACTGACCAGATGTCTATGGACTTGGTATAGCCCTGAGAGTGAGCAGCACAAGGACACAACGTGTGTAAAGTCAATATAATCTCTGTTAGTGATCTGGTACACAGCATGAGCAGCACTCTAAAGTAACCGAAACACGTACTGCACCTGCATATTCAACATGCATATACATATTAAAATCAAACGCACAGCTTTCAGATTACTATTTTCAGACCATTTGATGAATTGCTCGAAATGCAAAGAAAAGAAACCTAATCCCTGACCGCTGACATGTCAACATTTTGCAGCAGGTGACACACACTCACCTTGGAGTTGAGCATGATCTCAGGTGCTCGATACCAGCGCGTGGCTACATACTCTGTCAGGAATCCGGTGTGATCGTGGTCGGGGTCAGCAACACGAGCCAAACCAAAGTCACAGATCTGCAGAAAGATGAGAGACAAGGCAATGAATTAAAAAAACACAAGAACATGGCCTGGCTGTTCTGTGTGGTCCTTCTCAGACATAAGGTCTGTAACATGTAAAGAAATGTTTGTTGCTATAATTAGTAAGTTTGATTTTGTTAAATACTTTGTAGACCTGAATACACGACAGCCGCATCATTTAAACCACCATGGGGCCCTAAAATTAAATCTACAACCAGTTCAGGAAAACTGAACCTGTGAGGAGGAAGTTGTGAGGCCTGCTCTTTGAATCGTGCTGATTTCTCACTGAGACGCTACCTTGAGATCACAGGTGGTGTTGAGCAGCAGGTTGGAGGGCTTGAGGTCGCGGTGCAGGACGTTGGCAGAGTGGATGTACTTGAGCCCTCGTAGGATCTGGTAGAGGAAGTAGCAGATGTGGTCGTTGCTCAGGTGTTGAGTCTTCAGGAGCTTGTACAGGTCTGTCTCCATCAGATCCTGGACAATGTATCTGGAGTGTTGCAGGTTAAAGATCTCTCTCTCCTTGTGTTTTAATGTTGACAGTATAAAAGCCATGTTTGTCGGGATCCGTCACATTTTTATTTCCATCTGGACCATCTGATAAGGCTGGGCAGTTAATCAAAGTGCCCAGAACAACACTAAGACCCTATAAGGAACTACATTTTACAAATATGTTCAGTAAATTCACTCTGCCACCCTCAAGGATAACTAAATCAGAATTGTTCTATTTTCCAGACAAAATGCACAAGAGTCGACAGAGGGAGTTGACGGATTAAATCATAATGAAAATCAATGTCAGGCTCAGTCCTAATTGTAACAGAGTCAATGTGACAATTTACTGTAATATTGATTTTAGCCCGAGTATCCAAAATACATCAGGTTTTACTGGAAAAAAGAAAAATCTTGCCATCATTGAGCTCAGATGACGCTTTTGATTTTGATGTAACAGCAGACTGATAGAGCCACAAACTGCTGACTTGACTGGTATCCTGCACAACTTCTCAATTCAGTCAAATCTCAGAGTCCCTGAGGTGTCACGGTGGCGTTATGAGATGGCACTTTTGTGGCAGCAACTTAGTGAAAACATGTTGGAGCCATGTGGACGCTTCCTCAAACAACGTGTTGTAAAGAAATGCTCTTTTCTGTGCAGGACAGACATGCAGGTGTAGTTTTTTCTTGTTCTGTGACAAATAGGAAGCAGTGGGCTGAGTAGCTGTGGCCTTCAGTCACATCCAGTCCTTTTAGGTAAAGCTGATTGTAACAGCACATACACTGGATTATGAAACTGCCTGTGGACCCATTTGTTACTGCTGCTGCTGAGATACAGTGAAGAGGGTCTCTGCCAAATATATGGTGACAGGTGGCCGTTATGTAAGAAAATGCAACTGAAAACCCTTGTTCAACTACAAATGCTGGAAGCCAAGTGGTAACATGAACCATTCACTTCAAAACTAGGAAACCTGTATTACAATACAAGCTCAAGTAGCTTTGAAAAATCATCAAATACAGATATTTTAACACGGTATCGACACTTTCAAATGCCAGAACATCGTTGATGCCAAACTGAAGGCTATAAATTGAACTGCAGACACAGGAAACACTGAAAAGTATGGAGGTAAAGGATACACGTCCTTCATCTGGTCGATGGTTGGTGTCCGGATAATGTCGTTGATTCCGATGATGTTCTCATGTTTGAAGCGCAGGAGGATTTTGATCTCTCTCAGGGTGCGTTGGCAGTACGTCTGGTGCTCAAAGGGGCTGATCTTCTTAATAGCAACACGGATCTTGTTGTCCCGGTCATAGGCAGAGCTGCATTATTAAAAGAAGATTTTAAGTGAAATTAAAGACTTTAGACTTTAAAATGCATTATCAGACACTGATAAATGTAAGGAAAAGGAAAAGTAAACTCAGGACAACCCATCCTTCTCATTTAAATGTGGGTTGCCACCCCTGAAGCACAAATACTGATATTTTGTTTTTTGGGTTGCACCTTTACAACAAACTGTTCTATATGTAACCTCACCTCACCTATGAAAAATACAGGATGTTGTTCCAGTGCAGACACTGACCCCATTTTTGCCCTCAACTGGTTAACTAATTTTAGATTTGGGCTAAATTACGGCAAAACTGGTTGGTGTTTGACATGCAGTTTGAGGTCTGAAGGTCATGACATGAAACTAATGATCAATCTGGTTCTTGAACTATTGGTTGGATTTCTGTCATGTCAGGAATTTAGTTTGGCTGCAGTTTGAGAAGTTTCCACCTTGATCCATAAAACCTGCAGGGTGCAGTCATGCAGAGAGAATAATTAGAATGTGTAAAGATTGAACTGACACATCATAGAAGATTTATAAAAACTTTACAATGTCTGTCCAGCACGTTGTTTTGTGGTTCACACAAATGGAAGTAAGCACCTGTCACCTGTAGCTATTGACCTAATCTGCTCAAAGCTTTGAAAAATGTTTAAGATCAAACAACTTGAAAAATCTAAATCATCTCTTGCTGTACAGACCATGTGTTATTGAGCAGCAACAGTCAGGCATAAACCTGACTGACAAATCCTGCTTCCTTCCTGTGGTTTGCCAGTGAAAAGCTTTTAATGTGAAGTCGTAACAGAGAAATAGAGTGCAATAGCTGTATCTTCACATTGCAAACAGACCTCCGATACAGAGGGGAGCAGAAAGCAGTGAAGCTGCTGCAGCGCCTGTCAGATAAAAGTAAGAACAAACACGTAGGAGTGGAACAAATCTCCAAACCATAGAACATTTTACATTACACAAGAGCAAATCAAGTACGAATACCTGATTTATAAAAAAAAATTCTCTAGTATCCTGCAGGACCATAATACTGCAAGTCAGCGAAGTTCTGCCCTGATGAGAGGATGCAGTAAAGCTGCACATGGTCACGCCATGTAGTGCAACTGACCTGCACTACACCGAGCCAGAGGGGCTGAAGCAACCGAGCCTGTGTGTCCTGATCAAGATAAATATACTGTGCTTTGCCAAGAACAAAGCAATCTCTAAAAGGAGACTGCTGCAGCCTCTTTAATTCAACTTAAATATCTTGCTCACTACACGACACAAGTGTGTAAACGTGGCTGAACAACCAACAACATGGCCACAGGTAACACACTGACTTTCTGCTCACTAATCTTTTCCCAAGCAGAAGTGTTCGCCACCAGGTATCACCCAAGAACATGACGTAAAAGGCACTCCCATGTATGTTCCAAGGTAAACACAAAAGAAATACCTGCATGCCCTCGGGCATAAAGTAAAGAGGAGTAACATGTGGCTGCACTTTCTAGTCTCTTCCTCTGGAGATGATGCTCGTCCTGCAGTCTGCACGTTTTAAATTGTTTTCTGTGTGTTGAAACAGCAGTTTGACGCAGCTCAGAGGGTCGTTTTTACTAAAAAGCCAACAAACCTAATGACAGAAGTGACTGTTTTACATGTGTAAAAATCTGACTGTGCGTGTCTACGCCCAGCAGACTAATTGTTCAGTTTTACTCTAAAACCAAAACCCTGCTTGTAATGAGACACCTCCTACACACCAAGTAAAACCGTTCCAGGTACAGACATGTCCACTGTTGAATTTTTAGTCTCTTCACTGGCTCATTTGCTGTTTCAGCTTCCTCATGCCCACTCACCATGAGATATTCTCAATTCCCAGACTGGGATCTAAGAAAAATTTTTTAAAAAATGGTGCTGTGGGGTTACGTAAAAATCACTGTATTCTTGATTAAAGCATATTGAGGCTTAAATGTTATGACAGAAATTTGGTGGATCTATTTTGAAGATTGTCATAACCAGAATTTATGGTCCGGTGTTGGTACAAACTGGCCAGACATCTTCAGTGCACAGGAACTGAGACATCCAAACCACATCCAACTCACCAACTAACGCCAAGAAATGCAAATTACTGCTGCCAGCTTCCAGGATTTGCTGGATCTCCAAGTCACCTCATCTCAAACTGCTGCAACTTGCTCACAAAAATGTAACTGAGCTGTACTTCAGGATGACAAATCGAGAAAGCTTTTAATATTAATAGTTTCCTCAAGTTCTCCTAGATTCATCATTTACATGCAGCCAAGCACGGTTTTATTTCTGCACATTACAAACAGAGGAGACTGAAAAACACCCACGTAGTACGACAAAATAAGAAAACGAGTTGCTATAGTGATGGGGGTGTAGGGACTGAAATGTAAACACAAGTGTGCCAGCCTTCTGCGAGGGAAATATGAGTGACCTTCCTTTCCACTTGTGTACGAGGAGTGTGTGTGGGAGGAAGCAGTTCTCCATGTAACTGTACTGTACCAGTACATACCCTCGTGTACAGAGACACAGGGAGCAGACAAACAGTCAATGGTATAGAGCTCCTGCCAATTATTGACAACTGACAATATTTCTCTCACAAGCCAAATGTCTTTAAAATACAATCTCAGTGTTTGAACCAAATGCATTGAGGTCAAAGATTACACATTTGTCTAAATTGGGTTGCATAAGCAGGACTGTGCACCAGTTGCAAAAATGTTGGTATAGATGTTGCATAATTTCATAACTAGACATGAAACTTCAACTGAAGCACTGAACTGTAATTTATTTTTTTTAAAGCAAAAATGCCAAAGAATTGCTGCTCCCAGGTTTCCAGATTTCAAGACGTGATGTTTTTTCTGTTGTTAATAAACACAGTTGGTAGTTTAGTATTGGACAGTCCTGCAATACTGGTTCTTTATGAAGCAGCGTCTGCTGAAGCTGTTTTAGCCTGGTGTCCATGCAGCTCTATGATCATATTAGAAGATGCTGAACTTTTGTTATACTAACATTGTTATTTTGTCCTTATTAATGAGGTGGGGGCTAATAACAGAAACCCCAATCTTTACAATCATTAGAGTTATATTCTTTATGCAGTTCGGTTCTGCAATTTCTGATGTGCTACATTCAGGCTTATATATTTGCATGGGCTGTTATAGAAAGGAGTAGTCCATCATGTTTAGTGTGGAGAGAAGTGAGGATTCTATATTTCACCATGTTCACTGAAGCAAGACCCTTAGTTCCTTGTCAAGTTTGTCCAGTCGTGCAACAACTTTTTGAGGAAGTACAAAGTACACTGAGACCTACTCAGCCTTATCAAGTGTGGACTTTAGTGTCACAGGACTTGTGGACCTAGTGCTTATATGTTTACCCATTGTCTTTTATTGACATAAGTCCGTTACGCCTGTTGGGGAGGAGACATCACCTGGTTGAACACTCACACTCAGCTGGTGGTGACACCTGTCCCACACAGATGACTCTGGTTCCAGCTGCTCAAATGGGAGGACTGGCTGTTTTGTTATTTAAGGGACTATATGTAACATATTGATAACCTCTCGAAGGTCAAGGTGAAACAATCCCTCAATTAATTAAAAAAAAAAATTAACCTGCCATGATTTTGCTAACTGATTCATCTTTGGGGCTATTTTAGGAAGAAATGCTCACAATTAACTGGTTCCAGTTCCTCAAATGTGAATAGACCTACATTAACAATATGAGGTTTGGGGTTTGTAGTTGGACAAAACACACAATCTCACTGGTGCGGCGTGTGTTATACTTTTATTGATAGAGATGCTCTGACCACAATAAGAGCTGCACTGTGGTGTCTTGTCACAGCTCTGAGATGCTTTTCCTGTTTCCACTGCTTCTGTATTGTTGTTTGAGCATGCTCAATGGCGAGGAAGGCGTATGGGGGGTGGGGGCTGTTTCCAAGGAGATGGGAATACAAGGCTTCACACTGCAGTGGCTGAGTTACGCAATAGGGCCGTTTCCATGACAGTGTTTGAGGGGCTAGGCTGAAGGAAGAAGGGGAAAAGCTCACAATGCATCACGTAACATGAAAGTGTAGATATGAGGGTCCATGCACGAACGAGACCTACACCACCGTGACCAACACTGTGCAAGGAAACGCTTCACCAACACTCACAGCCCAGTGTCCTGTGACATATTTACTGCATTAAGCAGTGGTGCAGCAGGATTAGAGGGGGTTTTAATGATGCTGTTTCTGCAGATGAAATGTTTTTAGGGATGAGCATTATAATTGTCTTTAAATTCCAATAATCCAGCCAATATAGTTGATTATTCAATTAGTCATCACTGTCACAAATCTGGTCATTTGGTTCAACAATAACTCTTCAATCTGCTGGCAGGACTGTGGAAAGTTAGCTTTGCACATAATGTGCTCTCAGTCTCGCTGTGCACTTCACTCTGTTCTGTTGCTGACATCTGGTCCGATCTCCTGCTAACCCTAAATCTACTTACGATTTGCCAAGTGCATGAATTTATTAATGTTTGTACCAAATTTCTGTCAGCACATCTCAGTTATTTCTAATTTAAAAAATAACTGAATGCAATGAATTGTTGGTTAATTCTCAGAAATAACCATGACGCTGATTATTTTAATTGATTAGGTTAATAATTAAGTAAAAGTGCAAAAACTACTCAGTCACATTCTCAGCTTTTATGACCTAATGATTTGGTGTTTTCTGAGTTTTGGGAGCTGAACATTAATAAGCTCTGGACTGTTGATCACACTAAAGATGTGGGCAGCTTGGGCTATTTTTAGTCTTTTCTGATAACAAGTTATTAACGCTAATAATATAATATTTGTTTACAAGAAAACACTGACGCACCAATAACCTGCAAAGGTTATAGGGAAGCAGACATGAGGAGCTACAGGTAAAGACACACCAACTCGTTTTATTGAGATATTATAAATTAAATTTAATAATACTAGCTTTTAATTGCATGTAGCATACACACCTCCAGATTTATATCATATTTTAATAGCTGTCTCCATAACATGTCTCTAGTCATTACAAACTATGAGGAAGTGACTGAGGAAGCAGCTTTTCCATCCTTGAACTATGCACACAACACACCTTGAGATTTGATATTAATTGATATAGAGCCACAGTTTGGTATGTAACTGCTATTTCATCAAAGGCCGGGGCCCTGCTTCACAGTAAGATCTCCTGCAGGTAAACCACAAGTCTAAAATAAACACCACATAAACATTAACCTCCAGGAAAAAGAGCAGAGATCTTATTTCAGTCAGCAGGCATCATGTATTCAATGAGTGTTACTGGCTACATCATTTCCTGGGGGAAATCATGGTTAAAACAGTAACACATTAATGCAGAAAGGATTGATCATTTTAATTATCGCCTGTTTCTACACAGATTATTGTTATCAAATCCGCACATTTCGGAAACATGAACCAGAAAGCATTTGGCAACTTCAGCACCAATACCAAATCTAGGTGTGTTATTATCAACACACGACATATTAACTAATTAACAAGACAATTTCTTGTTCATTTGGATGTGCTATTAATCTACTTTAATTTATGCTTTTCTAATCTTCGGTGTTTTGAATTAGTTTGCACCAGATAACTAGTCAATCTTCTTTCTGCAGCAGCTTATAGCTGCACCAACGAGTGAGAGGCACAAAACTATCCAGTGTTTTCTGTTGCCCCTAATCAAATATGTGGAATTGATGCTCGTCTTTGTCATTAAGGATAGTAAACTGAATAACTTAACATTATGGGTCATTGGTCAGAGAAAAGAAGACGGTCGCTATGATTGAACCCTAACAGAGACAACACAAAGGGAACAATGAGGCTTCACATCCTTATCTGTCCACACGTTACTTGTTTTTACATTTTCAGGTCTGAACCTTTTATCAGGGAAACTAGAGTGAAATCAGCTTAATTATATAAAGTTAATTTACCTCAGAACCCAAAGTGAACTTAGTTACACACCCAGATTAATTACACACTGAATGCAGAGAAGCACACTAGCATCAAAGAAATATGGGGTGTAAATAACAGGTGTGTTCACAATGAGAAAAGTCTGAGAGCAGAGCATTTTATGACGAGATGATTACGTTTGGCCCTTTTGTGCAACTTTAAAAGTGATCAACTTCACCTATTTCATTGATCAGGATTGGTTTTCTTTAGTGTGAGGGCAGGTTTGCAGACTGGAGCACATGAGCGGTAAAAGCAGTTTAACCCACACAGGGAAAAACACTGTAGAGCAGCAGCCCTCCATCTTTATTCATTTCTCTACCTGTATGCACACTGCCACTCCCATACAATATAACCACTGTATGACTGCAAGCCCTCAGGTGCTGACCAAACAGTCGGACCTCAGTATCTCTATCTCTGTTTGAGCTCCTTATCAGTAAGGTCGTAGATTCCAGGACCAGCTAAGTCTCTACAGATTAACATGGTACTATCACTATGTAGGTCGTTTCTAAGTGAAAATTTAAGTCTTTATTTCTGAGCACATAAACCACAGTAAACTGGTTCCAGTTTCTCACCCGCTTTGTTTTGTTTACATAATAGCAAACAGAACAAGACATATGACAAATGTCACTTTGGGTAGTTAGTCACTGTTTTCTAACATGTCACACACAAGTTAAGTGTCCTAACTGGCAACTGCCTAATTAAGCAGAAACTGAAAATAACCTCTAGCTTCTGAAATATAAAGATTTGCTTCTTTCTGCTTCTATTTTGTTTTAAATAATCTTGTGTTATTGGAAGGACAAAACAAAACATTACAAGATGTGACCTTTGACAGTTTTTACTATTTTTGTATTTAAAGTGATAAGTGCTGGTTTGCAGCTTTAATATCGTAAAGGATCCAGATAAGAGACCTATAGTTGTTTATCTCGATGCACAGGAAATTATCAACCACAACTATTTGCTGATTTGCTGGGAACTTGGAACATCAGCCAGAGGAACAGAAAGGCCCATGATACTTACAAAATAAATTTACAAAAATAGACATAACTATTTATTTTAAATGCAAATATTGGGCTTATCTTCTTTGAACAACAGTCGAGGATGAAGAATAACCTCGCGGCCTCTGTAAACATGCTTTGATATAAAAAATGAATCCATGAGCTCCATTCAAAGCTGATCACGTCTGCAAATCTCAGCCATAAGAAGTTCTTGCACTGTAACACAAGCAAAAGGGTTTGGTCTCATTTTAATTATATGTCCTGATGTACTGAGGATGCAGCAAGTGACAGGCCAATGTGCAACAGCAGTGCTCCAACAAAATGCATGTGTCAGGCCTTGATGATGTGCATCAAATTCAAGTTTCAATACAAAAAGCAGCAGTGTGCATGAAGGTTTAGCGTGCTTGTTGAACCAGAAGTCTCCGGGCCCGTCTTGGCAGGCGTAATAACCCAAATTACATCTCCTTCTGAATTGCACAACAGGATTTCAGAGTGTCAAAGCTTTCATTCTCTCTCTGCTTCTCCCATTGGCTGTGGAGTGCTGGTACTGATGTCAGAGGCAGAGGGGTTGCCACGGAGACGGGCGCCACGGTGGCATTTCAAGAGGACGGCTCACGGCAGGATGAAGCAGAGCATCAGCAATGGCCGAGATTCAGGAGGGTCAATGAGTCGAGATCATGATTAGGAGGAGTCAGAATCCCCAGGAGGAGAACAGGAATGACCAAGAAATTTAATTAGGGGCCAGGGATTGTTTATCATATACATGTAAAATGTGCATCAGCCATAGAACATACCCCCAACTTTCTTTCTAAATGGCATTTTGTTGCAAACGAGAACGCTGTATTCAACAATAACTAGTTAAAACCACAAAATGACCTGAAGCTTTGACTGAATTATAGCACAGACTTTTGTAACAACTTTATATTTATTCACCTAAAAGGAAATTAGGGCTAAAACAGTTAATGAAAATCCTTCACCAACTTCCCCAAATGTAAAGTTTCAAAATGGTTTCAAAATATAAGAAAGCTGAAGACAGAAAGCTGATGTGTTCAGGTCATGTATAAAATGTGAATTGCAAAAACACAGCTCAATAGTCTTTAAAGTGAGCAAATATGACACCAAAACCACTGAGTGGTTCTCCATGGTAAGAAAAAATGTCATTTAAACTAGTTGTGCTGCCAGCTGCTATAGAAAATTCTGTCCTCATGTCACCTTATAGATATAACATTACTATCAATGCTCTTTATCAGCAGATTTCAGAAGTGAATGCAGAGGTGCACAGATCCAGCAGCTGCTCTAATTAATAAAATCTGATGAGAAACAGCAACAAATAAACAACAACCATGTATCTATAGCAGAAGCGATGAGAATCTGACCAACTAGCTGCCATCGTTTCAGATAGAAAACTTTTTATAAACACGAGTGACTTCAGCAGCATTCCCCCATGATCTAACTGTGCATGTGGGCGGACTGAAAGGCAGAGCATGCCGCGGCAGCCTCCGAATATCATCACAGAGTGTGATACAGTATCTTGTGATTGTGTAAGCAGAAGGTGTACACGAACCGAGGCTTGTGTTTGGAAGCTCAGTGCAGCGTCAATCTGTTCAAGTTCTCAGCTACTGGAAAACCCTGACATGCAACAGCTTCACCGTCAGTAAGAGCCTATTGAAAACAAAAATAGATATACTCTGAAAATGACACAGACATACCTCACAGTCGACCGGCCTCTCACCACACAGTCAAACACAACCAGGTTGTATAATACACTGCATCCCAACACACACTCAAAACTTTAGAGAACAGAGATTCAGAATATTAATGTTTTCTCTACCCTGTACTGTCTAGATTACATGATGAAGAGAAACCCCTTTAACATACCACAGAGCGTGATAAAATAACTGTATAATCTTGATTAAAATGCTCCAATTTTAATAGATTTGTCTGCTTGGAATATGGACACTAACACCCTGTCTCATGTTTCAGCTTCTCAGAAAGATAAAAAAGCGACAGACTTTTTCCGAGAAGGTACACTGAGGACCAAACGCCAAGGGAATAGAAGGTAACCTGGAAGAAGAGCAGATCTTGGGTCTACAAACTTGTTCTCTAACACATTGCGGACGGATCACGAGTTCACTCGTGTTTTCTACACACTGTCTTTAGATGCCACCTGCTTTGATATATTGGACCTACTTTGTCTATTTAGGTGTTTACATCAGTCGTCAATGTATTAAACTCGATTACCTTCATGTTTTAATTGCATTTTAGTGATTCGAATAGTCGCTATCTTCGTCTTCAAGTATCCTCATGCTTTTAGAAATGGCCTCTTTCAGAAAACGGAAGGAAATGAACGAAACTGAAATACTTTGGGAAGTTTTTTCGGCAGTACCATACTTTAAAAAAGTACTAGGAACTTTTTTTTTTATATATAGCCTCTATGCTAAATACAATATATGAAATAATTAGAACTATAAAAGATAAGGTCTCCTTGATAAATCAAACCAAAGGGCTCAGGGATAATTTTTGGATACTATGTGTCTCAATGTAGTGCTAAGTGCATACTAACAATGGTAAAATGTGTAACAAAGGAACAGATTAAATAAATGGACACTACAGAAATAAGAGTATTTTTTGTGTTTGATGTACTGTATTACTTCTTTACATCCATAAAACCTTATTATGGATTATGTTGATTAGTTTTGCATGTAGTTTATAATTTCATCAAGATTATAGTCCATAAAAAGTAGTAATGTTATGCATGCATTGTAAATTACTGTTTCATAATATGAAATAATGTTTTATATTCAAACACTGAAAGTTTAAAATAAATATTATAAAAAGTTAATGAGATGTAAACTCATTTATAGAAAAAAAAACAGCCTGCCAGGAAAATACGTGGCCACTGGGGTAAGTTGGAAAAAAAGAAATATCCGGTCTTTAATGTGTTAACAAAGAATTTAGATCAAATGCTGATGAAAACAGAAACTATTTGATAATATCATGATAACTAACTTTTTAAGAAAGATTTTAAAACAAAATTTACAACACAGACACTTTTATGTGCAGCTGTAGCAACAAATACCAGATACTGTAGTAAACTGTAGTTTACAGTATACATTTCTATATTAACTCTGGCTCTCTCTTAACTAACACCTATGATCGCCTGGAAATCCTCACTCACAGAGTTACACTTGCTGTCGTTTGTGCAGTCAAGTAGAAACTGCACAGCAAAAACAAGAAAGCGATAGTAAAGCAGGACGTGGTGAGTTGGGGGACTTGGTAAGAGTCAACAGAGTCTCTGCTTCAGTCTTGAATGTGTCTGTTTTCCAAAGTTGTTCTTGTATAATGTTCATGGTTTTTCAGGCTACATGCAATATTATTAAAAATGCCACCATTATGAGCAAGAACATCCTAGTCTTAAATATTTCAGATGCAAACCAAGAGGCATCTATGAAGTACGTGCCGCAACACTTTCTCTAGCTGCTGCACATCAAAGCAACATGACCAACTGACTGAAAACCACAGGTCTCAAGAAGAACGCAGCAAGACAAGTGCAAGGATGCTAAAGGCTGACACGTCACCCACTCCATCTGCCTATAAGCAGGCCAAGACCCAGAAAACAACCAAACAGCAAGTAAAGAACTGGGCTTTTATGTGAACATAAGCAAAGATCACGATGCACCTGAAAGAACAATGAAGTTTTAATTTGGGCTTTAAAACAGCAACTAATTTATTACAATGAGGGGATTAGCTTTCAAAAATCACCTTAAAGACACAAATGTCTTAACAACCTCAAAGAAAATATCCTCAACAGTAAGAAAGGCTTTTAAAAAGGTCACATCTGATGGACACAAACTTTTTGTAATCTGCAGACTTGACACATCACTGGAGTCAAAACAAAAATAATTTCAGTCCTGCAGCCTTAGTCAGCACAATGGATCTGTCTGTGCCTGTTGCTGTAATTTATGATCTCAAATGTCAGGGAAGAAGAGATATTTTATACCCATGAGTGATTGTGTTTTGGGGTCGTTTCCTGTAAATGCTTGAGACTGTCCTATAATGTACTGCGGGTCCCTGGAAAGATAATCAAGACTCACATTTAAGAAGCAGATTCAATCAAAGTTCTGGTGTGACCTGAAAGGCTGTGTTCACTCCTGCCCAGATGAGGCCTAAAACATTCCAGTCTTCTGTTTGTGCACGTCACACTTCTGGAAGCAGCGTTTGCAAAATGCAGCTGAAGAAAGCTCTGAGTCCCACACGCAGACAGTCAGCACGGATACAGAGATAACGGAGAGTTCAACTTACAGAAACTGAAACCTCATTAAAAGAAAGTCAAGGAATAAAAACGTCACAGTGCTGCCTACACTGTGTGACTGACAGGTGAAGTGCAGAGACACCAGGGCAATGAAACAGCGAAAAGTGAAACGACAAAGCCCACAAGTTGACAACAACATATCCAGCATTACTTAAAAAAAAAAAAAAAATCCACTCTTCATCTTTGTGTGAGCAGTTTCAGGTTGGGTATTTCAGACGCTGAGAATTTTTTGACCTCGTTTTCTTAACGCAGTCGTATTTAGTTAAAACTTTAAAAAAAAAAAGCTGTACAGATTCTTGAATTTTCACCTATGCATCAGTAAAAAAAAAAACAAAACACCCCTAAGCAACCAAGAGGAAAATGATGCAAATCCCTTCACAATTTGTGCACAAATCATAAATTAAACAGTATGAACCCCATGTAATGTTTAGCGTAACTGACAACCAGAATAACTGGAAATTGATTTTCTGTCTGCCAACTAATGGATAATTAATTAGTTGGATTAATATAATAATGAATTATTAAATGTTTAAGTGTAAAAGAGTGTAAACTGAAAATAACAACAGCAAACGTGAAATAATAAGTAACACAAGTACAAAATAATCTCTTCAAATTACTTATTTTGTCTGACAAACTTCACAGTTTATAGCGATGTGACAAATAAACCAGCACATTTTCACATTTTAACAAAATCAACTGTTAAAACAGATCACACCTAATAATATTACATTGACTGGCATCAATAACATGAATACATTTCTGAAATTATTCAGATTTTAGTTGCAGTTATGTTACTCAGCTTCTACCTGACCATCACTTCACAGATTTCAGCACTTACTCTGAAGTATTACAGTCTCTACACTACACTGCAAGGACAGTATATTATGTAATACAGTACAGTGTGCACACTTTAAAGCCAACTATACTCACTGGCCACAGAAACAACAAGATCTAGTGTTTTTTTTAAAGACAAGAACAGGATTTGACTTAATACAATCTCAGATTAGGTTAAAATGAATCTTTGGGGTTAATTATGAGCACGAACAATAAAAATGTAGATCAACTAAGGTAATAATTGTGAAGTCAGGGTCTATATAACAGTGTATAAATTGAGTTTATGACCCACTACATGCATAATATCATTCCTTTAAGTATAAAATGCTTCTTCCACACCTATAAATTCCTGCATGTAAACAGTCATCAGCATCAACTACTGATACAAACTTGCAAGGAAACCCCCTTGACATGCAAATATCACTAACACGGAGCACTGTGCACAGCTACTATGGGTGAAAACACATGGACATTTTAGGGCGATGACAGTGAATAAAAAAAAAAAAATAGATGTAGGAGTGTTAGATGAGCGTAAATTCTGCATGACTTACAGATGAAAGCCCACACATTCAGAATAAAAGGCGATTATTGCACTAGTTTGGGAGGATATCAGACACTATTAGGTGAAGCATAATCAATGTAATTAAAGTGGAGGACCGCACACACCCTGCTGTAGAAATATTATAAGCAAAGGAGAAGATTTGCAGCTTATGTTGAATAAAGTAGTTTAATAAGGATGAACTTAACATTTAGGTGAAACATTTTGACCACTGATCCAAGTGACTAATTAGATAAAAATCGACCTCTGGGTAAAGTATAACTAGTGACTTCTACAAAAAAAAAAAACATGAATGCAACAAAAATCTGCAATCCTGATTTTTTCTGCGCAAACAAAAAGCGTCTTTTACGCAAAGTAACGTGAGTTTCACCCTGTTGATCGCTGTGTAAAACGTGTTATGATGTTATTGTGTTGTAATCCGGCCAAAGAGATAAAAACACAAGGAGTAAACAATATGTAAACAAGGGTGCACTCACCACACCATCCCGTAGGCTCCCTCCCCGATGTAGGAGAGGTTGCTGTACCGAGGCCCGACGTCGAAAGCCTGCCCGCGGACGAGCTCGGTTCCCGGACCGGGGCTGGGGCCGCAGCCAGCAGGGGCAGACACCGCAGCTGTCGCCATTATCAAGACTGGCTTTTCACAAGGATTGGAAACCAAAAGAGAGCACCTGAGAACAGAAAGCGGTAATGTTGTGTGTTTGTATCCGCCGTCGGTGTGACTGCAACAGGGTTTACAGTGTGGCAGAGGCCTTCAGTACGTGTGGACGGTTTTTTCTTTCCGGGAATGTGCGTGAAACACCAACCGCACCACTACTGTGCTGTCGCAGGCTGCTGCAGGAAATAACGGAGGTGGTCATGTGATCCGCTGTTTTCTTTTTTTTTTTTATTCTGCTTTATTTTTTTATTTAGTTATTTATTTATTTATTAGTAAGACCGCTGAACAAATCACAGTGAAGATCATTTAGATGTGTTGCATCGTTTGCAGTTTTGTTTTTGCATCCTAATGAGCTGCTTTGGACTCGATGACTTTATTTTGTTATGCAATGAAAAAATTGTTAATAATTTTGCCAAAACTAATTGATGTTCAAAGACAAAAGACACTGACAACACATACTAAATCAAACTCTTGTGATGAAGTAGAACTAGGGTATAAATATTAGTATTATCTTTTTAACATTATTATCTTTTTTAGTATTATTATTATTATTTAACAAAATATTGTTTGTTGAAAAAGAGAAATTAATAAAGTATCTATCTATCTATCTATCTATCTATCTATCTATCTATCTATCTATCTATCTATCTATCTATCTATCTATCTATCTTTCTTTCATTCTTTTGAGAATCATTTTTGTGAGTGTGGCCTTACAGTAAGCAATAAAAACATTGTGTGCAGCAAACACATTACAAACATACTTAAACAAAATCCACATCTGGTCATATTTTCCTTCAAAATGCCACCCACTCTCCTAAACTCACTTTCACACAGTTTTTAAGGTACTTCAGCGAGCAGTGCTGCTGATCTTCTGTGGATTACAAAGCATCTTCTTGGAATCCCAGATTGACTCAGGACTACTGCCATTTATGAGGGCCAAATTATGAATTTGAGATCAGTGTCATGCTGTAAAATTTGGTGCAAGGTAACAGTGCAACTGCACACACGTGTTCATAAAGAGCCAACGGGCTCGTCGGGGATTTGAACCCAGGACCTCTCACACCCTAAGCGAGAATCATACCCCTAGACCAACGAGCCACAGGTGTGAACGTTGTCTCGTGGAACTGGGAGTGCAGCACATGCTATGAAGTTGCCCAAAATTCCACATAAACCTGCTCAAGCCCACACGTGTTAATAACCAGCCAACGGGCTCGTCCGGGATTTGAACCCGGGACCTCTCGCACCCTAAGCGAGAATCACACCCCTAGACCAACGAGCCACAGGTGTGAATATTGTCTCGTAGAACTGGGAGTGCAGCACATGCTATGAAGTGGCCCATGCAACGTAAACAGAACAACCAACAGAGCTATTGGAA